>NC_137797.1:84371689-84793700 GCF_963383645.1 Muscardinus avellanarius
TTTTGGAACAACAAAAACCTAGAATAGCCAAAGTAGTTCTCAACAACAAAAAACATGCAAGAGGAATTACAATACTTGACTTTAAACTATACTACAAAGCCATTGTAACCAAAACAGCATGGTGAAGCAGAATATAAACAGAATATAATGAAGCAGAATATAAGACCCAGAAACAATTCCACACACTTACAGTCAATTGATTTTTGATAAAGGGGCCAAAAACATACACTAGAAGAAAGATATCCTGTTCAACAAAGGGTGTTGGCAAAACTGGTTAATCATATTCAGAAATCTTGGAATCAATCTCACTTTCTCACCCTACACAAGAGTCAATTCAAGATGGATCAAAAACTTGGAAATTAGACCAGAGACCTTGAAGCTCCTTTAAGAGGGCATAGGTCCAACACTACAACATATAGGCACAGATAAAAACTTTCTCAACAAGACCCCAAAGCACAACAAACTAAAAGGTGAATCAATACATGGGATTGCATGAAACTGAAGAGCTTCTGTACAGCAAAGGAAACTGTCAAGAGCCTCAATCAAGAGTCAACCAAATAGGAGATTTTCACCATCTACTCCTCTGATAGAGGACTAATATCTAGAATATACAGAGAATCAAGAAACTCAACAGTAAAGAAACAAACAATCCAATAAAAATGGGTAAGTGAACTAAATAGACACTTCATGAAAGAAGAAATTAAAATGGCCAATAAATGCATAAAAAATGCTCAATATCATTGGCAATCAGAGAGATGCAAATCAAAATTACCCTGAGATTTCACCTTACCCCAACTAGAATGGCAACCATTCAAAACACAAGCAACAACAAATGCTGGTGAGGATGTGGAAAAGTGGGAACTCTAAAACATTGTTGGTGGGATTGCAAATTACTGCAACCACTTTGGGAAACAGTATGGAAAATCCTCCGAAGAATGGGAACAAATCTACCATTTGATCTATCAATACCCAAAAGGAAGGAAACAAACTACCAAACTAATGCATGTGTATCTATGCTCATAGCTGCACATTTCACCATAGCCAAACCATTAAAACAGCCATGATGTCCATCAACAGATGAATGGATTACAAAACTGTGGGATATGTACACAATGGAATTTTACTCAGCCATTAAAAAAAACACAATTGCAGCATTTACAGGGAAATGAATGAATCTTGAGGACATTATGCTAAGTGAGATTAGTCAGTCACAAAACGTAAATAATTGGATGCTTTCCCTAATATGTGAAAGCTAAGATGAAAGGAGCTATAGGAGGAACTCTAGTTGAAAAAGGAGATCCTATAGAAGAGCAAATAAGGCAATCTAAAGGTGGGGATGGGAGGAGGGGAGAAGGAAACTTTTAAAGCGCACAATGTACTAATTCATATCATAGTCAACCACTAAGCCAACCGTATGAGGGAGATATGGGTAGGGAGTGGGATGGGGGCTACGTGGGGGCTTGCTCGGTGATGTGTACATTATTTATGTCTACACAAGGTTTTTGCTTCATCATGATATATAAATACAATGTACCAATACAAAGTTTTAAAAATTATATAAAGTAAAAAAAATTATGTGAACATAAAAAAGATGTTCACACACAGGTACAGAAATCATATACAACCTTCAGTAGATAAGATTAGAGAAAAGGCTCACCAGGACTCATAATAATTAAATTGACAAGCATAGGGACCAAGGAGTGAATCTTAATGAAATAAAAAATGAAAGATCAAGTGACATTCAGAAATAAACCAATAAGAATCACTCCAGAAGCCAGGCATGGTGGCACATGATTATAATCCCAGCATTCGGGAGGCTGAGACCAGAGGATTGTGGTTTGCAGATGGCCTCAGCTACTTAGTGAGGCCCTCTGAAACTCACTGAAATCCAGTTTCAAAATAAAGAATAAAAAAATAGGGCAGAAGCTGTAGCTCAGAGGTCAAATGTCCCTGGGTTCCATCTCCAGACCCCTACACACACACACACACACACACACACAAAAAAAAAAGATGCACTCCAGACTTTTCAAACAAAATCATGAAAGCCAGGAAGGCCTGCGGCAGCATATTCCAAACTCTAAATGAAAAAAAATTCCCACCAAGACTATTCTACCCAACAAAAATATCTCTTTAAATTAATGGGGAAATAAAAATCTTCCATAACAAACAGAAGCTGAAAGAATTTATGTCTTTCAAACCAGTACTAGAGAAAATACTCAGATTAATATCACAAAGAATTAATAAATAAATGCCAGAACCAGAGAAACAATTATCTTCATCAAGCTAAGCAAAGAAGAGCAAACACTACATCAAACAAGTTAAAACTCAATATGTAAGGAATTAAAAATCATCTCTCAATAATCACACTGAATATATATGGCCTCAATTTCCCAATGAAAAGGCATAATGTGGCAAAAAAGATTAAACGTATTCATCCATGTATATGCTGAATACAAGAAACATATCTTTCAAGTAAATATGCTCACAAACTAAAGGTAAAGAGCTGGAGCAATGTAATCCATGCTAATGGAACTTGAAGACAAGCAGCAGTAGCAACTATGAGATTTTAATAGACACTGAATATGTCCATCAACAGATGAATAGATTACAAAACTATGGGATATGTACACAATGGAATTTTATTCAGCCATAAAGTAAAACAAAAAAATATGTAATTTGCCAGGAAATGAATGAAACAGAAGAAATATGCTAAGTGAGATTAGCCAGTCACAAAATGTAAAAAGTTGTGTGTTCTCCCTAATATGCAGAAGTTAGGGAGAAAAATGGACATAGAAAATCTAGACAAAGAAGGAGCAACTTTAGATGAATTAAGAAGGTGACCTAACCATGGGAGGGCAGAAGAGGGGAAACACCCTAATGAACATGGTATACACTTACAAACATCAAAATCAATCACTAAGTCGAGCATGAGAAGAAGAGATGGTGAGGGAATGGGGTGGGAATTGGGAAAGGGCTAAATAAGTGATATGTCATGTATTCCTCTATCATCCTGTACCTCATTAAGATGCATTATTACAATTCACCAATAAAATTTGAAAAAAAATCAAGACACAAAAAGTTATAAAAATTAAATAAGTAAAATTATTATGTAGTTTGCTTTCATTTAAAATATGCTAATTAAGATGCCATGTAGCTGGGTGTGGTGGTGCAAACTTGTAATCTCAGCATTCGGGAGGCTGAGACCAGAGGATCACGGTTTGCTAACAGCCTCAGCTACTTAGTGAGGCCCTCTGCAATTCAGTGAGACCTGGTTTCAAAATAAAGAATAAAAAATATAGGGCATGGGGTATAACTTGGATGTTGAATGCCCCTGGGATCGATTCTCAGACCCACACACACAAAAAAAGATGCCATGTAAACCACATAATTACTCATTCTTTCTATTTTGGTTGTATTCCTCTGCCCTCTGCTGAAAATTAAGATGAATATATTTAACATACTATAGTAAAATGCATTGGACATACAATGTTTTAACTTTCTAAAAGAAACTAAGAATTTGGTGAGGGGGCAACCACACAAATAATCTTCGTGCCTAACAACTTTATGAGAAGAGGTGGAGGCATTTGTCATCACATTATACTTATTTACTCTACTAATCTATTGTATTGTTTCTCTCCAGAAGAATTTGTTATCTTTCTGACTCTATGTGTTGTGATTCATCAGCACAAAATTTTCAACTATGTGTATTTTTCATAAAGCAACTATATAAATTACCCTTAAACTTCTTTGCATACAAAAATGTGTATTGATATTACAACTTTAGTGTCTTTACTCCCACTCCATTAGTATATATATTATATATATATCATTATTAGTAGTATATATATATATAGTAATAAGTATATATATATATGTATATACTAATAAGTATATATGTATATATAAATATATGTATTAGTATATATATATATATATATATATATATATATATATACACACACACACACACACACACACACACACACACACTTTATTTATTTATTTATTTATTTATTTATTTATTTATTTATTTTGAAGTTCTGGGGATTGAACCCAGGAACAATTTACTTTTGATCGACACCCTCAGGCCTATTTTTTTTTTATTTTGAAACAGGGTCTCACTAAGTTACAGAGGGCCTCACTATGTAGCTGAGGCTAGCCACAAACCTGAGATTTGCTTGTATCTGCCTCCAAGTACTGGAATTACAAGCGTGTGCCACCATGCCTGGCTTTATTTATTTTTACTATATTGTTTTTAATAGTTTTAGACTAAAAATCTGTTATTTCAGTGACTATTTGAAAGCAAACTCTGATATCTTATATAAAAAATAGGCACGAGAGATGTATGTGCCTCATTTAATTCTGAATTTAAAAATAAAACCTTATTCAGTAAAGCAAAGATGCAGTGAGATCATGAGTGTTTGTCACTCTTCTCATCTCTCAGCAACCAAATAAGTATAAATGGTTTCAAAAGGTTTTAACATGACCAAGTGTGGTAGCACACACTTGTAATCCCAGCATTTCAGAGGGTAAGACCAAAGGATCAGAGATTGTGAATAGCCTCAGCTACTTAGCAGGAACCTTCAAAACTCAGAAAGACCCTGTTTCAAAATTAAAAAAAAGACTAAAAACAAGAGGTTTTAATACCTTTCCTAAATATATTAATTATATCACTATGACATAATAAATATTATCCTTAATTCTCTTTAAAGTGGTAAATTTATATTTATCTATTAGATATTATTATTTTGTTTTTCTGGGATACTTAATTGTTTCTAAATAAAAAAACAAAATAAATAATAAATAAATATAACATATTTAATATATAAATATAATTTAACATCCTAAATTCATACAAATATAGGAATTCAGTACGCACAGAAACAAGGTTTGTTTAATAGCTTCTGAATGTTATACTTCATGACCTTGTCAATCATTTCTGCTTCATTATATAATAAATTGCCTTAAAAGATATATCATTGATTACTCTAATATAAAAGTAATTTTGCCAGCTTTAGATAAGTTTGTAGTACTTAAGGTTGGCATTAAATATTATACTTTAGAACTCTGCAAACTTTCAGTATGCTTCCTTTCTTGTTAGCCTGAAAAAGTTGGATGGGTATGTCAAGGACAAAAGAAATAGTGCTATTTTTTATCAAAATGTACTATCTACTTTTTCTTTGATGCCTCATCAAAATAACAAAACTACTATAAATCTATTAATTTTAAAAAGCACTACACTGAGGCTTTATTAACATAAAAACATATCTGTACATCTTGTATATATCTGTAATGATTTAGATCTAAAATGTCCCCCCAGCCCTCATGAAAGCAAGGTAGCAATAGGAAAAGTGGTGATTGGTCACTAAGGAGGAGTCCCTGTGTGTGGCCTTGGAGATTATCTAAGGTCTTTTCCTTCTGCATTCTTTCTCCTCTCTCTCACTCTCGCTCTAGCTCTAACTCTCTCACTCTTTCCCTCTCTCTCTCTCCCTCTCCCTCTCCCTCTCTCTCTCTCACCCTCTCCCTTTCCCTCTCTTTCTCCCCTCTCTCTTTCTCTCTCTCTTTCATTCATGTATGTGTTTTAAACCACCATAATATGATCGATGTGAAAGCATAGCCTTACTTGCTCCCTCTCTCTGCTTTCTACTGCCATGCATGAGCTCAGTAGACCTGGCCTGATATGAACTAAAACCCCAAATCTCCAAAACTGTGATTTAAAAAAATCTTTCTTTCTCTAAGTTTTGTGGTCAGTTCTTTTATATATTTTTTTAATTTAATTTTTTTGGTGGTACTGGGGATGGAACCCAGAGGCTTTCTACCTCCAGGCTATACTCCCAGACCTATTTTATATTTTATTTGGAAACAGGGTCTCATTAAGTTGCTGAGAGCCTATCTAAGTAGCTGAGGCTGACTTTGAACCTGTGTGATCCTCCTGTCTCATCTTCCCAAGTATGGGGATTACAAGTATGTGCAGCCACACCTGGCGAGTCAGTTGTTTTAGATTACAACAGTGAGAATGTTAACTGAGATGATATCTTAATGAATTGGGATATAAGTATGCACCCATGAGACCCTCAAATATGCAACTTCAAGTATGCACCCATTATGACCCTCAAAACCATAAACATGTCAATCACCTCCCAAAGATTTTTTCTACTTTGTTATCATTAGTGTTTTGTTAAAAATATTTAACATAAAATCTATTCTCTTAGTAGTTTTAAGTACACCATACATGACTTTTCACTATAACCACTATTATAGTAGACCACCAAGATTTGTTAATCTAGTCTAACTGAACTTTTGTACCTACTAACCATCACCTGCCCATTTTATAGCCATTCCTGACATTTTTTTTATAATATTGATGGACCCAGAGGATTTGGCATTAAGTAAAATAAGCCAGCCACAGGAATTCAAATACTTTATAATTTCATATACATGTTATATAAAGTATTCAAACTTGTAGATGCTGATGATAGTAGAAAGATGGAGACTAGAAGACATATATGTGTAAGCTCCATGTGTCTGATCATGATGTTTGTACTGCCCTAAGACTCATAGAGCAGTAAAGCCATTACCAGCTGCAGCCCCATTATTTTGAATTATTATTCCTCCAGAAATATAAACCTAAATAAAGCTCTTCTTTATAACTTCCCCAGTTGCCGCAAACTGGCTCAGTCGAAATGGGCATGATCCCACTCGCGATCGAATCAATCTCAGAAAAGATGGGTGAAGATAGGGTGCCGTACTACAGCCACTTATCTGCAGCGATTCTTTCCCTTCTAGGAAATAAATTTCTTTAAGTTCCTATTTACGGTGCTTCTGAAAAGAATCTGACATGGACAAGAGCTTCTTGAGCTAATGACACTTTATTACAAGAACCCAGAAGAATTTATACCCTTCACCAGTGAAGTTAATAATAAGAGAAAAAGAGGGCAATGCAATCACTGTAAAACAATAGTGAATAACATGTAAACAAAGGTAAAAAAAACTAGTCTGGCTTTTAAGAGATTAGCTCGGATCTTCTCCAGATCTTGCAGACAGGCAGTTCCAAAGGGCAACTTCCAGAAGAAATGGGCATGCCCAGGGCTTGGAGGCCTCTCAGGGAATCTTCTTTAACTTTTTTGGAACTTTCCATCTTTAGGGCTCAGTCCATATGGCAGGCATGGGGAGATGTGGCAATCCAGGTGGATGTAATGGAATTCTCCCAGGTGTGTCTGCCTTGCCTTCTAAATTCTGAAAGCTTAAGCAAACTCACAACACAGTTTGGCAGATAAACACCAAAAAATACCATGAAGTTTTTAGATTTAGTTGTCAGATGTATTTCCTTAGCTGCTGAACACTTTTCCTCAAATGATAGGCTTATTAGAAACCTATTCATCTTAGATGGGGCCCGGGTCGCGGGACTCTGGGCCCCAGGCCGAACTGCGAGTAGCACGCCAGACCCCTAGAGAAACCAGGCCCAGTAAGACGCTGAGTTCTGGGCGGGGGTCGCGGGCGGGGCACGCCTAATGGGGCCCGGGTCGCGGGACTCTGGGCCCCGGCCGAACTGCGCGTAGCACGCCAGACCCCTGGAGAAACCAGACCCAGTAAGACGCTGGGTTCTGGGCGGGGGTCGCGGGCTGGGCACGCCAGATGGGGCCCGGGTCGCGGGACTCTGGGCCCCAGACCGAACTGCGCATAGCACGCCAGACCCCTGGAGAAACCAGGCCAAGTAAGACGCTGGGTTCTGGGCTGGGGTCGCGGGCTGGGCATGCCAGATGGGGCCCGGGTCGCGGGACTCTGGGCCCCAGGCAGAACTGCGAGTAGCACGCCAGATCCCTGGAGAAACCAGGCCCAGTAAGACGCTGGGTTCTGGGCAGGGGTCGCGCGCGGCGCACAAAAGCCGGGGCCTGGGTCGCGGGACCCTGGGCCCCGGGCCGAACTGTGCGTAGCATGCCAGACCCCTGGAGAAACCAGGCCCAGTAAGACGCTGGGTTCTGGGCGGGGGTCGCGGGCAGGGCACGCCTAATGGGGCCCGGGTCGCGGGACTCTGGGCCCCTGCCGAACTGTGCGTAGCATGCCAGACCCCTGGAGAAACCGGACCCAGTAAGACGCTGGGTTCTGGGCGGGGGTCGCGGGCTGGGCACGCCAGATGGGGCCCGGGTCGCGGGACTCTGGGCCCCTGCCGAACTGCGCGTAGCACGCCAGACCCCTGGAGAAACCAGACCCAGTAAGACGCTGGGTTCTGGGCAGGGGTCGCGGGCTGGGCACGCCAGATGGGGCCCGGGTTGCGGGACTCTGGGCCCCAGGCCGAACTGCGAGTAGCATGCCAGACCCCTGGAGAAACAAGGCCCAGTAAGACGCTGGGTTCTGGGCGGGGGTCTAGCACAGGGCACGCCAGCTGGGGCCCGGATCGCGGGACTCTGGGTCCCGGCCGAACTGCGAGTAGCACGCCAGACCCCTGGAGAAACCGGGCCCAGAACAGAAAAAGATAAAGAAAAATATCGGAGAGGTGGTAAGAAAGCCGTTATGGATGCCAGGACACTGGAGATGCAGACAAAACTTATCTAAATGCACTGGAACTTATGGAAAAATTCGCCGTGAAAGAGGACTGCTATTTCTCTATATTGTTAAGAATCTCAGACATCACATATAAGGAGAGAGTTTAGCGGAGACCAAGGAGAAATGCGGTGTTGAAAGAGTTCTTCGCGATGGTGGTGGAGACTTGTATTCAGGAGAAGCAGAAACCGGATCTTACCAACTTTATTTTTTTGGAGAAATTACACCAAATGTCGAATGCTACCATCACGCATGCTTAGGAACACTGGACAACATTCAGAGTGGAAAAAGAGCCTGGGAAGGATTTGAAACGGTGGAGGCAGTGGCAATGCCAGTGGCCAATATTCGGGGGAGGCAGAGATCTGATACATTACAACTGGAACCTTTGAAATACTAACCACAGAGACAGTGATCGGAACCTGCTGAGGGGTTAGGTGGGCGCCGGGGCCAGTGGCCAACATCGGAGCTTGCTGTGAGGCAGGGCCACTACTGAGGCCTCCGTGGCCGGGATTGGAACCTGCAGAGGGGTTAGACCGATGCTGGGGCCAGCGAGGCCGGCATTGGAGCCTGCCATGATGCAAGGCTTGTGCTAGGGCCTCCGAGGTCGGGTCCGGAACTTGCTGAGGGGTTAGGCCGGTGCTGGGGTCAGCGAGGCCGGCATCGGAGCCTGCCGTGAGGCAAGGCCAGTGTTGGGGCCCCCGAGGACGGGACCGGAGCCTGCTGAGGGGTTAGGCTGGTGCTGGGGCCAGCGAGGCTGGCATCAGAGCCTGCCATGAGGCAAGGCCGGTACTTGGGCCTCCGAGGCCAGGATAAGAGCCTGCCGAGGGGTTAGGCCGGTGCTGGGGCCTCCGAGGCCAGGATAAGAGCCTGCTGAGGGGTTAGGCCGGTGCTGGGGCCAGCGAGGCCGGCATCAGAGCCTGCCTTGAGGCAAGGCCGGTACTGGGGCCTCCGAGGCCAGGACAAGAGCCTGCCGAGGGGTTAGGCCGGTGCTGGGGCCAGCGAGGCCGGCATCGGAGCCTGCCTTGAGGCATGACCAGTGCTGGGGCCTCCGAGGCCGGGATCGGAGCCTGCCGAGGGGTTAGGCCGCTGCTGGGGCCAGCGAGGCCGCCATTGGAGCCTGCCTTGAGGCAAGGCCTGTACTGGGGCCTCTGAGGCCGGGATCGGAGCCTGCCGAGGGGTTAGGCCGCTGCTGGGGCCAGTGAGGCCGGCATCGGAGCCTGCCTTGAGGCAAGGCCGGTACTGGGGCCTCGAGGCCAGGATAAGAGCCTGCCGAGGGGTTGGGCCGGTGCTGGGGCCAGCGAGGCCGGCATCGGAGCCTGCCGTGAGGCAAGGCCGGTACTGGGGCCTCTGAGGCCAGGATAAGAGCTTGCCGAGGGGTTAGGCCGGTGCTGGGGCCAACGAGGCCGGCAGCGGAGCCTGCCGTGAGGCATGACCAGTGCTGGGGCCTCCGAGGCCGGGATCGGAGCATGCCGAGGGGTTAGGCCGGTGCTGGGGCCAGCGAGGCCGGCATCGGAGCCTGCCGTGAGGCAAGGCCAGTACTGGGGCTTCCGAGGCCAGGATAAGAGCCTGCCAAGGGGTTAGGCCGGTGCTGGGGCCAGCGAGGCCGGCATCGGAGCCTGCCGTGAGGCAAGGCTGGTACTGGGGCCTCCGCGGCCAGGATAAGAGCCTGCCGAGGGGTTAGGCCGGTGCTGGGGCCAGCGAGGCCGGCATCGGAGCCTGCCATGAGGCAAGACCGGTACTGGGGCCTCTGAGGCCAGGATAAGAGCCTGTCAAGGGATTAGGCCGGTGCTGGGGCCAGTGAGGCCGGCATCGGAGCCTGCCGTGAGGCATTACCAGTGTTGGGGCCTCCGAGGCTGGGATTGGAATCCTGCCAAGGGGTTAGACCGGTGCAGGGGCCAATGGCCAGCATCGGAGCCTGGCGTGAGGCAAGTTCACTCCTGCGGCCTCCAAGGTCGGGACCAAAGCCAGCTTAGGGGTTTGACCGGTTCAGGGGCCAGCGAGACCAGAATGGGGTCCTCCCATGAGGCAAGGCCGCTGCGTGAGCCAGCGAGGTCTGGATCAGTCCACTGAGTAGCCAGGCCACTACTGGGACCATCAAGAGTGGGATTGGTACTTGCAACGCAGCATGCACAGAGAAATATCGCAGAAAATATAAATCAGACGCTTCTCTTAATCAGCAATAACTAGGAGGAAAAGGGCAACAGGAAGAGGTTGAGCTATAGAAAGGGCCCTATAGTGAAGCAACTAATGTGATCAATCAGAGGGTATGTAATACTGGAGGACGGAGCCTCTTTAAAATGCAGGAGGTACATAAACAAATGTATCAAAGTAAATCACCAAAGAAGTGTGGGATGGAGGGAGGGGGAGGGAATGGGACGGGGGCTGGAGGAGGGCTAATTGGATGATGTGTGCTTGTATATCCTCTCAAGTCTTGTACTCCAATGTGATTGATATATGACTACAATGCACCAATTTAAAAAATAAATTAATTAAAAAAATAAATTAAAAAAAAAAAGAAACCTATTCATCTTATAAATAATCCATATTCCTGTCCCAGACCCTTTGCAATATCCTTTCATTAGCCATGTGGCGCCTCCCCCATCTCGGGCAGGGCTCATACTGGGTGTAAAGGTCAAGAATCTTCCTAGCCTTCAGCTCCATTGTATTGGGCAGTATTAGTTGCTCATAAACTAGGTTGCTTTGATGTCATACCCAATGTTTGTCTTCCTGTATTTGGGCAGGATCACAAAGAGAGGAGTAAATAGAGGCATCAGTTGCCTCCCCCTCTAGGGCTTTTGTTGTAAGTTAGTGATTAGGTTGAAGGTCAGAGATTGAGGGGAGATCTGCGTTTGTAATTACTGACTGGAATGCTGCCACTGCATCTAAATTCTAACTAGATTTTATTACCATTTGAACAAAGCCGAGGATGTTTAGAGGCTTAGACAAATTACCAGAAACTTTATTTTCCACAGACTCAGTTTCTCTCACAGTCCTGATCTTACACCACCGGAGCAATTCGTGTAGAGAGTTAAAAGAATCATTACCAAAAGAATAATAGTTATGAAAGAATATCTGAAAGTGGGGAGTACTTTTGGCCAGAGACCACACCTTCTCTCAGGGCTTATTTCTCACATTGAGATCTTGCCTATTGGCTGCATGAGTGGTTTTCATGCAGATGCCGAGAGAGCGTAGCTGGTGTCTGCACCCAGTCTTTAGGATTGCACTATTACCAACATAAAATAGACTACCAGAGAAAATTTGTACCAAGAAAATATTGTTGCTATTACCAGTCCTGGAGAGTTGAGACCTTCCCTAATATAGCTGCCTGGAGGCAAGAAAAAAGGATGTATGAGATTTTAGCTGGTAGTTGTTACAAATGCACAAGGTCAGCACTGAGCTACCAAAGTAAACATCCTAGCTTTCAGCTTCTGTTGAAGATTCCCTCTTTGGATGGAGAAATAAATACTCAATTTCTGAGGGCTGCCCAATGAATTGGCTGCCTTGTCCTGCAACACTGAAGGAACTTGAATATCTTAAATGCAGGGATGCAACAAAGACAGTACTTTAAACTATCTCAAAGGCTCAAGTCCCCCCAGAATATTATTATCAAGGCTGACTGAACAAGGTCTTCCCCTGTATGAGACCAATTCACAAAGACTGCAAGAGGTAGCTTAATGTGCAGATACCAAAATAGGGGGTGAAGAAAAATAAATAATCAGATGACTACACCTCAAAAAAGAAATAGAGAAAACTCTAGAAAACAACTCTAATACAGTCTTACTTATTCAAAATATTAAAGATAATTCTCACTGATATTATCACTGTTATGAGTAAAGTAAAAAAAAATATGAACAGAGAATTTCAAATAAGAGATAAAATATATACAAAATACCATACAGAAATCATGTAGTGGAATAGCACATACACAAAAAACCACTATAGCAGTTCAGAAGCAGACCAGAACAAAAAGAAAGGACGAGTAACCCAAAACAAGTCAATAGAAATAACTCAATCACAGGAACTATATATGTATATATATATATATATATATATATGTAAAAATTCTGAGCTGGTGTGGTGGTGCATGCTTATAATCCTAGCATTTGGGAGGCTGAGACAGGAGGATCCAGGTTCATGGACAGCCTCAGCTACTTAGTGGGGCTCTTTGCAACCCAGTGAGACCCTGTTTAAATATATATATAGCCGGGCATGGTGGCGCACGCTTGTAATCTCCGCGCTTGGGAGGCAGAGACAGGAGGATCGCGCGGGTTTGAAGCCAGCCACGCTGGCTTAAGAGACCCTGTTTCCAAAAAATAAAAAAATTGTTCTGGAAGTGTAGCCCCGAGGTAGAAGGGCTTCCAGGAACCCCAGTACCACAAGATATGTATATATATATATATATATATATATATACACACACACACTATATATATATATATATATATATATATATATATATATATATATATATATATATATATCAGAGCCAGGCATAGTGGCACAAACTTGTAATCCCCGCACTTGGGAGGTAAGCCTAGCTGGCTTAAGAAACTCTGTTTCCAAATAAAATATAAAATTGGTCTGGGAGTGTAGCCTGGAGGTAGAATGGTTTCATCCCCAGTACCACCAAAAATATTTTTTAAAAAGTTTTTTAAAAATAGATAAAATATCAGACTTGGGGTATAGCTCAGAGATATAATGCCCCTGGATTCCATCTTCAGTACTGCAAAATATATTCTGAAGGATTATGGATATTAACAAATAAATCCATATATAAACTCTGTTCTTTTTATGTGGACACTTAGTGCTATGAAATTTCCTCTTAATACTGCCTTCAAGGTGTTCCAGAGGTTTTGATATGTTGTATCTCTATTTTTATTTGTTTCTAGAATTTTTTTTTATTTCAATGTTACTTCTTCTATGACCCACTCTTTGTTTTTTTTAAGCAGTGTGGTGTTCAGTCTCTACATGTTTATACAATTTCTCTGGCTTTTCATATAGTTGATTTTTAGTTTCATTTAATTATTCTCTGAAAAGTCCATAGGGAAGTATGTCACCTTTTTTGAATTTGTTAGTGCTCATTTTGTATTCCAGGATGTGATCTATTTTGGAGAAGTTTCCATGAGCAGCTGAAAAAAAGTGAACTCTGCTGTACTTGTTTGAAATATTCTATATATATCTAATAGGTCCATTTGTTTTATCATGTTCTTTAGGTCTGAGGCATCTTTACTGGCTTTTTGTCTAGAATATATGTCTATCAGTGTGAGAAGAGTGTTGAAGTCTCCAAGTGTTATTGTATTGGGACTTATGTGTGACTTAATGGTACAAAGAGTTTCTTTTATAAAAGTAGCTACACCTATGTTTGGGGCATAATTGTTGACTATTGTTATTTCCTCTTGCTAGATTTTTTTTTTACCAATAAAAAATCACCTGATTTTTCTCTTCTAATAATCTTGGGTTTAGGCTTGGCATGGTGGTGCACACCTGTAATCCTAGCACTTGGGAGGCTGAGGAAGGAGGATCAAGGACAGTGAATACCTTCAGCAACTTAATAAGCGTGTGCTTAGTCTACATTTTCTGATATCATGGATGCTACTTCTGCTTGTATTTGAGTTCTGTTTTCATGGATAACTTTACCTTTAGTTTGTTATTATGTTTACTTGTAAGATGTTTCTTGCAGGCAGAACATAGATGAATTCTGGTTTTTAATCTATTTTGCCACCTTATGTCTTTTTTATTGGGAAGTTGAGACCATTTATGTTTGGTATAATTATTAAGAGATGATACTTAATTTCTAACATTTTGAATTTTATCTATTGTTTGAGGTAGTGTTATTTTAGTTGTTTGCTTGAAAAAAATTACTGTTTCTCTGGTTCTGGCATGTGCTACTTATTTCTTCCTTGCAGTTAATTTCTTTGAGTATTTTTTTTCTAGTGCTGGATTGCATTAACCTGAAGAGCTTCTGTTACAAGAAAGGAAACTATCAAGAACTTCAACCAAGAGCCAACAAAATGAATGAAAATTTTTGCAACCTACTCCTCTGAAAGACGACTAATACAGAAAATTCAAAAACTCAGCACTAAGAAATCAAAAAAAAAATGGCAAGTGAACTAGACACTTCACAAAAGAAGAAATTCAAATGAACAAAAAATGTGAGAAAACATGCTCAACATTAATAGCAATCAGAGAGATGCAAATCCAAGCTACCCTGAGATCTCACCTAAGTCCAACTAGAATAGCAATCATTAAAAACACATAAAACAACAAATGCTGGCAAGGATGTGGAGAAGTGGGAATGCTAATATATTGTTGGTTAGGATTGCAAATTAGTGCAATCACTTTCAAAAACAGTATGGAGGACCTGCAGAAGAATAGCAACAAATTTATCATATGATCCAGCAATATCACATCTGGGTATCTACCCAAAAGAATGAAAACCAAACTACCAAACTAATGCATGCTTATCCATGTTCATAGCTGCACAATTCACAATTGCCAAATTATTGAACCAGCCAAGATGTCTAATGACAGATTAATGAATTACACTACCATGGGATATGTACACAATGGAATTTTACTGAAACATAAAGAACAAAATTATGTCATTTACATGAAAAGGATGGAACTGGAGAACCTTATGCTAAGTGAGATTTGTTAGTCACAAAAAAGAAGAAATCATAAGCTCTCCCTAATATTCAGAAGCTAGGGAGAAAATGGACCATAAGAAGAATTTTAGATTAAGAAAAAGAAATTAGATGAGCAAATAAGGTGACCTAACTGAAGGGAATAAACAAAAGAAATAGGAAAATTTTCTAATGTACATGATGTACATTCACAAACATATTAAAGTCAATCACTAAGCCAAACATGAGAAGGAGGGAGAAGGGTGGAAATAGGGTGGGAATGAGTAAGAACTAACTGGGTGATGTGTGCGTGTATACCTCTACTATCTTGTATCCCATTAAGATGTATGACTAGCTGGGCATGGTGGTGCATGCTTGTAATCCCCGCACTTGGGAGGCTGAGACAGGAGGATCACATGGGTTCGAAGTCAGCCTCAGCTACTTAATGAGGCTTTCAGAAACCTAGTGAGACCCTGTTTCCAAATAAAATATATAAAAGGTCTATGAGTATAGCCCGGAGGTAGAAAGCCTCTGGGTTCCACCCCCAGTACCACCAAAAAAAAAAAAAAAAAAAAAAGATGTACGACTAAAATGCACCAATTAAAAATTAAAATAGCCGGGTGTGGTGGCACATGCTTGTAATCCCTGCACTTGGGAGGCTGAGACAGGAGGATCACACAGGTTTGAAGCCAGCCTCAGCTACTTAGTGAGGCTCTCAGCAACTTAGTGAGACCCTGTTTCCAAATAAAATAGGTCTGGGAGTATAGCCTGGACGTAGAAAGCCTCTGGGTTCCACCCCCAGTACCACCAATAAAAGAAAAAGAAAAAAATAATTAAAAAAAATTATATATATATATATGGTCTCTGGGGATTTCAAAGGAAGAAGAAAACTATCAGAAAATTTATACCAAAAATAATGGCTTTAGCTTCCAAATCTGAGGAAGAAAGTGGGCATCCAGATCCCAAACTCTCAAAAGATACTGAAATGATGAATCCAAAGAAATACACACAGAGAAAACCATATCATCAAATTGTCAAAAATCAAAGACAAATAGAAAATAGCAAAAGAAAAAAGCATGTTGTCACAAGGGAACATCCATAGACTATCAGAAGATTTTTTAACAGAAAATTTACAAGGCAAGGACAGAATAAATATCATCAAATGACCATACTTCCAAAAGTGATCTACCCATCCAATGCAATACCAATTAAACTACCAAGATCATTCCTCACAGATATAAAAAAAAGCAGTGCTTAAATTCATTTGGAGCAATGAAACAGCCAGAATAGCCAAAGTAGTGCTCAGCAACAAAAACAATGCATGAGAACTCACAATACCTGACTTTAAACTATACTACAAAGCCACAGTAATAAAAATAGCATGGTACTGGCACAAAAACAGATACATAGACCAATGGAGCATAATAGAAGTCTCAGAAACAAGTTCACACACTTACAGGGAATTGATTTTTGACAAAAGGCTGAAAACATATACTGGAGAAAAGATAGCCTGTTCAAAAACTGGTGTTGGCAGAACTGGTTAACTATTTGCAGAAAAATAAAAATAAAATCCCACTTTCTCACCATGCACAGGAGTCAATTCAAGATGGATCAAAAACTTAAAAATTAGACCAGAGACTTTGAGGCTCCTTGAAGAGGGTATAGGTCTAACACTGTAACACATAGGCACAGGTAAAAACTTTCTCAACAAGACCCCAAAGACACAAGAAACTAAAAGGTGAATCAATATATGGGATTGCATGAAACTGAAGGGCTTCTGTACAGCAAAGGAAACTTCCAAGAACCTCAATCAAAAGCCAACAGAATGGGGGAATATTTTCACCACCTACTCCTCCAATAGAGGAATAATATCTAGACTATACAGAGAACTCAAGAAACTCAGCAGTAAAAAAACAACCCAATCAAAAAAATGGGGAAGTGAATTAAATAGACACTTGAATGAAGAAATCCAAATGGCCAACAAATGCATGAAAAAATGCTCAACATCATTAGCAATCAGAGAGATGCAAATCAAAACTACCCTGAGATTTCACCTAAATCAACTAGAATGGCAACCATTCAAAACACAAACAACAACAAATGCTGGTAAGGATGTGAAGAAATGGGAACTCTAAAACATTGTTGGTGGGATTGCAAATTAGTGCAACCACTTTGGAAAATAGTATGGAGGATCTTCAGAAGAATGGGAACAAACTTTCCATTTTATTCAGCAATACCACTTCTGGGTATCTACTCAAAACAAAAAGGAAACCAAATTATCAAAAGAATGCATTTGTATCTATGTTCATACCTACACAATTCACCATTGCCAAACTCTGGAACCAGCCAAGATGTTCATCAACAGATGAACGGATTACAAAACTGTGGTATATGTACACAATGCAATTTTACTCAGCCATAAAGTAAAGCACAATTATATCATTTACAGGGAAATGGATGAAACTGGAGGCCCTTATGCTAAGTGAAATTAGTCAGTCACAAAAACTAAAAACTCAGATGCTTTCCCTAATATGCAAAAGCTAAGGAGACATGGGTAATAGGAGGAGCATTAGATAAAGGAGATTATATAGATGAGGTGACCAAAATGAGGGGATAGGAGGGGGGAAAGGGAAATTCTCTAATGCACATTATGTACTTTAACAAACTTATCAAAGTCAATAACAAAGCCAAGCCAAGCATGAGAAGGACGGAGGGGGAGAGAAGGGGATGAAAAATGGGTAAGGGCTAATTGGATGCTGTGTGCATGTATGTCTCCACCATATTTTATCCCATTAAGATGTATAACTAACTACAATGCACCAATAACAAATTTTAAAAATATAAAAAGTAGGTATTGGTCAGAAAGGTAGAAATTAAGTTTTAATGGATTAATTTTGAGATGTCTCTAATACAGACAAGTGGGACTATTGAGTAGAGAGGCTATTACCTGGTTAAAAATTCTAGAGAAAAATCTGGATGATAGTTTCATCTTTAGAAATAATTATCATAAATATGATATTTTCTTAGTGTTTATGTAATTGGGGTTATTATTAATAATTTAAACATATAAAAATTAATTTGACTTAATACAGACTTGGCTTCCCTAGTATGAAAAACGGTTGTCCTTACATATTCCCATCCATATCCTTTTATCTTGATAGTTACAGGTTACATATTTATCAATTGTGTGCCCATTACTACATATTTACATTTATTGTTTTATGAATGTGTCTATTTGATCTCATGTTAAACAGAGGAGTTTTCCAAAACAATAATTTATATTTTACATGTACTTTACAATAGCTGCCTTTACTAGTGTCTTTAATTCTTATTATGAGTTTTTTTGAGGTGCTGTCTGAGTATTTTTATTATAGCTTGAAAAACTTTATTTATTTATTTATTTACTTACTTATTTATTTATTTGGTGGTACTCGGGTTCCTGGAAGCCCTTATACCTCAGGCTACACTCCCAGACCTATTTTATACTTTTTTATTTTTGGAAACAGGGTATCTTAAGCCAGCACGGCTGGCTTCGAACATGCGCGATCCTCCTGTCTCCGCCTTCCAAGCGCGGAGATTACAAGTGTGTGCCACCACGCCAGGCCTAGCTTGAAAAACTTTAGCAAACTCTTATAGAGCAGATGGTTATAGAGCAGATGTACTCAAAAAAATTCACTTCAGCTTTTCTTTGTTAGAAAATATCTTAGTATCTCTTTTAGTCTTGAACGATAGTTCTTCTAGATATAGAAATTTGATTGACAGATTTTTTTTCTCTTAGCACTTTAAATATGCAATCTGTTTTCTATTTCCATTGCTTCTGATAAGAACTTTGCTTATAATCTTACTAAAGAACACATATCCTATTAGTCATTTATCTCTTGTAGATTGCAAGATTCTCATTTTGCTTTTAAATTATTGGTTATTATATATTTCACTGTGGATCTCTGCCTTTATCCAACTTGGAGTTTGTTGGCTTTCTTTAATACATACATTCCTATTTTTTAAAGTAAAGTTCAAGCTGAAAATGTTGGCATACATTTGTAATTCCAGACTTGGGAGGCTGAGAAAAGAGGATCGCACAGGTTCAAAGCCAGTCTCAGCTACTTAGTAAGGCTCTCAGCAACTTAGTGAGAACATGTTTTCAAATAAAATATAATATAGGTCTGGGAGTATAGGCCTGAGGTAGAAAAGCTCCTGGGTCCCACCCCCAGTACCACCAAAAAATAAAAATAAAAATAAAAATAAAAATAAAAATAAAAATAAAAATAAAAAATAAAGTTCAAAAATATTGATCATTATTTCTTTTTTTTAAATTTTTATTGGTGCATTTGAGTCATACATCTTAATGGAATACAAGATGATGGAGACATACATGCACACATCACCCAGTTAGCCCTTACTCAATTCTGGCCCCATTCCCTCCCCCTCCCTCTTCTCATGCTTGGTTTAGTGATTGACTTTGATATGTTTATTAAAGTACATTATGTGAATTAGAGAATTTCTCTCTTTCCCTCTCCCATTCCCTCATATCACCTTCTTTGCTCATCTATAGAATCTCTTTCTTCATCTAGAGTTCCTCCTATGACCCATTTATTCCTAGTTTTCACATATTAGGGAGAGTATCCGATTTATTATTATTTTCTTTTGTGACTGACTAATCTCACTTAGCATAATGTCTTCCAGGGAAATCCATTTCCCTGTAAATAATGTAATTATGTTTTTCTTTATGGCTGAGTTGAATTTGGTATACATATCCCATGTCCTGGGCCACAAAATAAGCACTAGCAAATTCAAAAAATGAGACATACTTTCCTGTGTAATTTTAGACCACAATGGAATGAAACTAGAAAGCAACTATAAGAAGACCCAGAGAGATCATATAAAAATATGGAGACTGGACTGGCATGGTGGTGCACACTTGTAATCCCTGCGCTTGGGAGGCAGAGACAGGAGGATCGCGCAGGTTTGAAGCCAGCTGAGTTGGCTTAAGAGACCCTGTTTCCAAATAAAAAGAAGAGAAAAATTGGTCTGGGAGTGTAGCCACACTACTACTGAACACCACACTACTACTGAATGAAGAATGGGTTATAGAAGAAGTAAGGGATGAAATCAAAAAATTTCTAGAAACAAACAAAAATAGACATACAACATATCAAAACCTCTGGGACACTTTCAAGGCAGTATTAAAAAAATTTTAAAGCGCTGAGTGCTTTAAAATTAAGACAAACATAAGACAAACAAAAAATCATTATTTCTTCAAATGTTCTCTCTGCCTCTTTCTCTTCTTCTATGACTCTCATTATACATATGTTGGTATTTATAATATTCTCCAAGTCTCTTAAACTATGTTTCTTTTTCTTTTCTATTTCTTCTTGGACTGGATAATTTTATTTTACATATTTTAAAGTTTAGTTTTTTCATCCTTTTAGGTTTACCATGGAATCAACTAGAAATTTTTTTTATTTCAGCTATTGTATTTTTTCAAATTTATCCTTTCTTCTTCATTCATTATTAATAATGTCTTAGTGCTTTTTTACAATTTGTATCTATATTTTCTCTTTGGTAAAACATTATTTTCCTGTTTCTTTAAAATTTGTGTCTACAGCTTCTTTTACTTCTTTGAGCATATTTAATATAGATGATTTAAGGTTTTAGTCTAGAAAATCTACTGTCTGTACTTTCTCAATGACAATTTCTGTTAATTTCTCTATTGATCATTTTTTTCATTCTTAACTTTTTTGTTGACATCTAAAATTTCATGATGTAGCCAGGTGTGGTGGCGCACACTTGTAATCCCCACGCTTGGGAGGCGGAGACAGGAGGATCATGCAGGTTTGAAGCCAGCCGTGCTGGCATAAGAGACCCTGTTTCAAAAATATAAAATAGGTCTGGGAGTGGAGCCCGGAGGTAGAAGGGCTTCCAGGAACCCCAGTACCACCAAATAAAATAAAATAAAATAAAATAAAATAAAATAAAATAAAATAAATATCATGATGTTAAAAAAAAGAAAAAAAGATACTCTATAGCTCTTTGAAGATTAACTCATTTGGAGACTCTGCTTTAATGCTTAGCCGGGCCATTTACATATCTACCTTAGCCTTCACTTCCTGCTTTCCCTGAACTTAAATACTAAAATAGCAGTAAAACTCTAAGGTCTTCCAGGCTCTTTTTTCAGCATGTATTTTTTCTTGGGCACATGAAAAGGTTTTCAGGCCCTCTGGTTTACAAAGACTTTTAGAAAACCTTGGTCCTCAAAGCTTAAAATGTCCCAGCTTTTCCTCCTCAGATTTCTATTGTGCCTATTATTTTTCTCAACTATTGTTTTTTACTTCAGTGGCAACAACTTTTGATTTCAACATTTTTAGGCGATATGCTTTCTGTAGTCATAACATTTTTCTGCACTTAAGAAATTTTCCAGTTAGACAAAAGAAAACCAGGATTAGCTGTCCTTCAGAGAACTTGTAAGGGAAAGAACAAACATAATTTCTTAGAAACAAAGTCCCCTCTTATTCCTCAGGGACTTTGGGCTTGTGGCCTGTCATTTTCAAGATTTCTCCCAACCAGTTTAAACAGCTTTCTTTTGGTAATATTCAGCTGGTTGCTCTAAACTTTCTGACTAATTTCTGAAAATCAGTTGAGGTAGATTCTCTCTACTGAATTTTGTCAAAAGGCATTTTCTTCTTTACTGATTTTCATACCAGCTGAACTAGTTTGCACTCTCATCAACAGTGTAAGAGTTCCTCTTTCCCCACATCCTGGTGTGCCTTTGTTATTTGATTTCTTTAATCTTGCCACTCTGATTGGGGTTAGATGGAATCTCTGTATAGTTTTGATTTTGCATCTTCCTAATGGCTAATGATGTATATATACATATATATATATATATATATATATATATATATATATATATATTCATATATCGATTGGTCATTTGTAACTCTTCTTTTGTGAAGCGTCTATCAGTTCAGTTGCCCATTTGTGATTGAGTTGTTTTGCTAGTGTAGATTCTTTTGAGCTCCTTGTATATTCTGGACATTAACCCTCTATCAGAGTGGTGGCTGGTAAAGATCTTTTACCATTCTGTAGGCTTTCTCTTTAAGTTCTTGATGGTTTAATTTGAGAGAAGGCATATAATTTTTATTTCTCAGACTCTCCTCTTTTGGTTTTATAGCAAGACTATATTGGATTTATAAAACAATATGAGAATATTTTCACTAGTTAAAAATTTCTAAAATATACAATAGTTTTTAATTGGATGATGCTATTTGAGTTTCTAAATTATTTTGTTTTTATTGTTTCTTCAAATCCTGATGAACTTTGTCATTAAGCTTGATTCTTTTAAATCTTGTTTTTAGCTTTGCTAGGGAGAGATGAGTGTTGCCTTTATTCTAGGGATATTTTAGCCATTTACAAGGCTGCACCCTTCTACGACCAAGGTACAGAAAGTGCCTGCATATGGAAACATAGAAAACTTTTTGGAATTTCATTACTTGTTTACATTTATGAAGAACAGTCCTGTGATCTCTGTTCCCAAATATGTATAGATTCTTCACATATTTTTTACATTCTTATTTTTCTTCTCTTTCTTTTCTCTTTCTTTTTCTTGCTTCAGAAAATCAAGCATAGTAACAGTTATTTGAGAAATCCAAAAGTGGAAATTTCCTCTCATCAGACTACTTTTATATTTTCTTTATTTTAACTTCTATGTGTTGTATTTATTATATTATTTTTAACATCTTGGATTAAATTCTTCATGAATTTTTAGTGTTTGTTTTATCATTTATATACATTTAAAACTACATCTTTCTATTAAAATCTTATTTTAGCTGAATCTATGTGAATTAATACATCATGTTTTTAACATATTTCTGAATTGTTTTATAAGTTCTTTGTTGTATAATATATTTAGAATTTTTATTTCTAAGTTACTAATTTATTAAAAACTGAATTATAGTCAGAACATATTTATTAATTACTTTAAAATTTTGAGACTTAATTTAGAACATATTAATTGGTCAGTTTTGGTAGTCTGAATGCTTAAATTTTTATTTTGTATTATAATTTTATTGAGCTTATCAATTCTGTTTTACACCCTTACTAATTTTGCTTAATTGACCTGTCAATTGTTTAGATAGGTATGTTGAAATCTCAAATGATTATAATTACCTCTCCCACCAATGGCTATAGTTATGTCAACATTTTATATATTTAGTGGTTATTTTTTAAAAACAAATATTTTTTATTATCACCAATGTTCCAGAATTCTAGATAATTTCAGTGATAACATATGTACATATATATATATATATATGTATATATATATATATATATATATATATATATATATATATATATTCTTTCACCCAGGCATAGACAGCTCCCTCTGTCCCCTCATGAGCCACCCAGCTGTACAAATGAGGATGCCTAAGCCTAGAAATCTTCACTGAATTTATGTACTTGTGGTTTTATTATTATTTATTTATTTTTATTTATTTTTTTTATTGGTGCATTATATTCATACAACTTATTGGGGTAAAAAACTTGTGTGTATAAACATGTACTCATCGCTGATTTAACCCCTACCCAAATACCACCCCATTCCCTCCCCGTCCCTCCCTTCCTTGCTTGGCTTAGTGATTGACTTTGATATGTTTAAGTACATTGTGTGCTTTAGAGATTTTTCTCTTCCCCCTCCTTTCTCTTCCTTTAGGTTATCTTGGTGCTCCTCTTTTCTCCCTAACTCTCACATATTAGGGAATGCATCTGATTTCTTATTTTTTGTGCCTGACTAATCTCACTTAGCATAATGTCCTCCAGTTCCATTCATTTCCCTGAAAATGACGTAATTGAGTTATTTTTGATGGCTGAGTAAAATTCCATTGTGTACATATCCCACAGTTTTGTAATCCATTCATCTGTTGATGGACATCTTGGCTGGTTCCATAGTTTGGCGATGGTGAATTGTGCAGCTATGAACATAGATACACATGCATTAGTTTGGTAGTTTGGTTTCTTTTCTTTTGGGTAGATACCCAACAGTGGTATTGCTGGATCAAATGGTAGATGTGTTCCCATTCTTCTGAGGATTCTCCATACTGTTTTCCAAAGTGTTTGCACTAATTTGCAATCCCACCAACAATGTCTTAGAGTTCCCACTTCTCCACATCCTCGCCAGCATCTGTTGTTGTTTGTGTTTTGAATGATTGCCATTCTAGTTGGAGTTAGGTGAAATCTCAGGGTAGTTTTGATTTGCATCTCTCTGATTGCCAATGATGTTGCGCATTTTTTCATGCATTTATTGGCCATTTGAATTTCTTCTTTTGTGAAGTGTCTATTTAGTTCATTTGCCCATTTTGTTATTGGATGCTTTGTTTTCTTAGTGTTGAGTTTCTTGAGTTCTCTGTATATTCTAGATATTAGTCCTCTATCGGAGGGTTAGGTGGCAAAAATCTTCTCCCATTCTGTTGGCTCTCAATTGAGGTTCTTGATAGATTCCTTTGCTGAACAGAAGCTCTTCAGTTTCATGCAATCCCATGTATTGATTCTCATTTTAATTTGTTGTGCCTTTGGGGTCTTATTGAAGAAATGTTTGTCTGTGCCTATGTGTTGTAGTGTTGGACCTATGCCCTCTTCAAGGAGCTTCAAAGTCTCTGGTTTAATTTCCAAGTCTTTGATCCATCGTGAGTTAACTTTTGTACAGGGTGAAAAAGTGGGATTAACATCCAGTTTTCTGCATATGGTTAACCAGTTTTGCCAACACCATTTGTTGAAGAGGCTATCTTTTTTCAAGTGTATGTTTTTGGCCCCTTTGTCAAAAATCAATTGGCTGAGAGTGTGTGGGCTTGTTTCTGGGTCTTCTATTCTGCTCCATTGGTCTATATATCTGTTCTTTTGCCAGTACCATGCTGTTTTTATTACAATGGCTTTGTAGTATAGTTTAAAGTCATGTATTGTGATTCCTCCTGCGTGGTTTTTGTTACTGAGAACTACCTTGGCTATTCTGGGCTTTTTGTTATTCCAGATAAATTTAAGGACTGATTTTTCTATGTCTGTGAGGAATGATCTTGGTAGTTTAATGGGCATTGCATTAAATCTGTAGATCACTTTTGGGAGGATGGCCATTTTAATGATATTTATTCTGCCAATCCATGAACATGGAAGATCTTTCCATCTTCTAAGATCTTCTTCGATTTCTTTTTTCAGTGTTTTATAATTTTCTTTTTTTTTCAACTTAAGTGCAATTTTTATTTTTCTGAATATTTTCAATCATAGTTGGTTGAATCCACATATTCACAAGCCATGAATATATATTCTTTTTTTTTTTTTTGGTGGTGGTACTGGGGTTCCTGGAAGCCCTTTTACCTCCAGGCTACACTCCCAGACCTATTTTATACTTTTTTATTTTTGGAAACAGGGTCTCTTAAGCCAGCATGGCTGGCTACGAACCAGCGCGATCCTCCTATCTCCCTCTGCCTCCCAAGCGTGGGATTACAAGCATGTGCCACCACACCCAGCCGACAACTATATTCTTTTTTTTTTTAATTGGTGCACTGTATTCATACATCATAGTAGGATACATACTTTTGTAGACATACATGCACACTTTTCCCAGTCAGCCCCCACCCAATCCCCACCCCATTCTCTCCCTATCCCTCCCTCCCATGCTTGGCTTAGTAGTTGACATCTAGTATTATGGCAATTTATCTAAAATAAAAAATGATAATCTCACATAACAGTTTCATTTGTCTGATACCAAGCTTTTGATGACTTAAAGATAACATTTCAATATTTCTTTTTGCTTTCTTTCTTACCAGAGAATATTTTTTTCTATTTTTTAGGTGAAACTATCTATATTTATGTATTTATTTTTCAGAAAAAAATCTATCCTAATATGGAATATGGAGTCTAGGTACCCAAAACGATCTTGAAAAAGAACAAAGCCAGAAGATATATATTCTCTGATTTCAAACCATATAAAGCTACAATAATTGAAACAGTGTAGTACTATTCTAAAGGCAGATATATAGACCATTGGAGTTAAATAAAAGCCTAGAGCTAACTTCTTCCCTATATTGTCAAGTTATTTTTGACAAGGTTTCCACGAACATTTGGTGGTGGAAATGATAATCTTTTAACTAAATATTGTTAAAAAATAATAATTACATGGAAAAGAATAAAATTGGACCCTTACCTAATCCCATATACAAATATTAACTCAAAATAGATAATAGACCTAAATATAAATCTTAAGACTATAAACTTTTAGGAGAAAATCTGGGTCATAAAACCTCACAACATTGAAATTGGCAGTGATTTCTTGGTTATGATTTCAATGGCACAGGCAACAGAGGAGTATACAGACTCCCTAAAAAATAAAAAAATAAAAAAATTGTATATCCGAAGACAATGTAAACAGAGTTAACAGTTACTAATAGAATGGGATGAAATATTTCCAAATGCTATATCTGAAGGTATATTAATATTCCAACTAGAAATCCTAAAAATTAACAACAATAAAGGCAAACAATACCATTTAGAGATAGGTAAAAGACTAACATAAGTAATGAATCTCCACAGATAACCAATCTTAGTTGTCTGTTGGATGGAAACTCTTGTTTCTTTGGTTCTGGTGTGTGTTACCTATTTCTTCTTTGTAGTTAATCTCTTTGAGTATTTTCTCTAGTGCTGGTTTTGAAGACATAAATTCCTTCAGTTTCTGTTTGTCATGGAAGCTTCTTATTTTTCCATCTAATTTGATAGAAAGTTTTGCTGGGTAGGAAATTTTTGGCTGGAAGTTGTTTTCTTTCAGAGTTTGGAATATGTTACTCCAAGCCCTTCTGGCTCCCATGACTTGGTTTGGGAAGTCTGGAGTGATTCTAATTGGTTTGCCTCTGAATGTCACTTGGCCCTTTGTTTTTGTTGCCTTTAAGATTCTCTGCTTGGCTTCCACATTGGTCATTTTGACAATTATGTGGCGTGGGGATCCTCTTCTCCGATCCTGTCTAAAGGGAGTTCTATAAGTTTCCTGGACCTTTGTATCAACATCTTGCTCTATGTTTGGAAAATTTTCTGCTATTACTTCTTTGAAGAGAGTGTTGATCCCTTTGGTTTCACTTTCTTTTCCCTCCTCTATTCCAATTATTCTTAGGTTAGCTCTCTTAAAATGGGCCCATATTTCTTCAATATCAGATTCCTGCTGTCGGATATTTTTTCCTATATTATAAAGTATGAGTTCATTTTTGGATTGCTCATCTTCTAAGAGCGAGATTCTGTTCTCCATGTGTTCTAATCGGTTGTTTGTGCTTTGAATTGAGGCCTTTACTTCATTAATTGCATCCTTTATCTCCTTTTGGCTCTCTCTGAGTTCTTTTCAAAGCACCTCTATTATTTCTACAGTTATTTTCCTGATTTGATCTTCTAGAAATCTCTGATTTTCTGTTTTATCGGGTTCTGATGTTGTGGGGTTGTGGGCATTCATTGCTCCAGTATCATTCCTCTTTCCCATGATTTCGGAAGTTTGTGCCTTCTCTGGGTTCTTCCCTTGGGTCACTATGACTTCCCTTAAGGTGCTCTGGATCTCGAGTCAGTAGTATCTCAGACCCCACTACTCCTTTACTGGGTTTTATCACAGAGTCTCCGATCCAGAGAGTCGATAGAGGCTGCTTTAGACTGTGGGGGGTGCCAGGTTGCACGTTCTCCTATGGTGTGATATCTCTGCCACCGCCCCTCCCCCACTGGGTCAAGTCCCAGGGAGTACAGTACTGGGATTTCTCCTCTGTGGCCCGCAATTTGACTCACTGTTCTTGAGTACACAGATGTAGCTGTACTGGCCTCGCTGAATTCGCTGCTGCTGCCGCCGGTGACAATATGGCGCCGCTGCTACGCCCTCGGCTGTGGGGCTGGTGTTTTTCTTCTTGATTTTGATTTGTACTCTGAATCCCTGCAGCGTGTGCTGAGCTCAGCCACTGGGAGCTTTAGATGCTCTCTGCACGGAGAAATCCCACCTGGCTGCTCCGCAGAGGCTCACCTCAGCTTGCTGTAGCCGTCCCGTGAATTTGCCAGTGCCTCCGGCAGTATGGCACTGCTGCCACATCTGCCGCGTCCTCGGGCGCGAGGCCGGTGTATCTCTTCTGTGGCTCTGTTCTCAGTCCGCTTTCTCTCTGGAGCCTGGAGATTTTTTGTTTCACTGGTGATGGTGTTTTCTGGCTATGAAAGGCGCTGATTTTGTGGTAATGGAGATTTGTTGTTAGCGGGGCTCTTAAGCCCCGCTTTTCTCAGTCGCCATCTTCCTATAATTTTCTTTGTAGAGATCTTTTACCTCCTTGGTCAAATTTATTCCTAGGTATTTTATTTTTGTGTGGGAGATCCTGAGTGGACATGTTTTCTGAATTTCTTTTTCAGTGGATTTATGGTTGGTGTACAGGAAAGCTTCTGATTTTTTAAGATTGATTTTGTATCCAGATACTTTGCTGAATTTGTTGATCAGTTCTATAAGCCTTTTGGTTGAGTTTGTTGGGTTTTCTAAATATAGTATCATGTCATCTGCAAATAGTGAAAGCTTAAGTTCTTTTTTTCCTATTTGTACTCCTTTGATTTCCTTTTCTTGCCTTATTGCTCTGGCTAGAGTCTCTAGTACTATATTGAAGAGAAGTGGTGATAGTGGACATCCTTGTCTCATTCCAGTTTTTAGGGGAAATTCTTGAAGTTTTTCCCCATTTAATATGATGTTGGCAGTGGGCTTATTGTAGACTGCCTTAATAATGTTGAGATATGTTCCTTCTATTCCAATTCTCTGCAGTGTTTTTATCATAAATGGATGTTGAATTTTATCAAATGCTTTTTCAGCATCTATTGAGATGATCATGTGGTTTTTGTCTTTGATTCTGTTTATATGATGAATTACATGGATTGATTTTCGTATATTGAACCAGCCTTGCATCCCTGGGATGAACCCTACCTGGTCGTGATGAATGATTTTCTTGATGTGGTTTTGAATGCGTGTTGCTAGTATTTTGTTTAATAGTTTTGCATCCAAGTTCATCAGAGATATAGGTCTGTAGTTTTCCTTCCTTGAACTGTCTTTATTCGGTTTGGGTATTAGTGTGATGTTGGCTTCATAGAATGTATTTGGGAGAGTCCCGGTTTTTTCTATTTCCCGAAATAGTTTGAGTAGTATTGGGATTAGCTCTTCTGTAAAGGTTTTATAGAATTCACTTGAAAAACCATCTGGTCCTGGGCTTTTCTTTGATGGTAAGCTTTTTTTTTGCTGTTTCAATCTCTTTGATTGTTATTGGTTGGTTTAAGTGTTCTATATCTTCTTGACTCAGTTTAGGAAGGTTGTATTTATCTAGGAAGTTGTCGATTTCCTCCAGATTTTCCATTTTGTTGGAGTATAGTTTTTCAAAGTAGTTTCTGATAATCCTCTGGATTTCTACACTGTCAGTAGTAATGTCTCCTTTTTCATCCCTTATCCTCATAATTTGGGTTGATTCTCTCTTTTTTTTAGTTAGGTTGGCCAGTGGTTTATCAATCTTGTTAATCTTTTCAAGAAACCAGCTTTTGGTTTTGTTGATTTTCTGTATTGTTTTTTTATTCTCTATTTCATTGATTTCTGCTCTAATTTTAATAATTTCCCATCTTCTGCTGGCTTTGGGATTCAATTGTTCCTGCTTTTCAAGGGCTTTGAGGTGTGTCGTAAGGCTATTTATTTGAAGATTTTCTGTTTTTCTTATGTGAGCACTCAGTGCTATAAATTTTCCTCTTAATACTGCCTTCAAAGTGTCCCAGAGGTTTTGATATGTTGTTTCTTTATTTTCATTTGTTTCTAGAAATTTCTTGATTTCACCTCTTACATCTTCTATGACCCATTCTTCATTCAGAAGTGTGGTGTTCAGCCTCCACATGTTTATGTTGTTTCTTTGGGTCTTCTTATAGTTGATTTCTAGTTTCATTCCATTATGGTCTGAAATGACACAGGGAAGTATGTAACATTTTTTAAATTTGCTAGTGCTCATTTTGTGTCCCAGGATGTGATCTATTTTGGAGAAGGTTCCGTGAGCAGCTGAGAAAAATGTGAACTCTGCTGTAGTTGGGTGAAATATTCTATATGTGTCCAACAGGTCCATTTGGTTAATGGTGTTCTTTAGTTCTGAGACATCTTTACTGACCCTTTGTCTGGAAGATCGGTCTAGTATTGTGAGAGGTGTGTTGAAGTCTCCCAGTATTATTGTGTTGGGATTTATGTGTGACTTCATTTCACAAAGAGTTTGATTTATGAAAGTAGCTGCCCCTATGTTTGGGGCATAGATGTTGATTATTGTTATTTCCTCTTGCTGGACTATTCCTTTTACCAGTAAAATGTAACCTTCTTTGTCTCTCCTAATAAGTTTGGGTTTGAAGTCTAACTTGTTTGATATCATAGTTGCTACTCCTGCTTGTCTTCGAGTACCATTAGCATGGATAACCTTGCTCCAGCCCTTTACCTTGAGTTTGTTCCTTTCTTTACTTGTAAGGTGTGTTTCTTGTAAGCAGCAGATGGTTGGATTCTGGCTTTTAATCCATTTTGCCACTTTATGTCTTTTTATTGGGGAGTTGAGGCCATTTACATTCAGTGTGATTATAGAGAGATAATTTTTAATTCCCAACATGTTAAGATCTTATTTCTGTTTGAGATACTGTTTATTCTTCTTTGCTTAGTTGTCTGCTGGATGGGAATTCTTGTTTCTTTGGTTCTGGCGTGTATTACCCATTTCCTCTTTGCAGTTAATCTCCTTGAGTACTTTCTCTAGCGCTGGTTTTGAAGACATAAATTCCTTCAGTTGCTGTTTGTCTTGGAAGTTTCTTATTTCCCCATCTAATTTGATGGATAGTTTTGCTGGGTAGGAAATTTTTGGCTGGAAGTTGTTTTCTTTGAGTTTGGAATATGTTACTCCATGCCCTTCTGGCTTTCATAACTTGGTTTGGGAATTCTTTAGTGATTCTAATTGGTTTGCCTCTGTATGTCACGTGGCCTTTTGTTTTTGTTGCCTTTAAGATTCTCTCCTTGGCTTCCACATTAGTCATTTTGACAATTATGTGGCGTGGGGATCCTCTTCTTTGATCCTGTCTAAAGGGAGTTCTATAAGTTTCCTGAACCTGTGTATCAACCTCTTGCTCTATGTTTGGAAAATTTTCTGCTATTACTTCCTTGAAGAGATTATTGATCCCTTTGGTTTCACCTTCTTTTCCCTCCTCTATTCCAATTATTCTTAGGTTAGCTCTCTTGAAATGGGCCCATATTTCTTCAATGTCAGATTCCTGCTGTCAGGTTTTTTTTTTTTTCTAAATTAGAAACTATGTGTTCATTTTTGGAATGGTCATCTTCAAGAAGCAAGATTCTATTCTCCATGTGGTCTAATCTGTTGTTTATACTTTGAATTGAAGCCTTCACTTCATTAATTGCATCCTTTATCTCTTTTTGACTCTCTCTAAATTCTTTTCGAAAGTCCTCTATTATTTCTAGAGTTATTTTCCTAGTTTGATCTTCTAGAGATCTTTGGATTTCTGTGTTATCAGATTCTGATGTTGTGGGGTTGTGGGCATTCACTGCTCCATTGTTATTTCTCTTTCCCATGATTTTGGAAGTTTGTGCCTTCTCTGGGTTCTTCCCTGAGTCACTACGAGTTCACTTAAGATGTTCTGGATCTCGAGTCTGTGGTATCTCAGTCACCACTACTCCTTTACTGAGTTGTATCACAAAGTCTCAGACCCAGGGAGTCAATTGAGGCTGCTTAGACTGTGGGGGGTGCCAAGTTGGGTGTTCTCTAGCGGGGAGTTGTGACTATGGTATGATATCTCTGCCACTGCCACTCCCCCACTGGGCTGCACTGCTAAAATCTCCAACCCAGGGAGACTATCTGCGCAAGTCCCTGGGAGTGCAGTACTGGGATTTCTCCCTTTGGGGCCGCAATTTGACTCACGTTTGTTGAGTGCACTGATGGAGCTGTAGTGAACTCGGTGAATTCGCTGCTGCCGCCACTGGCAATATGGCACCACTGCCATGCCCTCAGCCGTGATGTGGCCTATTTCTTCTCTGGTTTTGAGCTCCGCTGAGTCCCTGCCAGGTGTGCTGTGCCCGGCCCTTGGAAGCTTTAGACACTCCTTGCACCAGAGAAACTGCTGACTGCAGCCCGGCTGTTCAGCAGCGGCTTACCTTGGCTCGCTGTCCACCCCTCCTCTCAGGCGTCTGGTGGCTGGTTGTGTGGGTTGGTCTAGGGCCGTCTGGTGAATTCGCTGCTGCCGCCAGCAGTAAGACGCTGCTTCTGCATCCTAGGCCGCGAGGCCAGAGTACCTCCTCTCTGGATTTGAGCTCTGTTTTGAGTCTCCCTCCTCTCTGGAGCCTGGTGCTGCTGGGGAGATGTAAGCCGTGCCGCTCCGGCTGCTCTGCGCTGTGGCTCAGGCTGCTCCGCACCACGGGTCTGGCCGCTCTGGCCTCTCTGGCTGCTCTGCACCGCAGATCCGGCTGCTCCACACCGCGGGTCTGGCCACTCCGGCCGCCCCGGCGGTTCCGCGAAGCGGCTCTGGCTGCTCCGTCTGTTCTGGCCGCTCCTCTCCGGCTGCTCTGGCCGCTTCTCTCTGGCTGGTCTGGCCGCTCCGCTCGGCTGCTCCGGCCGCCCGGCCGCGGCTCTGACTTCTCTGCGCTGCGCCTCTGGCCGCTCAGGCTCCTCCGGCTGTTCCGTGCTGTGGTAGGCGCAGCCCTTTAGGCTGGTTTTTTTTTCTGGTGTCTTGCTTTTCCAGCCCTTTTTCTCTGTCCCTTGTATTTACCATTTTTATTTCTTTGCTGGTGGTGTTTTCTGGCTCTGAAAGGCGCTGGTTTTGTGGTAATAGAGTTCGATTGTTAGCGGGACTTGTAAGTGCCACTTTCGTCGGTCGCCATCTTACCGGAAGTCTCTATTTAGTGGTTATTTAAAGTTAATTATATTCATGAAGGCCTGAACCTGTTGACATTCTATTGTGACCTTTTCTAATAGGACTTTTTTCTTAAATATATCTTATGGTAATATAGTGACTCAGATAATCTTTCAATAGGTAAAGCAGATAATTATAAATGTAATTAAACTATTTTCATCTTATTTATGAGCTCAAATTTATATATAGCCTGATTATGGGCAGGCATAGAGACTATTCCTGTTTTTCATTGAAGAGTAGAGGATATTTTTCCATGCAAAATATTATATCCTCAGACATCCACCACTTTTGTATAATTTTACTCTAGTACTGAACCAAAGAATATTTTATACAGAAAAGGTAACAAATAGGCACTGTCATACATGCATAAGAGCACATGTCATTAAAAATATCAAAAAGGGCAAGAAAATATACATTGGCATTTTAGATATCAGAGAATACTTCATTTTTGTGACCACATATTAAATAGATTTTTACATATTTGGATATTTTCAATAATTATAATCTGTTGATTATTTACCATTATAAGTCACCAAGCTATACACAGTATGCATATAATCTCAATATATAGGTAACTTGTGCGGTCTATTTGATCTTTTTCTCTCCCATATTCCTCATTTTAAAAGAAGACAGTAATGTCAGTTGGTCTTCTGAGTTGATTTTTAGTATTTTAAGTTCATGAGAGATATACTCTTTTACAAATTTTTCTGAGGGTAAAATCTTGAGTAAATAAAGCAAATGAGTCAGCCTTCAATTGCTGTTTTATTGTACTTTAGACATGTGTATCAGTAAGGGTAAAAGGAATTCAGTAATACCTTCAAGAAATAATTATGCATTTGTACACATACATGCATACACAGAACTTATAATTATTAATTTAAAAAATATTTCCAAGTAATAAAAACCCTGATAAAAGGGCAACTTAATAACATCAGTAACTGATGGTCTCATTGCTGGGATTTTATTGATCTACTTAGCTACGAAATAGATCCCCTTTCTATTCATCTGCTTGTGCTTTATTACTGTATTTACAGAATCATTCTCCTTAGTTAAATGAATCTGTATGCCAGTAATTAAAAGTTTTTTTCTGTATATTTTAATTTTTAAATTTGTTCATGAAACTCATGACAGCAGTTTATGTAATTAAATAAAATAATTATGAAACTGTACTATATTTATTATGAATTTTAAATTTTTTTGTAATTTAAGATGCTTTGGAATTTTAAAATGCTTTCTGTCCCTAGAGAGAAGCCTGGAATCGTCAGATTTTATAGCAAAGAACCAGGAAGTTATCTTTCCTGTGTAGATCAAAAAAGCTCAAGATGATAGCCTCAGCCACCTTCTAACCTATCACTCACCAAGCCAATATTTTACCTGCACTGAATCATTGCAGGGCCAGATGTCAAGCAACTAAAGACCAATACTTAATTCCAAAGCCTGACATAATTCAAACCATCCAGTCCTAACATCTTTTTTCTGCCTTGTCCTACATTTCTTAGAGAAACCCCAATAAGGTTCTGGTTTAAACTATCCATTTATTTATTTTTTTAATATTTTGATACTGGGATTGAACTCAGAGACATCCTACCTCTAAGATACATCCTTAACCATTATTTTTGTGTGTGTGGCACTGGGGATGGAACCCAGGGGTCTTCTACCCATGGGCTACACCTCAAAACTATTTTATATTTTATTTGGAAACAGTCTCATTAAGTTGCTGAGGGCCTCACCAAGTAGCTGAGGTTGACTTCAAACCTGTATGATTCTCCTCTCTCAGCCTCCCAAGTACTAGAATTACAAGCATAAACCGCCACACGTGGCTCACCCCTAACCATTTTTAATTAGTTACAGGTCTCATAAAATTGCTGAGGCTGGCCTTAAATCTTCTAGTATCCTGTCTTACTCTCCCAAATCTGAGAATGTAGGCATGCACCACTGGGCCCAGCATCCCCCCTACTCTTGACTTTGGCCTCATGAACCAAATATGAGATTGTCCTGGTTCTTCTGCAGACATGTACTAACCCCTTCCCTGGAACCTGTGAATATAACTTCTTTCTTACAGTTGTGTGCTCATTTTCTCATGTAACCACATAGACCTTACCCACACTTACTTTCTTAGAACACACAGTACAGGACATTTGACATTATAAATAAGCAGACTGGGATGCTTCAGACCTATGGATAGTGCCTCACTAAAGTCTCAAAAAAGACAAATTTCAAAGGACACAGTTACTTATTGACACCAACAAAGTATCTGTGACCTAAAGATATGTGTATAAAAGAGAAAAATAAGAAATAAAACCCAGTATATTGTTTTTAGAAATGCTAACAAGTATTACATAATGGAAAAGGAGTTGAGTTTCATATACTGAATGTGCTAGAATTCTACATTGCTTATGAACATTGATAAAACAAAGAGAAGAGCATGAATTTAGAATAGAATTTAATATACAAAGGATATTTTAGTGCATGAAATGTTATATTAGTAAATTGAATAAATTAATTCATTATCCACAAAGTCAACTTTATAAGTACGTAGACATCTAAAACTCTCTACACCCGTCAGCATTCTTGCAGCTATAATCTAAAATATTGACTATGTAACTTAGAGGAAAAATTTTATTTTCTTATGGTTTCAATTTATCCCATATGAGGGTGGAGATGGCAAATCTCAGGGCATGGTGACAGAAAGTGGAGAAACAGAGAGCACATAGGCTATGCTCACTCATGAAGAACAGAAGCAAAAGAGAGAGCAACAGGAGGAAGAACCATATATATCATCTCCAAGGCTCCATTCCCAGAGACCATCTCCTCCAGCCATATGCTGCAGGCCTACAGGGTACCACCAAGGTAAATCCATTAAAATTGATTTATTCATTTCTGAGATTACAACCCTCATGACTCAGTTATATCAACCCTCGATATTAATAAATTAATTATTATGGGAACATTTTATATATAATTATAATACTCTCACCTTCTATTAATTACAACAGCATTTATCTTATTTTTCTAAAGCATAACTAGATAACCAAACTTTTCTTTAAATTCTACAAATGGTAAGCAGTATTCTAAGAGTCTCAAAGGTGTTAAAGTAAGAAGTGCGTAAAACTATATAAGTTAAGTACTATACATTTGGCTATGATAGAATTATGTTCCCAGGTGACAATGGCCCTGGTCAATGTGATTAGAAAAATTTCCAACTCTAGAGATCTTCAATCAATGGGAAGGACTCTCTTAAGGAGTAGAGTCATGCATTAGAGATATATCTGCCCAAATCTGAAGTATTTCCCTCAAAGGGATTTGACAAGGCTCAAGCTCATCATCTATATATTTGTATTTTTTGAGTTTTTATGTTCAAGGCATGAGTCTACATGGTGGAAATGAAGTAATAAAGGTAAAAATAAGTTACCATCTTTTTGGTATTGATGTTGTAAGAAAAAAGACCCAGATATTAATCAATAAATAATTTAAAAATAACTATACTTTTAGACAGTCACAAATTTTATAAGAAATATGTATGTATAGGGAGAGACAAGGAGTAAGTGAGGTGGGATGTGGAAGAAAATGCCTCAAAAGCTGTGTGTTGTGCATGTGCATTACAGTGACCTCACTAGGCTGCCTAATTGTGATCTCTCCTGAGATGAGACAAAATTTTAAGAGGCAGTCATGTGAAGATAAGGGCAAGTTTCAGTGTCAAAATATTAGCAAGAGTAAGTCTAGGGCTCCAAACCATGTTTTCTGTTTTTAGTTGGGACCTGGAGAAAGTGAAATAGGCAGTGGTTAAGAAGGTAACTTAGGAGCACAGTAACATATACAGTGGTCCCTCAGTTTATGCAGAGGCCCAGAATACCAAAATCTCTGTGGGGGCTTGAGCCCTTATATCAGATTACAAAATGACATATTTTTGTATGTAATTTATGCACATCTTCCTGTATATTTTAATTTAGAGATAGATTAATTTAATGCCTAATACAATAATGATATGAAAATATCTATTATTCTGTGTGTTTAGGAAGTAATGACAAAAAGCTGGCATGATCATGCACATCTGTATACTCAGTATTTAGGAGTCTGAGACAGAAAAATTACAGTTATAAGATTATCCTCAGAAATTTAGCAAGGTCTTCAGCAATTTAGTGATACTGTTTCAAATTTTTTAAAAAAGAAAATAGGGGTTGGGATGAGGCTCAGTGGTAAAATACCCCTGGTTTTAATCCCCAGTACCAAGTAAAGAAATAATGACAAAGGAAAAGTCTCTGTACTCAGTACAGGTGAAAAAAAAGTGTTTACATTTTTCATCTGTGATTGGTTGAATCAGAGGATACAGAGCACAAACTATATAGCATTTTTTAGAACAACAGGTGAAAAGAGGTAGGTTATCCTCCCTTATACAAAAAACAAAAGATCTGCACTACCATGTGGGGAACTTTATTTAAATCTCTCTGTAAGAAGGTAAAAAAAACAGCTCTAAAGCATAGACTGCAAGGGGACAGTTCTAATTCCAATGTATCTTTTATTTACACAGTTTAAAATAGCCTCTCTTCCATGTGGCTATTATTTGCTCCAGAGAAGAACTGTTTCTGTTTGATGTTATTGCTTGCTTACTTCTACTATTGCCCTCAAATGACTGAATACACTTTTGTAGAATAAATATTAAGTGTCTGTAGAGGTCATTCATGAAGTGGAAGGTATATAGGTAAAAAATAACATCAAATTCACCCTGAGATCATTTGCCACGAATGAATGTGTTGGGAAGGATGGAATCACAGAGTACAATACACACAGTGCACTTTAAGTGCACATTGGAGGCAATTTCAAGTCCCTGAAGATTATTTTAATCGCTCAGTGTGATCACAGTGTCTCCAGAAAGCTTTATGAAAGTATAACCTTTGCCTAGGTATCACTTTTAATTAAGGTGCATATTTTTCCAGACTCATCAGTGAGGAAAGAAAATGCAGTCATACAACTGGTAAGAGCCAACACTTGCAGCACACCAGGCTCAAAATTAGTGGTGGAAAAGATAATTAACAGATAATGTCAGTTCCATGAAGTGTTATCACAAGATAATGGTCTCCTGCTGAGATAGAAATGTTGAAGTAAAGCCCATTTTTCAAAAACAAATGTCAGAGTTGAGACAGGAACTTTTATCCCATAAAATAATAACCTTTACACAATGCTGTATTGTAATAACATATTTCTAAAATATTATACCTTGCTCTAAGAAAATGGTAGAAAAAAATCTTTTTATCAGAGGGATGCTATAGTGTGTCATCCATTACCTGTCACAGTAGTTGATGTGACAGTTATTCAACCTGATCAGAATCCAGCTGCTTTTATTTTAATGATTTCCAAATATTTATTTTAGTGTACTTGGCAGTAGAGCAAGTCATGCTCTTATTACTTTAGCAGGTACATTGTATAAGATCAACTTGAAAACATTAATTAGAATCTGAGAATCTGAATAAAAGATTTTGGCCTTCATTATTAATAAGCACATCTTTTAATAATAATATACTTCTAAGTTTTTATTACATTTATTTTAATGCCTTTAATGAATATTATAGTTAATTCTTTTAAAAAGTAACTTTTTTTCTAAGGAATATAACTTTCTAGCTACCTGATAATTGAATATAATATCAGAAATGAAGATGATAACTAAGTAATCACATGAATAAATATTGAAGGCTCTCATCATAGCTATGTATTTTTTTATTTATTTTTATTGGTGCACTGTATTCATACATCATAGTAGGATACATACTTTTGTAGACATACATGCACACTTTTCCCAGTCAGCCCCCACCCAATTCCCACCCCATTCTCTCCCTATCCCTCCCTCCCATGCTTGGCTTAGTAGTTGACATCTAGTATTATGGCAATTTATCTAAAATTAAAAATGTATTTTTATATAACCTATTTTAGCTGATCGCATTTCATTAGAATAATTTCATGCCAGTTATCCATTGGCAGTCTCTCTGCTGAAATTTCTCATTTTTTTCCTATTATGCAACAATGAACACTTCTTTGCCAGCTGGCATGGTATTGCATTTTGTTGGTGTTAAGTGCTGGGGGACCAATAGTGAACAAAGAAGCAAAACAACAATAAAAATTCTACCATCAAAGAAAAGCCCAGGTCCAGACAGGTTCCCAGCTAAATTCTATAAAACTTTTAGAGAAGAATTAAATGCAATATGCCACAGGTATTTTGTAAAATTGAAACAAATGTAATTCTTCCAAACTCCTTCTATGAGGCTAGTATTACATTAATACTAAAACTAAATAAAGGTATCTCAAGAAAAGAAAAGTACAGACCAGTCATGGAAAACTTTTAAACAAAATACTAGTTATGCACATTTAAAATCATATCAACTTGGCTAAGGGCTAAATGACTGATATGTATATGTGTGACTCTACCATCTTGTACTTTATTAAATGTATGTCTACAATGCACCAATAAAATTTTTTAATTATATCGAGATAATTGTACACCACAACCAAGTTGATTTCATCCCAGAAAAGCAAGGTTGATTTAACATATACAAATCAGTACATGTTATTCACCACATAAATAGAACTAAAAGCAAAAATTACATGATCATATCAATAGATGTTCAAATTTGAATATATGTGTGTGAATGTAGCATGGTCAACCTGGACACTCATTGTTGTGAGAGGGGAAAAGAAGTGGGAAGGAGGGCACCAAGCTCTCTGTGAATGTACGCTATTTTCAATATGATCCACATAAAAATAAAATATAAAAATGTTATTAATTTTGAGGGACACATTTTGACCAAAGCATCCCGCCCTTGGCCCTCCAAATTCACAACCTTCTCCTACACATACATTAATTTAATCACAATGGTCCCAAAAGTCTTAACAGATTCTAGCATCAAATCAATGAAAAAAGTGATATATATAGACTCATGTAAATAGCCATAAATCCAGTATGGGTTAGAATAAAAAATGTGTTTCACACTGAAGCTAATTTCTTTCCAGCTGTGAGCCTATAGAGTCAAACAAATACTTTATAAACACAAAAGTAGGACAGGCATTGAGTAGATATTCCCATAGTAAAATAAAGACATAGAAATGAAAAGGAAGTAACAGGTTTCAAGTAAATTTAAAACCCAACATAGAAAATTATAAATTTTAAGACAAGAATAATCTTTGATGTCATGTCTTACCTTCTGTACCTACTGGGGTGTATGTATTCTCAGGGTTCCAGGAAGCCTTATGCTCTCAGCTTTGCTGGGTGCGGTGGCTTACAGCTCTGTGGTGTTGTGATGGATGTACTCCCAGAGCTTCACTAGACATTGTCCCAGTGGGTCCTTTTTCTAATAAGCTCCTCAGTACAATGTCACTGTAAGCCCAAGGACCTTTGCTCCTCCTGATGACAAATAACAATATAAATGTGATGTAAAGTCATATATGGTGGCACATACCTGTAATCCTAGTACATAGGAGGCTGAGACAGAAAGACTGAAGGTTTGGGGACAGCCTCAGCAATGTAGTGAGAACTTCAGGAACTTAGTAGGACCCCGTTTAAAAATAAAATAAAATAATAAAATAAAATAAAATGGGGTAGGGCTGTACTCAGAGTTAAAATACCCTTGGGTTCAATCTCTGGTACCATAAACAAATAAATAAATATTTTTAATAATTTAATTTGAATCTAACACCTTGAATGTATCCACTCAAAGGAAAGAAGAAAAACTTAATTCTAGAAAGTTTAGAATTCCATCAGGATAATGGTGAATTAACAAAACACCCACTCTTAATAGGTTGTGACAGTGACTCCCATGCTTTCCCATACAAGAATGGTGGATTTCTAAGGAAAAACTACAGAAATCAACCATTTTCTCAAGACAGAACTATTGTTCATGCAATGAAAACCTCACAAAGGTTAATATTGGAATAAATTACATTTATTTTCTAACTCTAGCACCTCCCAAATGGGTAGCCTTGGGCAGAGGGAAAGTTGCTAAACCTCTCTGCTTCTATTTCTAGTTTTGTAAGTTAATGATTAACATATATACATTTCAGCATAATAGAATTTGAAATAATATGTGTATGCATATGTATGCGCACACACACACACACACACACACACACACACACACACACGCACACACACACACACACACACACACCTTCTCTTTTCTGCACAAACCAAATAGGCAAATGAGTACACAGTAGGAATCACCACCCTTGCACCTTTCTAGTCCTTTATGGTGCTGATTTCTGAAATCCCTTCAGTATTTCACTACTGTCTTTAGTTGATTGTTTTTTTAGGTAGAAGCAGTACTGAAGGATTCTACTTGACCTTAACTACCACAATATTTCTCATTTCATAGGACAGAAAAATAATATGAGGATTCTACCAGTTGCGGAGTACATTCATCCCAATTACACATTCTGAAACTAGAATGCTAACTACAGGATTGGTACATGGATCACCTGGATTCTCTTTGACATAAACCTGAGATAAAATTTCACTGATAGCCTGACTTCAATAAGTCTCTATTCTGACTATAAGCTACCAATCTGACCTCATAAGCCAATATTCTGACTGGTATAAAACTGTATTTTGAGTCTGTTAGAATTAGAACCAGTTCAGAACCAATGTACAGTAATCCTTCAAAATTCTAATTATTTCTTTTGCCCCAAAACATGGCAATCCTGATCAAAGAAAAAGGTGAGAGAAAGACTAACAGAATAAATTTTGGTAGTGTAGTGTAGTCCTTCATCAAAGTACCCAAATTTCCCTTAATTCACAAGGTGCCAGGTCTATTTATACATTCAATTCTGGGAATTGATTGAAGGGTCATGAAAAAACCTGTAGGTTTTTGTGTTTATTTTTGTTTGATATGTAGATACTTTTATGAGGGCCATACTTTGCACACTGCCCTTTAGAACATGCTGGAAATTGCATCTATTCATAGGTCTATAAACCAAGAGACTTGGTGGCAGGAGTTGGGGGTTCTGAGATTAAGTGATTTCTCACAAGACAAAATATCTTAGGAGGTTAAAACATATTTTTCAGGCAAAGCAGAGTAAATATCTTCAGATAGGTGTGGAAATATTGCTTCTCCTGGAAAAGAAGGCTTTGCAGACTTTAGGGAATCAATCTACCGAACTTGATTGATATCATCTCATTTGCCTCTTCCAATATTTGTAATTCCATTTCTAGTTAGCACATTACTTACTTTAACAGAAGGCATCCATAAAGTTGGGAATTCTATTTATGCTTTACTTTGGTCATTTACAAGGCAACATTATGGGTTTGTTTTGTCTTTTTTTTTTTTTGCTGTTGTTGTTGTTGTTGTTGTTGTTGTTGTTCCAGAAATCTCAGTAATGCAACTGCAGGATTTAAGGACTGATTTTGGGATGGATACAGAAGTTTTTTTGATAATTTATGAGGAATTGAGCTGAGAATTTTAAACCTTGAGTCCATTTTTTTTCTTGTCTATTTTGCTATTAAAAACAACTAGAAAATTTTATGGATATTTCTTAGCTTTATGAAAATGTTCAGGCAAAGTTAGCAAATGAAGGGTCACCCAGCACTTTCTCTTTAGTGAAAAAAAAAATTCAAGTATCCATTGACAATATTTACCTATCTCTAAAGCCACATGATCCCACAGAATCCCAGAATTCTATCATTTAAATCATTAGTGTTTCTAGAGCAGATAAGATAAAGAATCAATTCTATAAATCTCAGAACCAATTAAAAAACTCATCCTAAAATATTTTCTTCTAAAACCACTCTCAATAGTAAAATCTACAGTAGGTTTTACTAGAGAAATACTACCAGTGGTGTGTATAGTTTAGATAACTCAATTGAACAACAGATAGTCTAGACAGTATAAAAAAATATTCCTATAAACTGGCATTTGAAATTTTGGGGGCTAGCAGGTCTGAAACTTCTAGAGTAGACAGACAGGCTGGATTTGGCATTATAGACTATAGGGAGAATTTTTCCCAGAGTATGTTCAATGTTTTCTTTAAGGAAGGATATTTAACTAGTTGGATGAAGTCTCATATTATTGAAGATATTCTCTTTTATTTAAAGGCAACTGACTGTAGATGTTAAACGCATGTACAAAAATACTTCTATACTTTATGGGAATATCATAACTCAATATCTTTTTTAAAAATGTTATTGGTGCATTGTAGTCATACATCTTAATGGAGTACAAGATGGTAAAGGGAAATATGCACACAACACTCAATTAGCCCTTACCTAATTTTCACCACATTCCAGTCTCAATATATTCAGAAGGCCTATGTTTTTCTTATTATGTAACAGAAGATAATTTATTACACATAATTGTCTGTTCAAATAATCTTTTATATTCTACCTAATTTATGATTAATATATACATTTCTGTTTTCGTGGTTAACCTTTATGAAAATTACTAATGGTTGGTCACTTTATTAAAAAACAAAAACCTCAGGACACTGTTATTAGCAGGTGCAAACTAGCACTGCAAAAGAATAAAGCAGTCAACTGGTCAAGATGAGCAGCAGCTGTATAATCTATGGAACAAGGTGCTTTGAGTACATTGACAGTTTTCAGTAATCATGCTAATTATAAATATAAAATACTAAGGTATATATTTATGTGCTCTAAACACCTTAAAATAATTCAGAAGCATGTTCTGCTTTTAAATTATTTTAAAAAGATTTATTTTATACCCCCATTTGCTATTAACTTTACTAAGAGTTGTTCCTGTGAATCTGAGAACACATTGATTCTTTAATAATATAACATTGATATGTTGTATTTTGAACACCAGGCTGGCTCTTGTTTCAATTTGAAATTTAGCAAGATGAAGAAAAAAACTCAAACTACTTAATATAAAGTAGCATTTATTTTCTTAATCAATGATAATGATAATAAAATACAAGCTCACAGAGAGGAGCAGTTTTCATTTAATATTTTTATGATGTTCCTTGCATCTAATTTAAATAAGATTAGGATATTTGTCTATATTTGTTTTGATTTAGTATAATGAAATGAAGTACAAAGCAAAGCATTTAAGAAAGAGATGCATGGATGTTTTTACCATCAAGATAGAAAAATAGGAACTCTATGAAAGTTTAAGTGAGCCTGGGAGGCTGCCACTATTTACTGAATTCCTGCAAAATATCAAGCTTTGTGATAGTAAAACATTATCTCATTAATCTTCCCACCATAAATAAATTGTTGTAATTCTAAATTTGTAGAAAATTAGTTTGAGATGTTAGGATGGTTATTGCTTAAGAATGCTAAGAAAGGAAATGACAGTGCTGGGATTTTAATCTATGCTGCCTGATTCCAAAGCCTAAGTGTTTGACAATTAAACTATAACACCTTTGCTATCATTGGAATGTTTGTATTTCCCTCAAATTGTATGCTTAAATCCTAATCTCCAAGGCAATAATATAAGAATGTGGGAGGTGATTATGCATTTAAAAAGAGATCCAAAAAGGACATTCTTCTCTAGCTTGTAAAAGGTAAAAATTGCCACACACTCCCAAACACCTGAACCAGGAAGTGGGTCCTCACCAAACACTGAAACTATTAAACCTTACTGTGGAACTGAACTGGCTCCATAACCCTGAGAAATAAATTCCTTTTTATGTAAACTATATACTCTCTAGTATTTTCTTACAGATGCCCAAATAAATTAAGTCCCTTTGTAAAGTGTAGGTTTATCCCAAACAATTATTATTATTTAAGTAGATTTATGTATTACAATACTAATAGATGGTTGTATAAAATTTAGGTGGTACGTATCTGAAGGATAAAAATAAAATTTATATCAAGATTCAATTGTCAGCCGGGCATGGTGGCACATGCTTGTAATCCCAGCATTCAGGAGGCTGAGACCGGAGGATCGCGGTTCACAGACAGCCTCAGTTACTTAGTGAGGCCCTCTGCAACTTAGTGAGACCCGGTTTCAAAATAAAGAATAAAAAATAGGGCAGGGGGTGTGGCTCGGAGGTCGACTGCCCCTGGGTTCCACTCCCAGACCTGAAAAAAAAGAAAAAAAAGATTCATTTGTCAAAAAGAGTGTAAACAGTCAGGTGTGGTGTTCACGCTTGCAATCCCAGCACTTGGGATACTGAGACAGGAGGATCACACAGGTTTAAAGCCAGCCTCTGCTTAGTGAGTCTCTCAGTAATTTAGTGAGATCCTGTTTCCAAATAAAGTATAAAATAGGTCTGGAAGTATAGCCCAGAGGTAGAAAAGTCCCTGGGTTCCACCCCAGTACCACCAAAAAAAAAAAAAAAAAAAGTGTAAACCAAGAAAAGATTTTAATAAAGCACTATGTGACCTACAGAATTACTATAAGGGTAGAAAAGAAATTCTAGATTCTGCTTTCAGAAATTTATCCAGAAGCAAGGACTTCTGGAAAGATGGCAACCAAGGGAAGAAGCACGTATTAGTCCAGCTGACACTCAGTTTCTTGCTGAAAAAACAGCATTCTGACAAAAGAAAGAAACCAGCATAAATTTAAAAAGAGGAAAAGGTAGCAAAAAACCAAAAGTTAGAAGGTAGATCAGAGAGCAGAAAAGGACCCTGCCCACATCCAATGGCTCCTCTAACAGAGAAAATTGCTGAGTCCAAGTCTGCTGAGTATTCATATATTTCTATAGTGGTATTATTTTGGGGAGGTTGGGGTTTTTTGTTATTTTGTGTATGCATTGTGTGTGTTTTGGGGAGTGTATGCTGGTTTGCTTGCTCTCGTCCCCTTTCACAAGCCTCTTCCCTTGTACATACCTACTCTCTTCTCTCCATATCTTTTATTTTTTCTTATTTGTCTTGTATTAAATTACTAATATATCATTATACTAAATACTCTACATTGGTTTCTGGAATCCTACTACATATTTGCTATCTCTAATTTCTACTATATACTACTTTACCAAACTCATACTCTCATTTGATTTGCTCCTATCTGTAGATGTACCCTATTCTTGAATTTACAACTTGATTTTTCTTCTCACTTAACCTTTACATAATTAAATACAAACACAACTTGCCCATGTATATACCAGCTGACACCTAAAGACTGAGAGAAATCTATTAAAAGCAACAGAAACAAACTTCAGAAATCATGAGAAGGAAGAATAATAAGCAAGCAATAAGCTCCTACAATCCAACAATAACAGAACCTGACAACACAGATTTGCAGAGCTCACCAGAAAAACAAATCAGAAATTTAACAGTAGAAATGATATAGAACTTTTGTAAAGAATTTAGAGAGAGCCGAGAGCCTGAAAGAAATAAAAGATGCAATCAATTCAGTGAAGGCATCAATAAGAACTATAAACAATAGATTAGACATGGAAAATAGAATCTTGCTCTTAGAAGATGATCACTCCAAAAATGAATGCATAGTATATAATTTTGAAAAAAATAATTTGACAGCATGAATTGGACATTGAAGTGATATGGGCCCATCTTAAAAGAGCTAACCAAAGAATAATAGGCACAAAAAAGAGAAAAGTAGGTGAAACCAAAGGGATCAACAATCTTTTCAAATAAATAATATCATAAAAAATCCAAATATACTAAAAGATGTCAAACCACAGGTACAGAAAACTTAGAGAAACCCCTTTGGACAAGATCACCACAGCAATTAAAATCAAGCTGACCAATGTAGAGACCAAGGAGAAAAATTTAAAGATAACAAAAAGGAAAAAGAAAAAAAAAGTAACATTCAGAGGCAAATCAATTAGAATCACTCCAGACTTCCCAAACCAAATCATAAAAGCCAGAAGGCCCTGGAGTAACATATTTCAAATTCTAAGAGAAAATAACTTGCAGCCCAAAACTTTATACCCAGCAAAATTATCTGTCAGATTTGATAGGGAAATAAAAATCTTCCATGACAAACAGAAGCTGAAAGAAATTATGTCTCACAAGCCAACATTAAAAAAATACTCGAAAAAGTAACTGCAAAGAAGAAATAGTTGATACATGCCAGAACCAAAAACGATAATAATAATAATAATTTCCATCAAGCAAGCAACTAAGCAAAAAAAAAAGATAAAACTCAAAATACTAGGAATTAAAAATTATTACTCAATAACCATGTGGAACATAAATGGCCTCAACTCCCAATAAAAAGACATAAGGTGACAAAATTTATTAAAATTCAGAATTTATTTATTTACTGCTTGTAAGAAACACACTTTACAAGTAAAGATAGTAACAAACTAAAAGTAAAGGTCTGGAGCAAGGTAATCCATGCCAACAAAAATTGAAGATGAGTAGGAAGAGCAATTATGATATTAAACAAGTTAGAATTCAAGCTCAAGCTTATCAAAAGAGGCAAAGCATCTCATTTTTACTGGTTAAAAAAAATCCAGCAAGAGGATATATGACCCAAACACACTCTTTGTGACATTAAACCAAACATAAATCCCAATACACTAATACTGGAGAGACTTCAACACCCCTCTCACACTGATAGACAAAACTTCTAGCCAAAAGGTCAGTAAAGATGCCTCTGACCTAAAGAACACCATAAATCAAACAGACCTATTAGACACATATAGAAAAATCTAGCCAATTACAATAGAGTTCACATTTTTCTCAGTAGTTCACAGAACCTTTTCCAAAATAGACCACATCCTGGGTCATAAAGTGAGCACTTGCAAATACAAAAAATGTGACATACTCCCCTGTATCTTCTTAGAACATAATGGAATGAAACTAAAAATAAACTATAAGAAGACCCACAGAAACCACATAAACATGTACAGACTGAACACCACACTGCTGAACAAAGAATGGGTCATAGAAGGAAGGGGTGAAATCAAAAAATTTTCTAAAATTAAATAAAAAGAGAAATATAACATATCAAAACCTCTGGGACACCTTGAAGGTACTATTAGGAGAAAATTCAAAGCACTGAGTTATCACATAAAAACAGAAAATCATCAAATAAATAACCTAATGAGACACCTCAAAACCCTTGAGAAACAGAAATAGTCTAACCCCAAAGCCAGTAGAAAACAAGAAATTTTTAAAATCAGAGCAGATATCAATGAAGTCAATGATAAAAAAAAACAATACAAAAAAAACAATAAATGGATATAGCACTAGCCAATTAACAAAATAATCAATCCAAATCATAAAAATAAGATGAAAAAGTAAATAGTACCACTGACAGTGTAGAAATCCAGAGGATTATCAGAAGTGACTTTGAAAAACTATACTCCAAAAAAAAGGAATAATTTGGAAGAAATTTACAACTTTTTATATAAATGCAGTATCTCTAAACTGAATAAACTATTAGCAATCAAAGAGATTGAGCAGCAATAAAGAGCCTACCATCAAACAAAGCTCAGGACCATATGGTTTCCCAAGTGAATTTCATAAAATCTTTATAGAACAGCTAATCCCAATACTCCTGAATCTATTTTATGGAATAGAAAGAAATAGGATTCCTCAATATACATTTTATAAAGCCAATAGACATTAATAATAAAATCAAATAAAGGCAGCTCAAGGAAAGAAAACTACAGGCCTATATTGTTGTTGAACAAAACTGCTAAACAAAATACTAGCAACATGCATTCAAAACCACATCAAGAAAATCATACACAATGAACAAGTAGGGTTCATCCTAGGGATGAAAGGCTGGTTCAACATTCAAAAATGAATTAATGTAATTCATCACATAAACAAAACCAAAGACAAAAATCACATGATCATCTCAATAGATGCTGAAAAGGCATTTGAAAAAATGCAACACCAATTTATACCAAAAGCACTGCATAGAACTGTAATAGAGGAAACCTTCCTCAACACCATAAAGGAAGTCTACAGTAGGCACACAGCAAACATTATATTAAATGAGGGAAAACTTTGAGTATTTCCCCTAAAAGCAAGAACAAGACAAGGATGTTCATTATTACCACTTGTTTTCAATGTAGTAATTGAGACTGTAGCAGAGCAATAAGGCAATAAAGAGAAGGAAATGAAAGGAATACAAATAGGAAAAGAAGAACTAAAACTATCAACATCTGCAGATGACATGATACTATACTTAGAAGACCCAACAAACTCAACCAAAAGGCATATAGAACTGAACAACAAATTCAGCAGAGTGTATGGCTACACAATCAATCTTTTTAAAAGTCAGAAATTCTCCTGTATGCCAATCATAAATCTCCTGAAAAATATACAGAAAACAATTCCACTCAGGATATCCAAGAAAACAAAATTAAATACTTAGAAATGAGCCTAACCAAGGAGGGAAAAGACCTCTACAAATTAAATTATAAAACATTGAAAAAACAACTGAAGATCTTAAGAAGATGGAAAATCGTCCATGTTCTTGGATAGGCAGAATAAATATAATCAAAATAGCCATACTTTCAAAAGTGATCTACAGATTTAATGCAATACCCATTAAATTATTAAGGTAATTCCCCATAGACATAGAAAAATCAGCCCTTTAATACATTTGGAAGAGCAAAGAAACCCAGAATAGTCAAAGTAGTTCTCAGTAACAAAAACAAGGCATGAGGAATCACAATACCTGACTTCAAACTATACTACAAATTTATAGTAATATAAACAGCATGATACTGGCAGAAAAACAGATACATAGACCAACAGAGCAGAATGGAAGACTCATAAACAAATCCACACAATAATATACAATTAATTTTTGACAAAGGGACCAAAAATCATACACTGGAAAAAAAGGTAGCCTCTTCAACAAATGGTGTTGGCAAAACTGGTTAACTACAGGCAGAAAAATGAAAATAAACTTTATTTTCTCATCCTGCACAAGAGTCAAGATGGATCAAAGATGTGGAAATTAGACCAGAGACCTTGAGGCTCCTTGAAGAAGGCATAGGTCCAACACTGCAACACATAGACACAAGTAACAACTTTCTCAATAAGACCCCAAAGGCACAAAAATCTAAAAGGCACATAAATACATGAGATTGCATTAAACTGAAGATCTTCTGTACAGTAAAGAAAACTATCAAAAACTTCAACAAAGAGCCAACAAATGGGGAGAAAATTTTTGCCAAGTATTCCTCTGATAGAAGACTAACTTCTAGAAAATAAAAAGAACTCAAGAAACTCATCACTAAGAAAACAAATAACTCAATAAAAAATGAGCAAGTGAACTAAATAAACACTCCACAGAAGAAGAAATTTAAGTGGCAAATAAATGCATTAAAATACTTGATTTTATTAGCAGTCAGAGAGATACAAATCAAAACTACAATGAGATTTCACCCAACTCCAACTACAATGTCAATCATTCAAAACACAAACAACAACAAATGCTGGGGAGGATGTGTAGAATTGGGAACTCTAATACATTTTTGGTGGGACTGAAAATTAGTGCAATCACTTTGGAAGACAGTATAGAGGATTCTCAGAAGAATGGAAACAAACCTACCATATGATCCAGCAATACCACTTCTGGGTATCTCCCCAAAAGAATAAAAAACAAACTAATGCATGCATATCTATGTTCAAAGCGGCTCAACTCTTCATTTTCAAACTATAGAACCAGCCAAGATGTCCATAAACAGATGAATGGATAACAAAAGTATGAAATGTGGACAGAATAGAATTTTACTCAACCATAAAGAACAAAATCATATCATTTACAGGAAATGAATGGAACAGGAGAACATTATGCTAGGTGAGATTAGTCAGTCACAAAATGTAAAAAATTGGATGCTCTCCCTAATAGGTGGAAGCTAGGGAGAAAATGGGTCATAGGAAGAACTCTAGATAAAGGAGAAACTATAGATGCACAAATAAGGCGACCTTACTGAGGGGGTGAGAGGGGAAGAGGGAAGTTCCCTAATGTACATGATGTACATTAACAAATATATTAGTCAATTAGTCAAAGGCGCACGCTTGTAATCCCCGCGCTTGGGAGGCAGAGACAGGAGGATCGCACAGGTTCGAAGCCAGCCACGCGCAGGCTTAGGAGACCATGTTTCCAAATTTTTAAAAAAATGTAAAAATAGGTCTGGGAGTGTAGCCCGGAGGTAGAAGGGCTTCCAGGAACCCCAGTACCACACACACAAAAAAGTCAATTGCTAAGCTAAACAATGAGGGAGGAAGAGGGAATGGAGTGGGAATTGTGGAAGGGCTAAATGAGTGAGGTGTGCATGTATGCCTCTACCATCTTGTGCCCCATTAAGATGTATGACTACAATTGCACCAATAAAAAGTTAAGAAAAAGAAATTTGTCCCAAATACATAATATGGAGAGCTACTTATTCTTTTCTGATTGAACATTAGGAATCAAATTTATGCCATCACTGTCATTACTTGGAAACTGCTCCTCAATCATCTCAGTGACTAATACATTAACCATCAGCGAAGTAAATATCCCATACACAGATTCATTGGAATCAAATTAAAGGTAACTTAAGAGTGGCAATCATCAAGAATACAAATAATAAGTGCTGTCAGGGATCTGGGGAAATTCTTGAAAGGAACCCTTATAAACTGTTGGTGAAATTGTGTGGCCTGTGAAGATCAATTTGGAGATATCTCAGAAAATTGGGTATGGAACCTATATATGACCCAGGTATGCAACGCCTGGGTATCTCTTTAAAGAAACTAAAGTCAGAATATTATATTGATACATGTGAATACATGCTTATAGTCACACAATTCAACATAGCTAAACTATAGAACCAGGCTAAGTCGTCATCAACTGATTAATAAGTTAAAAAAAACTGTGGTGTATACACACAATGGAATTCTACTCAGCCATAAGAAAGAATAAGATTATGTCATTTGCAGAAAAACAGATAGATAATGGATAATATAATACTAAGTAGCCAGATTCAGAAAATGAAGAGTCATATGTTTTCTCTCATATGTAGAAGCTAGAGAGAAGCAGAAAAGCAAGAAAGACTTAAATGAGAAATACCAGTAGAATATTATGGTGGCAAGGAAAGAGACTTGATGAAAAAATCTGTTCAAATAATCCTATGCATTTTTTAAATCTAAAAATGCTAAATTTAATATTATAAATGAAGAGAGGGTCGAGTAGGGTGGGATCTGGGAACAGAAATATATTGAGTGCTATGTGTCTGTTTGTTTTTATCATACTGAATGGTGTATTACACTGCATCAATAAAATAAATAAATAAAAATAAAACACTCTATAAAGACAAAAAACTGAACACCTGATAATGCAACAACAACAAAATAATTTTTTTATGATAGTGCTTGCTAACAGAAGTATCAAGAGCAATGACAAAATGCCTTGGCTTTATTTTATCACCTAATTTTCTGCAATGACATAAGGTTAACTAGGTAAAGAATGAACTACAGTGAATTCAGAAAGGCAATTTCTATCTTTCTCATCCCTACAATACAAGAAGCATACCAAAAGAGGCTGGAAGAGATATTGAACACCAGCCCAGCATAGTCAACTAGCCCAATATTTTGATAAATGCACCGTGAACATTTTGTTGCTTTTTCTTACTATCATAAATTAATAAATTTGGACCAACATTTTTATAAACTTCTTTTAAAAATTTTTTTGTTGGTGCATTGTAGTCATACATCGTAATGGAATTAAAAAAAACTTGTGAATACATACATGCTAACATTGTCCAATTAGCCCATACACAATTCTCTTTCCATTTCCTCTCCATCCCTCCTTCCCATGTTTGGCTTAGTGATTGATATCTTTTTTTTAAGTATATCATGTGCTGATTAACTCATCTTACTATATATCATGGCCACACTTCACTATTACTGTATTTACAAATACCTTCTTAAATTTCATATCATTTTTTCAAATACTTTAAATGTTATGTGGTAAAAATTATGCACAACCTAAATTTTTTCATATTAACCATTTCTAAGTGCACAGGTTGGGAATGCTGAACACATTCACAATGTTGAATAACTTTCACCACCACCCATTTCTATAACTCTTTTCATCCTGTCAAACCTTTTTTAAAGCTAAGTAATGTTTTAATATATGTATAGATCACATGTTGCATATACATTTATCCTTTGATAACTACTGGAGGATTTATTTCTGAGATGTCTATATTATTCAATTAATCTATGTGCCTGCTTGTGCCATGATCCACAGTTCAGCAATGCTATCAGCCTGAATGTGCAAATATCTTTTTGAGACCCTTCTTTCAATTCTTTGGGATATATTTCCTAAGGTAGGACTGCTGAATCAAGTAGTAACTCTAATGTTAATGTTTTAAGGAACTGCAATTCTGCTTTCCACAGTGGCATTTTAAAATTCAAACAACAGTGTACACTTAGGGTTCTAATTTACCTACATACTTGCTAACTAAGACTTTTAATCTTTTGTTGTATTTTTGTTGTATTTTGTATTTTTTTATGGAAGCCATCCTATTGGGTGTGAACTGAGTGGAATCTCATCATAATTTGATTTTCACTTCCCTGATGATTAGTGATATTGAACATCTTTTCATATACTTGCTAAAAATATATATTTTTTCTTTGAAGAAATGTCCATTCATAATGTTTACTCATTTTTGAACCAGATGGTCTGTTTTGTTGTTGAATTTTTAAAGTTGTCTATGTATTCTTGATGTTAATATCTTGTCATTTATGTGATTTAAAACTATTTTTCCCATTTGGCATGTTGCCCTTTTCCTCTGTTGTAACTATCTTTTGATATATAAAATTAAATTTTTCACAAAGTATAATTAGTCTATTGATTCTTTTGTTGCTTTTGCCTTTGGAGTCAAATCTAAGAAACCATTGCCAGATTCAATCTCATGAAGATTTTTGTCTATATTTTTTCTTAAAATCTTACAAATTTAGTTTTTATATTTTATGTCTTTGATCCAAGTTAATTCTTATGTATGATATTAGGCAAAGGTCCTATTTCATTTTTTTTCACAGATGGGTATCCAATTTCTCAGCAACAGTTGTTGAAAAACTTCCCTTTTATTTCTCTGTGTCAAAATAATTTGACCATGTGTGAGGATTTATTTAATTTTGGGATATTTATAGTATTCCATTGGTCAATATCTGTCATTATGCCAGTATCACATTGTTTTGTGGTAGTAGCTTGTAAAAATATGTGAAATTAGGAAACATAATTCCACTGGCTTTGTGGTTATTTTAAGATTGTTTTGGCTACTTAGGCTACTTTAAGATTCCATGTAGTTTTAGAATAAGTTTTCCTAGTTCTATTAAAAAAAAGGGGGGGGGGAATTTTTGCCAGCTACTTCTCTGAAAGAGGATTAATATCTAGAATATACAGAGAACTCAAGAAACTCATCACTAAGAAAACAAATAACCCAATAAAAAATGGGAAAGTGAACTAAATAGACACTTTACAAAAGAAGAAATTTAAATGGCCAATACATGCATAAAAATGTTCAATGTCATTAGTAATCAGAGATGCAAATCAAAACTACCCTGAGATCTCACCTAACTTCAACTAGAATGTCAATTATTCAAAATACAAATAACAACAAATGCTGGAAAGGATGTGGAGAAGTGGGAACTCTAAAACATTTTTGGTGGGACTGAAAATTAGTGCAACCACTTTGGAAAACTATATCAATAATCCTCAGAAGAATGGGAATGAATTTACCATATGATCCAGCAATGCCACTTCTGGGTATTTCCCCAAAAGAATGGACACCAAACTACAAAAATAATGCATGCATATCTTGGTTCGTAGCTGCACATTCACCATTATCAAATTATGGAACCAGCCAAGATGTCCAGCAACAAATGAATGGATTATAAAACTATGGGATGTGTACACAATGGAATTCTACTCAGCTATAAAGCAAAACACAATTATATCATTTATAGAAAATGGATGGAACTGAAAGATATTATTCTAAGTGAGATTGGTCAGTCACAAAAAATAATAAATCAGACTCTCGGTCTAACATGCAGAAACCAGGAAGAAAATAGGTCATAGGATCAACCCTGGACAAAGAAGGAGATACTATAGATGAGCAAATAAGGTGACCTCATTGAAGAAATGGGAAGAGGGAAGAGGGAAATTCCCTAATGTACATAATTTACTTTAACAATCATATCAATGTCAATCACTAAGCCAAACATAAGTAGGAGGCAGGGGAAGGGAATGGGGTGCGAATTGGGTAAGGACTAATTGGGCAGTGCATGTATGTATAAAAAATAATAAAATGAAACATTTAAACAGTTAAAAATGTCACTCAGATTTTGAAAGGAATTGCATTGAGTATGTAGATTGCTTTAATTAGTATTTATATCTCTACATTTTGTCTTCTCATTCATGAAATGGGGTATGTTTCAACCTTTTTATGTCTTCTTTAATTTCTTATAGCAGTTCTTTATCATTTTTATTTTACAAGCTTTTCAGCTACTTACTTAATACCAAAGAATTTTCTTCTTCATAATGCTATTATAAATTACTGTTCTCAGTATTTTCTTTTCATATAGCTCATTGTTAGGTTATAGGAATGCATTAATTAGGATAATCATATGTTTTTTTTCTTTCATTCTCTTAATGTGATATTTACATTGATTAATTTTAGCATGCTTGAATTCCAGAAAAAAATTCCCATCTATTTATGTTGTATAATTCTTGCGATGTGCTGCTGAACTCAGTTTGCTGGTATTTTGTTGCAGAGTTTTGCATTAATAATCTGTGGTTTTCTTTTACTTTTCCTGTAGTGTCTTCTCTAGCTTTAGTATTAGGGGAGTGCTCATCTCATCAAATGAGTTAGAAAAATATTCTTCCTCTCCAACTTTTTGGAAGTGTTTGCAAAGTTTAATGTTACTTTGTTATTTATTGTTTTTAGCTTTACTAAACATTTATTACAAAGCCCCAGTGCTTTATAAAAATATGAAACACTTCACAAATTTGCATGTCATCCTTGCACAGGGGCCATACTAATCTTCTCTGTATCATTCTAATTTTAGTATATATGCTGCTGAAGCATGCATTTAGTTTTTATTTAAATATTTGTGTTAAGTCCTCTCTTTCCTGATTTATCTTCGATCGGGTTGTTCTAGCCATTATTGAGAGTTAGGTATTAGAGTCTCCAACTCATAGTAGGCCAACTTCTTTCTTCAGTTTTTACATATTTAATGTCCTATCATTAGGTACATAACTATTTATAATTATTATGTATTCTTTCTATATTAAAATTTATAAATATATAATATTCTTTGTATTTAAATTTTATGGAGATCATTTTTATATTGGTATATACATCAAATATATACATTTGGTACTTGGGATTGAACCCAGAAATGGCATGGTGGTGGATGCTTGTAATTCCAGTACCTGGGAGACTGAGGCAGGAAAATTATAGTTTTGTGGACAGCCTCTGCTAATAGGTGAGGCCCTCTGCAACTTAGTGAGACCCTGTTTCAAAAGTAAGAAAAAAAAATAGGGATGGGGGTGCAGCTTGAAGGTAGAATGCTCCTGGGTTTAGTCTCCAGAATGGAGATTATTTATTTATTTATTTATTTATTTATTTAATGGATTTATATACATAAACTAAATCCTAAATGTGGCAGACTGGCTCAATTGGGAATAATAAATCCAGCACTGAATATGGCCACTGAGTCCATTCGGGACCGAATTATCTCAGAAAGGTGGACAAAGGTTTAGATGGTAGTTCTGCAGCCACTTATCTGCAGCGATTTTTTTCCCTTTTATGAAATAAACTCCTTTAAGTTCCTATTCATGGCTCTAAACGTGGAGATTCCTCTCCGGGAAAAAAATCTGAATTGATTGACATGGACCAATGCCTCTTGTGCAATTGACCACTTTATTCTAGACACAAGATTTTTTATATTTTTCTATTTCCCTGTGATTCCCTAGTAGAAAAGTGCAAACACCCAAAATACAATAGTGAGATGTACATGTAAATCACCAACCCTGAACAAGACAAAAGTAAGGCCTGTGACATCACAGGTCTTTGTGATTGAAATCAGTCCCATGACCCTACAGGTGGGTCTTGTGCTCCGAGTCAGCCCCTCTGGCCTTGCCTTGGCCTTGCAGCTACAGAGGCTTTTAGTGGGCAAGTTCCAGAGGAACAAAAGTCACACCCAAAAGCACTTGAAGAATCCAGTTTTTAAGAGTTTTCTTTAACCCTTTCAGAACCTTTTATTCCTAGGGCTTAGTCCAATGTCCTTCTCTATCTAGCAACCTCCTTTGAGCTGAATGGGGATGAAGTCGGAGATTCCAGCTTTCATACGTGTAGTGTTGGCATAGGGAAATCCATGTACATTTATGATGATTTAGAGGATTTCGATGAATGTCTGCTGGATTTTGTCTGCAATACCATCTGCTGTCTGAATGCTTCACCCTATTAAACACTTAAAATATATTTTAGTAGACAGGGCCCCAAAAACATGAAGTTTTTATTATATGTCTTTTGTTCTGTCATAACTATTTTAACCAAGTGGTGTCTCCCTGTCTCCAGGCAGTGCTATCACTAGGTGCAAAGGTCAAGATTCCTCCTAGCCCTTGGCTCTATTGTAATGATTAGAATGAAGGTCAAAGATAGGGAGGAATTCTGCATTTGTTAATTGCTGTAGCAGGAATGCTTCCACAGTATCTGAATTCTGACTAGAGTTACATCTTTGAGCAAAGCCAAGGGTGTTTAGAGGCTTAGACAAATTACTAGAAAATTTTCGACGGACTCAGTTTCTCCCACAGTCCTGATCTTACATCACTGGAGCAATTCGTGTGGAAAGTTAAAAGAATCATTACCAAAAGAATAATAGTTATGAAAGAATATCTAAGAGTGGGGTAGTACTTTGGCGAGAGGCAATGCTCCCTCAGGGCTTCTCCCTGAGATGCCACGGCAGTCATGTGTCATGCGTGGGGGCACACACAGACATCAAGGAAAGCCGGCTGTGGCACCTGAATATGCAATGGTACATGGCATTGAACTCAGGAATGGTCTTTGTCTGAGATATACATTCTGCTCAAAAATCACAAGTGGCCTCAAACTTGAGATTCTCCTGCATAAGCCTTCTAAGTCACTGGAATTCTAAGTCTAAGTCTTTGTCTCATAAATACTTTTCATTTCTAAAGATTTTTTTATCTCAATGATGTTTTGTGATTTTCAGAGTTTGCCTTATATTTTATTCATTAATTATATTAAGCATTTTATTCTTTAAGTGCTATTATAAATGGAATTACTATCTGGGTGTGGTGCTACACACTTGTAATTCCAGTATTTGGGAGGCTGAGACAGGAGGATCACAGATTCTCAGTCAGCCTCAGCTACTTAGAGAGGCTCTCCACAACTAAGACCCTGTTTCAAAATAAAGAATGAAAAATAGAGATGGAGGTGTAGTTTGGAGGTAAAAGTGCCCTAGGTTCAATCCCCAGTACCACTAAACAAATTAAATAAATAAATTAAATAAAATAAATGGAATTATCCAGGTGTGGTGGCGCACACTTTTAATCCCCACACTTGGGAGGCCAAGACAGGAGGATTGTGCAGGTTCAAAGCCAGCCTCACTGGCTTGAGACACTGTTTCCAAATAAAAAATATAAAAATAGATCTGAGAGTGTAGCCCGAAGGTAGAAGGATTCCATCCCCAGTACCACCATAAATAAATAAATAAATAAATAAATAAATAAAGGAATTACTGAATTTTATTTTGTTTTTGTTTTTGTTTTTTGGGGTGGTACTGGGGTTCCTGGAAGCCCTTCTACCTCTGGGCTACACTCCCAGACCTATTTTAGGCTTTTTTATTTTTGGAAACTGTCTCTTAAGCCTGCACGGCTGGCTTCAAACCTGCCCGATCCTCCTGTCTCCACCTCCCAAGTGTGGGGATTACAAGTATGTGCCACCACACTCGCCTCTGAATTTTATTTTGAATTGCTCATTATTATGGTATAGCAACAAAATATTATAGTATTGTTTATGAATCCTGTAACTTTGTTAAACTTATCTGTCTTAGTTTTGATACAGATTTCTTAGGACTTTTTATATTAAAAATTATGTTCTCTGCAAATACAGTTTTACATCTTCCTTTCCAATCTGGGTGCTCTTTATTCATTATTTTGCCTAATTCCCTGGGTATAACCTTCAGTAAAATGTTTAATTGAAATGGCAAGCATGGACATCCTTGTCTTCTCCTACTCTTAAAAAACCTTTTCAGCCTTTCACCAGTAAGTATGAGGTTTCCAAGATATTTTATAGTTGCCCTTTAACAGGTTGAGAAAGTTCTAGTCCTTGTCTGTTGAGAGTTTTTAATCACGAATTAATTTGTTTTTAAAGTCATACTTTAAGTCAAGTTTCAGAGTTGGTAAATAAATCATTAAATCACACTATTGCAATTTATGTTAAAATTGGTGGTATTTTAAATTCTCTTATTTTCTTCATAACATGTGAAATGGCCTGGAAGTTAATTCCAAAAGATACTCTCCCCAAAATGTTTGAATTAATGTAGCATTATTGAAATTAGTGCAAGCCTATAAAAGCAACTATTCAAAAAAAAACAATATGCTCTTTTGTTTTAGGCATATTTCACATTCTAGTAGTTATTTGTTAATGTTTGAGACAAGAATATTACAAATGCTTTCCACATAAAACTTACCCAATATCTAAAAATTGAAATATTATGGAGAAAGCAATCACAACTAAAATGTTGACTCTATAGGGAGTGTAGCTTGAAGATAGATTGCTTCTGAACTCAACCCCCAGTACCATTACAAAGAAAGAGTCTATAGAGAAGAGTGATGTTAGATGTTTACTCCCTGAATTCAACAGTATTAGCATCACTTGGAAATTTTTAAAAATACTTTTTCAGTCTCCACCTTAAACCTATGAAATCAGAAATTCTAGGAGTAAGACCCAGTTATTTGCATTTAACAGACCCTTTCATTGACCTAAAACAAGATAAAGTGTTAGACCATTATTTAGAAAATAAGTAATACATGTATATATATATGTATATGTGTGTGTGTGTGTGTGTGTGTGTGTGTGTGTGTGTGTATATATGTATATATATATATATATATATATATATATATATATATATATATATATATATATATGTATATATTTGGTAGTACTGGGGATTGATTGAAGAGGCATTCTACCTCAGATATATCACCAGTCCTTTTTATATTTTGTTTTGAAACAAGGTCTCACTAGGTTGCCAAGAGTTTTGCTATATTCCTGAGGCTGAGGCTGGTCTGAACTTGCAATTCTCCTATCTCAGCCTTCCAAATACTGGGATTACAGGTATAAAAAATTACACCTGATTTAGATTGTGCCTATTCTATAGATATCTCATGAAGATAAATTAAAAGAGGCAGCATGCTATCAAGTTATGAATCTAAATTCTGCAACCTTAAGGTCTTAGACCAATTTTAGACTCTGCCACCAATGGCTACACAGCCTAGGAAAAGCTACTAGTTCCTTTGTGGCTCAGTTTTTAGTGTAAAATGTGAATAATAGTCACTATCAAACAATTTAATCTTGATGAATAATGAATTAATGCATGTAAAAGTATAAACAGATGCCTGTTTATACTAATATATGAGTTCTTATAACAATTACACTACAAAATACTCAAGTTGTATATGTATATATATGCTCTATAGAAAATATTTATAATTATTATCACTAAGTCATTTATATAACATGTATAAAGCATATCACTAATATTATATATATATAACATTTAATAGAAACTTGAACACAAAAGAAACACGTAGAAGTTAGTATTTACTCCTGAGATACAAATGGCCATCTTATTTCTTCTCAAATGACATATTTCCTCAATACCATCTACTCTTCCCCATGGTTTCTGTTTTCCTGATTTCTACTAAAACCCATGGGGGTTATTGCTGATGATGCCAGAGAGAAGCAGATAGAGAACATATGACAATGAACTGCTTTGCCAAATATTTATTGAGCAACTCTTATAGCTGGCACAGTGCAAGGCACATTGAATGTATTTAATATATTTTAAATAGTGAGAAGCAACTGCGGGCTGATCAGTAGTCAGAATTGCTTGTTTAAATAGTGAATTGAAGATGTGAGTACTTGCATGAGATGACAACTGACATGCCTGTAAAGCAATCAGAAACTGTAAACTCAAAAGGACAAAAATGGTAGGAAAAGACATAATAAAAGACAAAAGACATCAATAGTTCTTCAGAATAGAAGCTGAATAAAAAAAGAACTCACCTGCCAAGCAGAGGGAGCTTAAACCTCTAGATTCTGAGAGGAACTGAATCTTAGTGATTCAATGCAGTCTCAGAAAAATCAGAAGTGGAAGCATGTTCCACTGGTTCCACAGAAAACAGGGAAAGGCAAAAAGCCAACAAGGCAAGGTTTGGAGGTAGGGTAATTTTTAACATTTTTAAAAATTTAAGCCTAGGCAAGCAAGAAAGCAAGAAAAGAATCAGTGAAGAAAATGATGAAGGAAGGAAGGAAGGAATGAATGAAGGAAGGAAGGAAGGAAGGAAGGAAGGGAGGAAGACTTCCTTGATTCTATAAACTAATTTGGGCGATGTGGTCCTTTTGACTGATTCTGCCAACTTGTAACCATGAATTTGTTTCAAATTTTTAGTCCTCTTCAGTTTCCTTTATCAATGTTTTATAAATTTTATTGTAGAGATTTTTTTACCTCTATGGCTAAATTTATTCCTGTTTTTTGGGGTTTTTATTTTAGCCATTGTAAGTAGAATTGCTTTCTTGATTTCTATTTCTAATAATTTGATGGCGTACAGTAATGCCACCAATTTCTGTATGTTGATTTTGTATCCTACAACTTTGCTAAATGTATTTAATAGTTCTAAGAGCTTATTGATGAAGTTTTGGAGTTTTCTATAATTAAAATCATGTCAACTATGCTTGGTAACAATTGAATTTTTTCTTTTCCAATTGGGATCCATTTATTTCTCTTTACTCATTGTTCTGGCTAGAATCCACAGAACTAACTTAAATAAAAGTTGTAAAAATGGACATCTTCATCTTGTTTCATATTTAGAGAAAAAACTTTCAACTTTTTCTGTTTAGTATGCTAGCTGTGGGCTCATGATAAATGGCCCTTATTATGTTTAGGTACATTTATTCTATTCTAAAGTTGCTCAATGTTTCTATCATGAGAAATATTGAATTTTATCAAATTTCTTTTCTGCATATATTGAGATAACCATATGTTCTTTAATCCTTCATGCTGTCAATATGGTGTAAATACACCATTTATTGTATTGCATATATTGAAACCACCTTTCCATTCCTGGGACAATCCAAATCAATTATGGTGAATGATCTATAATTAAAAAGATTATTGTTGGATTTGGTTTTCTAGTAAATTGTTAAAAAGTTGTGTACCTATATTCCTTAGAGATGCTAATTATAACCTTTACTTCCTTCTTTTCCTCCTGTCTTCCTTCCTTCCTGTGTGTCTTCATCTATTTTTGGTATTGGTATAATTAGGGTTTCATACAATGTGTTTAGAACAACTTCTTTCTTATTTCCCTTTCTTCCTCTTTCCTTCTTTTTTCTTTCTTTATTTCTTGAATAACTTCAATAAAATTTCTATTACTTCTTATTGATCCTCCTTTTAATTTCTTGTGCCTTTGATGTTGAGAAAGTTTTTACCTGGGCCTATGTGTTGCAGTGTTGGACCTATGCCCTCTTCAAGGAGATGCAAGGTCTCTGGTCTGATTTTCAAGTCTTTGATTCATCTTGAATTTACTCTTGTGCAGGATGAGAAAGTAAAGATTATTTCCATTTGTCTGCATATGGTTAACCAATTTTACCAACAATACTTATTAAAGAGGCTTTTTATCCAGTTTATGTTTTGGGGCCCTTTGTCAAAAATCAATTGGCTATAAGTGTGCAGATTTGTTTCTGAGTTTTCTATTCTGCTCCATTGGTCTGTTTATCTGTTTTTGTGCCAATACAATGCTGTTTTTATTACTTTGGCTTTGTAGTATACTTTGATGTCAGGTATTGTGATGCCTCCTACATAGTTCTTATTGCTAAGAAATATTTTGGCTATTCTGGAATTTTTGTTGATCCAATTGAATTTAAGGACTGATTTTTCTATGTCTGTGAAAAATTATCTTGGTAATTTAATGGGTATGGCATTAAATCTGTAGGTCACTTTTGGAAGAATGGCCATTTTGATGATATTTATTCTGCTTATTCAAAATCACAGAAGATTTTTACATCTCCTAAGGTTTTCTTTGATTTCTTATTTCAATGTTTTGAAGTAGTATAATTACATGTGATTGCATTAAACTGAAGAGCTTCTATACAGCAAATAAAACTATCAAGAACCTCAACAGAGAATCAACAGAATGGTAGAAAATTTTTGTCAACTACTCCGCCAATAGAAGACTAATATCTAAAATATACAGAGAATTCAAGAAACTCAGTAATAAGAAAACAAATAGTTCAATCAAAAATGGGAAATTGAACTAAATAGACATTTTAAAAAATCCAAATGGTAAATAATGTATGAAAAAAATGTTCAACATCATTAGCAATCACAGAGATGCAAATCAAAATTACCCTGAGATTTCACCTATCTTCAACTAGAATGGAAATCATTCAAAACACAAACAACAACAAATGCTGGAGAGGATGAAGAGAAGTGGGAACTCTAAAACATTGTTGGTGGGATTGCAAATTAGTGCAACCACTTTGGAAAACAGTATGGAGGATCCTCAGTAAAACAAAAATGAACCTACCATATGATCCAGCAATATCACTTCTGGGTATCTACCCAAAAGAATCTAAAACAAACTACCAAATTAATGCATGTATATCTATGTTCATAATTGCCCAATTCAAAATCACCAAACTATGGAACCAGCCAAGACGTCTATCAACAGATGAATAGATTATAAAACTATGGTATATGTATACAATGAAATTCTATTCAGCCATAAAAAAGAACAAAATCAGGTCTTTTATAGGGAAATGGGTGGAACTGGAGAACATTATGTTAAGATTAGTCAGTCACAATTTAACATAATCATAAAGATAAGAATGGGCTGAGCTCCATGGAACACACTTATCATCCCAGTAATTGGGAGGCTGAGACAGGAAGAAAATTCAAAACCAGCCTCAGAAACTTAATGAAAATCTCAGCAACCTAGTAAGACCCTATTTCAAAAACCAAATATAGCCTTTATAAGGCTGGGATATGTTTTAGTGAGAGACAATTTTCCTAGCATGCATGAACCTCTGGATTCAATCCCCAGTACTGCAAACAAACAAACACATGAGCAATGTATTTTTAAAAAAACAAATATAATAAAATAAAAAAAAATAAAAAGGGCTGAGGGCATAGCTTAGAGGTAGAATGCCCCTGGTTTAAATATGACATCCAATTTACATTTTTCTGTATTACCTATCTCTTAACATATTAATGTAGTTACTGTTTAAATTTTTTTAGTCTTCATCCTAAAGGTAAGAATGGTTTCCACACAACTCTTACAATATGAGCATTCTGTATATTTATTCTGTTTTGGAGAAAGTAATAAGTTTATTTCATGTGGAAGTTTGTATAATTATTCTCACCATTGAATTTTATACCTTTCCATTTTTACTTGTAAATTTTAAGAAACATCCTTTAGTGTTTCTTGTAGAACAGGTCTGGTGAATATGTTTTCTCTTAGCTTTTGTTTGGAAATGTGTTTATCCCTCTTTTATTTCTAAACAATAGCTTTTCTGGGTATGGTATTTTCAGTAGACATTTTTCTTATTTAGTAATATGAAAATCTCATGCCACTCTCTCCTGGCCTGTAAAACTTCTACTGAAAAGTCAATCAGGCAAATTGTGGCACCTCTGTGTTGCTTTTATATTTTACTTTTGAAAGTTTGATTATGTCTTGGGGTAGATTTGATTGAGCTAAATTTCACTGGTGACCTTTGAACTTCCCATAGCTGGATATTTTTTATCCTTCTCTAGGTTTTAGAAGTACTTTTGATATTATTTATTTGAATAAAGCTTTCTACTCCTCTGGAATTGTCAAGTCCTTCTTCAACCCCAAAGATGTGAATATTTGCTCTTTTAACACTATCCCAAAATTTCTGCAAGCTTTCTTCATTTCTCTCCATTTTTTTTTCTCCTCCAACTACATATTTTTACCTAGCCTGTCTTTAAGCTCACTATTTCTTCTGGTTGATAAATACTGCTATTTAAACCTTCTAGGTGGAAGAAGGCAGTGGCCATGGCTGCAGCAGTGACCACAGTGGCAGCGATGATGGTTGGCAAAGACCGAATAGGACATGTATTCCTCTGAGAAACCCTAGACAAAAAATTTTGGCTTAATATCTGATTGGGACAACAAACAGAGACAGAAAAATGTCCTGGAGGAGAACTAAGGTGGCAGCAGTGGTGGTGGTGGTAGCTAGTATTCAAAGAGGCAGACAGATCCAATCCAATCCACCTCAAACTTTTGAAGAAATCACCCTGAAAGTAGACTACTCCTACACCACATGATTAGAAACTCTGGAAAACATACTATGTAAGAAAAATGTTTGGAGTGCTTCAGAGGGAGCCCTGCATAGCCAGAACAACTGATGCTCAGCGCATTCCAGGAGACAACAGTGCTCATGGTCACTTCATTCCTCTGTACAGCCCTGGGGGGCGGCATGTGATAAGAGCATCAGAACCCACTCTTCGTGGTGTAGCTGTGGACCTCTGCTCTTAGTAGGAAGATAAAATCTATTGCTGCTAAATATTCAGGTTTCCAATCCACAAAAGACATGTACTGTTTCCTTTTCAGACCAGATGGCAGTGGTGGCGGTGGCCAGTATTCAGGAGAGGCAGACATATCCAATCCAAGCCACCTTGAATTTTTGAAGAAATCTTCCTGAAAGTAAACTGCTTCTGCCACAAATTCTCAGGAATTCTGAACAACATACTATGTAAGAAAAATATTTGGGATAGAATCAAGATGGTCGCAGCAGCAGCCAGTATTTGGGAGAGACAGAAAGATCCAATCCAATCTACTCTGAACTTTTGAAGAAATCTCCCCAAAAGTAGACTCCTTCTGTCCCATATGCTCAGGAACACAGGACAACATACTATGTAAGAAATATGTTCAGTGAGTGTCAGAGGAAGCCCCATATAGCCAGGCCAGCTGATGTGCTGTGTGTCCCAGGAGACAATTTCGCTCATGGCTGCTGTACTCTACACAGTGCTGGGGCCCAAGGTATACTCGGAGCAGCAGAACTCACTCTCCAGCTGTGGACCTCTACCTTTGGAAGGGGGAAAAAATTCATTGCTGCTAGGTATTCAGGCTCCCAGCTATTGCAAAGGACACATACTGTTTTCTCCTACTAAAATATATATATGTATGTATGTGTTTACATATATATATATATATATATATATATATATATATATATATATATGAGAGAGAGAGAGAGAGAGAGAGAGAGAGAGAGAGAGAGAGAGAGAGAGAAGAAAAATAGGATCTTCTGTAGACGACCTGCCCACAGTGACAGAGAATGGAGCATACTGTACAGCGAGGCTGGTGCTGGGGCCTGTGAGTCTGGAATCAGAGCCTGACATGTGGTGAGGCCAGTGCTGGTGCCTGCAAGGCAGGGGTCAGAGCATGCCATGCAGCAAGGCCAAGATGGTGGCCTGCTGCAAAGCAAAGGGCCAGAGGGTACCTGCAATTATGAGGTCAGGAAGCACTTGAAGATGCCACTGTCTCACTCTATTTCTCAGCAGTTCTCCAGATGCAAGTGACCTCTATTAAAAAATTTAGGGTGAGTGGGTCATCTCATCAAAGTCACTCACCTTCTGGCTATTGTGATTTCAGCAAATGGGAAATAGTGTAGAAAATAAAAGTAGGACTTCCAAGGAAGAGATAAACTGTAATTGATCAGGCATAGAGAGGTGGAAACTCTAGTGCATTGTTGGTGGGATTGCAAACTAATGCAGCCATTTTTGAAGATGACATGGGAGATCCTCAGAAGAATGAAAACAAAATTACCATATGACCCAGCAATACCAACTATGGGTAACCACCACCCAAAATGAAAACCAAACTACCAAACCAACGCATGAGTTCATAGATGCACAATTCATCATTCCCAAACTATGGAACCAGCCAAGATGTCCATCAACAAATAAATGGATTACAAAACTATGGGGTATATACACAATGGAATTTTACCCAGCCATAAAATAGAACAAAATTATGGCATCTACAGAGAAACAACACAAAAAATAAGAAAACAGATGCTTTTCCTAATATGTGAAAACTAGGGAGAAATGGGTAATAGGAGGAACTCTAGTTGAAGAAGGGGTCCTATAGAGAAACAATTAAGGTGACCTATCTGAGGGGGGAAGATGGAAACTCTTTAAAGTACATTATGTACTTTAAAGCACATTATGTCCTTAGACAAACATATCAAAGTCAATCACTAAATGAAGCAAGGGAATGAGGGAGGGGGAGGAAATGGGAATGGCAGGCACTGAGGGATTCTGCCTAATTCTGGACAGTCACCGTGGATGGACCAGCCCCAAACTCTCACCTCACACCTGTTGCCACCAATGCTCACAAACCAAATGACATCCTGAGCCCACAACCCACCCAAGCCAGCATAACACTGGGATAAAACCAAGGCCCACACTGCTATAGTCTGCCTATTGCTGAGGTAGACCTTGTAGCCCAAGACTTCTGCAACGACCCCCAAGTGATACTAGCTGGAATAAGAGTCCAATTGAATAAGGCCACTTGTCTTCCCTGGCACTGTAGCTGTGCCAGATGCTTTGTCCTCAGACATGCCTAGAAATGGAAAGATGTATTCAGTACTAGGTTTCAATATTCCAGCTCTAAAGAATCAAAGCAGAAGCTTACACTTACAAGCTATCCAATACACATCCATACTATGCTGGCTGAGGTTGGGTAGTATTATGGGAGTGGTGGCTACGTAGGTTGATAATAAGCAGGCTTACATCTGAGTCTCATAGCATTAAGGACCTGCACAACATCACGGTGCACAGAAGTTCTTGCCACAGCTAGTAGTGATGCAGGCCAACACACACGTCCATTTCTTTATGGCACAAGTTGCTGCCTGGCTCCAGGGTAACTCTAGATCCCTGTCTGTAAACACTGGACTAGAAATATTTGTGTTGTCCAAGAATAGAGGATAGGCAATAGAGACCATTCTTTGTCCACCAAGGCTGATGTCAGGCTGGATTGTGCCAGAGTCTCACAGGTTTTGTGGCCTGCTCAGTCTCAGGAGGAGGCGTCAGGTCCACTGGTCCATCTCAAAGGCTGGAAATTATGCAGGCTAAAACTCCTATCTCTCACAATGGCACAAGTGAAGGCCAATAACAGAGGCTTCACCTGAGTATTCTAGTGCCTTCAGTTTCTACTGGGTTCTTGCTCTTACTTTGATGGTCTGGAATGTGGCTTTAAGACAAATTTCTATTCTAGACTTCATGATCTGATCACATATGGGTAAGGTTCTGCTGCCTAGATTGCCAGTCACCCAAGAATAGAGGATAAGTACTAGAGTCAGTGAGCCACCTATCCTAATGCAGTTCCTATCTTCCAGTTCTCAGGTATTAGCTTAGTGATGGGGTTGCAGGTCTTTGCTCTGCACTGGGTTTCCTCATGGCTTGCCTGGTACTAAATTTAAAGTCTAAGGCTTAGACTTAATTCTCTTTGCCTCCCTGAAGTAGGAGGTATCTTGCTCTATGATGGGTTGGCTGGAGTTGGGGGAGGGTTGACATGAGCAACTCTTTCCTTCCTGCCTTCTTTAATCCATCTTTTCACTTTGTTATACTAAATTCAGGCACCAGAGCTCTCAGCTGAATTCCTTAACTCTTGAGAGGAAGGGAGTTTCACATGAGAATAGATGTTTAACTTGGTGTGTCTGTAGGAAGCCCTTAGCTGCCCTCTTGCTCAGCCTCTCAACATGATTCTTAAGGTGTCTAGAAGCTCATAACCTTACCTGAGTATCTGTTTTGCTCAATAATTACCCTTCCCCAAACTTAAAAATAAAAGCATTTTCATGAAAATATTAAACTAGGAAGGCTTCACACTCTAGATGCCAGGTTCAAAAGAAGGCAGAGTGTGGTTTCAGACAAAAGAAGAAAGGATAAAAGCAGGAAGAATTTACTGAGTACTCCACATCCATAGTGAGAGACCAGGTAGTGTCTCTCTGAAAAAAATTGAAGTATTCCAGAAAATATAGCTATTGACGCTGACATTTGGGCATCCCAATTAAAATGCACCTCGTTCAGTGATATACCTTACTAATGCACTTGGGACTTTGAATCCATAATATACTATTCTTAAATGGAAAGCCATGTACCGTGGACACCTGAGAAAATCTACCAATAGTCAAACATGGTAAGTACCATCAACAACTAAACACCACGAACTTAATATCAAAATAAGAGCACTGTTTAGAAGAAGACACAAGATACAAGTGGAAGGAGAGTTAAAATTATATGATAAATATGATCAGAGAAATAAGAAAAGACTTGTGTCCATCAATTAAGGAACAAAAAATAATCAGTAAAACAAAAACTGCAGAAATTTAAGGACTATGACAGCTAAAATTAATAATTGTTTAATAGAAGTTACAGAAGACAAAGTCAAGGAGATCTCCTAAAAAAATTAGATTATAAGAAATAGGGCTGATGGAAGATAGGAAATAAATAAAAATTAGAGATTTGATTCTGATGGTCAAAAACCCAACAGAAAGGAGATCCAGGAAAGCACTTACATCAAAAATAAAAAATAAGAAAAGAAAGAAAACTTTTAAAACTGAAGGACTCCAACTGAATCTCAGATTGAAATACCCAGTGAGTATCTGTCAGCATAAATAAAAGAAGTGAACACAACAGAAAAGAGAGGGCATGAAACCTTTCTGAGAGATAGCACAGACTGTAGGAAAAGGATGTAGAGCCAGAGTAGAACTCACTTCTCAGTGCTGACTCAGTCTATGCAAGCAAGAAGTCTGGTCCTTCCCCCCATCGGTTGAAAGTAAATGGCAATGTTATTTCTGAATTAAAGAACCCTGAGCAGGCCGGGTTTGTATAGGATGTTAAATCATTATGCATCTGAGCTGCCTGGAGAACACTAGAAAAGAAAAGCAATAGGGTTTTAAGTAACTTAAAATATAGCATTTGTCTCTGATCTTTATTCAGACTGGGTTGAGTTTCTCTGAGATTTCCTAATTTATTCACCTTCTTTGACCCTGTCTTCTGATCAAGTAATATTTAAAACAGTCTTGAGGATGACTCCTGTATTATGTTAGAACTCTCCCTACTGGAGGATTTGAAAAGTCATAGGAAGGGAAGAAGAAAGAAGTGGAAGAGGACTGAGCAAGTATAAAAATCGTAGTATTGAATATTCTTGAGTGGCATGCTTAGATAATCAAATTTTGGAATCAGCTTAGGTGACCATTGAAGAGATGAATATATATATATATATATATATATATATATATATATATATATATGGAATTCTACTCAGCTATAAAAAGAACAAAATTTTGTCATTTTCAGGAAAATAGATGGAACTAGAAAATATCATGCTGTGAGATTAGCCAGTCACAGAAAATCAAGGGTCATATGTTTTCTCTCATATGTGGCAGCACAGAGAAACTGGAATACAAGATGAACTTCAGATAAAGGAGGGGTTCTAGAGGAGGGGGATGGAGACTTGACACAGGAAACAAAACACTTCGAATAATAAAATATACATATTCAAAATTATCAATTCTATTCTCAATATCGTATATGGAGAAGGAAAGAAAATGGGGTAGACTCGGGCGAGTGCGGAAGTTAACCAAGTGCTGTGAGCATATATCTCTATCACCCTGAATTTCATTATGTTGTATAATTAAAATGCACCAATAAAAGCATGTGTGTACCGGGCACGCTTGTAATTCTCACACTTGGGAGGCTGAGACAGGAGGATTGCACAGGTTCGGGGCCAGCCTCAGCTACTTAGTGAGGCTCTCAGCAACTTAATGAGACCCTGTTTCCAAATAAAATATAAAATAGGTCTGGGAGTATAGCCCGGAGGTAGAAAAGCCCCTGGGTTCCACCCACAGTACCACCAAATTAAAAAAAAAAAGTTTGTGTGTATATTTTCTTTCTCTTTTTAAGAGACATGCTTAGTTTACAGGGATTTTGCTTCTTCTCCTCAAAGCCCCACACAATTCTTCCTCTGTTTAATGCAGAGGTCATTCAGAAGGAAGCTGTGACAGAGACGTTACAATCATCATCTTTTTCTGACAATAGTTAGCATAGTGCTTGATACCACCACCTCAGTTAGTCACGGTCTAACACGCTCCCCTTTTACTATTTCAGCAATTCCTTCAGAGTATGGATGAGAAAATAAATGCAAATCTGTATCGCTTCATTGGTTTTATTTTTTGGCTTTTGGTAGCTGACATAAATAATAAAACATTTTGAAGACTGCACATTGAAATTCCAGTCATCTTCAGCACTGAAAAGAAAATTGACCTTGAATGCAGTTTCTACTTTTCCTAAAACTCTCACCTGAGCTATTAATAAATGACCAGTAAAAAGTGTTTTGATTCACCTGCAAATGAGCTGAGAGATGGTCTAAAGAACAAAGAGAAAAATCAAAACCTATGGTGTTCATTTCAGATGAAAGGAAAATAATTTCAAACAAATGAATTCAATATGAACATCCAAGGGAAATTAACCCTGCTTGTTGCTGGAAATACAACAGTGAAGGTAGCCTGAGTAAGCAACAGCACACAAAACCTGGAAAAGTTATTTACATAATTTGTTTACTCAGTACTTAACACTGAATTCAAGCACAGGAGGGTCATTAAAGAGACCTGCATCACTCCACTTAAGTACTTAGCATAAAGATAAATTCTTCACAGGGTCTCCCACACAGCAGTCAGTTCACAGTGTGAAAACAGAGCGCTGCCTTGGCAGTTGTTTTATATGGGTCTGTCTAGTCTAGAATGACAGAGGCAAAGACAATTGAAAAGGACCTTATTAAAGTGTGTTACTGAACTTTGAGGGTGGTGTAGACATTCAGTACTTTAAAACTGACAGTAAAATTATTTCTTTAGATAATGTGATCTTAAGACCACCCAAATCGATGTGCATTATACAAACAAACACAGTCATATGAAGCCTGTAGTATTTAGTTTGTCTTAATTCATGACAGATAGTCCTCATTAGATTAATTGTTCTGTGAACCAGGTCAAAGAGATTCAATGAATGAACCTACTGGGGAGCTGTGCCTAATGTTTATACTAAATTTTACCATAGTGTCCAAGCAAGGGAAACCATGTAACAAGGACTGACTAACAGCTTTTGAAAAGAGATTCTACTTGTATATACACACAAACGTTCAGAATACTTCACTTTAAGAAATAAAGGAATTCTCACCTAATGATGGTTAAGCTGGCCCTCTGGATATAATAGAGGCTCAAATTCTGAATGCAAACAATCTTAAAACTGTGTGTATGCATTTATTTTATTTTTGTGGCACATGTTTACTGATTTATTTTGTAGCCTAAACTCCATTTGTGACTTGCATCATAGAATGAGAGCACTGTAGGAACAGGTGAGCTAGATCTCCAATTCAAGTTCCTCATTTTACAGGTTGAGAAAAAGTCCTGAAAACTGTAATTTAAGATTAAGCAAGGGCGTGCAGCAGATCGGACTTTACTTGCTCCACTTTAACACCCATGTCTTGTCTTTTCAGTAGTAGAAGTCGCTGGTAAAATAAAACAAAACAAAACAACAACAACAAAAGAAAAATCAAGATACAGGGCAGCTAGGCGTGGTGGCGCACTCTTGCAATCCCAGCATTCTGGAGGTTGAGAATAGAGGATTGCGGTTCACGGACAACCTCAGCTACTACTTAAATGAGGCCTTTTGCAACTCAGTGAGACCCTTTTTTCAAAATATAGAAGAAAAAAATAGGGCAGGGGTGTAGCTCAGAGGTCGAATGCCCTCTGTGGTGAATGTCCCTGGGTTCCACCCCCAGACCCGCAAGGAAAAAAAAAATACATTCTCAAGTGTCAAATAATGGATAAATCAACAAAATCCTCACCAAGTATCAGTACAAACGACGCATCTTGTTTTGTTTACCTAAGAGGATTAAAAAAATAAAAGACATCATAATCAGATTTGCCTATTCTAGTATTTACGCGTAAAGAAAAACTGAACTGATTGAACAGGAAATGTGTCTATGGCGAATGTTATTACTACTAATAAATCCCCTCGGGGAAAATGCATTCTTTGTCCCTATACTACCATCCTCAGAGTTCATTTTAAAAATATTTTAAGGCAGGCGTGTGTGTGAGACTTAATTTTTTTTCTATGTTTTCAGTTTCCCTGGGATGAGTTATAGAAAAGCAGAACAGGATGGAGGACAGAAAGTAGAAAGTTAGATGGAGGGGGAGGAGCGGAGGACCGGGTGCAGCGGAGCCCCGGCACCGAGCGGTCGCGGTCCCCGCGCGCCGCGCTGCGATTGGCCCGGGAAGGGGAGGGGGCGAGCCGCGCCGCTCCCACCGCCCTCCCCTCGGCTCCTCGCCCGCCGAGAGTTGGCGCCCAGCTCGCCATCGCCGCCTGCGCCCGCAGCAGCCTCTCCCGCGCGCCCTGCGCCCGGCCATGGGAACGACTCCGGGCGCCTAAGAGTTGGCGGCTCTGGGCGACGCGCTCCTCCGCACGAATCGCGCGGGCTATGGCTTCGGGCGCCAGAGGGTCGGGCTAGAGAAGGGGGAGGACGGCTAGCAGAGAAAGCAGAAGCCAGAAGATCGGCCGACGATGAGTTTCCACAAAGAGGACGGAGTGAGCAGCCTGTGCCAGAAGGCGCTGCACATCGTCACCGAGCTCTGCTTCGCGGGCCAGGTGGAGTGGGAGAAGTGCTCGGGCATCTTCCCGCCCGACCGCGGCGGCCAGGGCGCAGGCGGCACAGGTAAGGGCCGGCTGGGCCCGGGGCGCCGCGCCTCCCTCCAGCCCCCACAGCCCGAGGCTCGGAGCGCGGTGTTCGGGCGTCTGCCTCCTCCCCACCTGCGCGGCGTCTCCGGGTCCTCTCCCAGCCGCTCGGGCTCCCCGGCTCCCGCACCCGTCCCTGCGGTCTCCCGCGCCTCTGCCCAGGCTCGCGAGTGGAGAGGGCGAGCGCCGCGGCTGGTCCTGCGGCTCGCGGGCTGTGGGCTCGGGCCAAGGGGCCGGCACGAGAGTCTATGCTTGAAGGCCACGAAGCCCCGAGTGTGTGGGGGTGTCTTGGCCCTCGGGGTCTGAAAGGGCCCCAGAGCGGTAACTTTCCGCAGCAACCTGTCGAGCGCTGGTGAGCTCCAGCGGCCGGCAGGCAGGTGTCCTGGTGCTTCAGGATAACGATGACACAATATCAGAGATGACTGATCCCGTCTTTGGGGCGAAAGATTTATGCGATCTGAAGAGAAACCAGAGTATACGACGCTTAAGGCCCACGGCACATAATCTTTTCCACACACACTAATTCTAATCCCCCGCCCCTTCTCCCAAGCCCTCGGGAAACTTGGAAGATGGTGGGGTGGATATTGACTATGAGGAATCTGGAGATGGGAAGAAGTGTCAGGTGACACATTTTTCTCAAGGCTTGGGAGTAGGGGCCAGAAGAGCCTCTTTTTCGTTACGCGGGGTGGGGGGAGTTCATCACCCACCTCCAGCGCGGGTTTGTCCAGCTTGCTGTGCTGTTCCCAGGCGCGAGAGGGACTCCAGTGACTGACCTTCACTTGTTGAGTTGGGAGATAAACACTGACGCTGAGGTTTTCCGCATCTGAAGAGGTCTCCTTTCCTTGTGTGGGGTCTTGTTTAGTTCCCTTTGACTTCCCAGATCATTTTGGTCTCCCGGTGGGGCTTCAAGGGTTAAGGGTCGCCAGGGCAACAGGTCTTTAGCTTGGACCACCACGTTCAGGGCAAAACAGACCTTAGAGAAGCCAGAGTGCCGGAAAGGAGAGGAGGGGTCCGGAGTGAGTCATCCACTGCCCTCCTGGCCTGAGACAAAGGAAGCAGGGCGGGGATTGATTCGTTTTAGTTTTTGTTTTTTGTTTTTGTTTTGTTTTTGTTTTTTACATACTATGGTTTACATAGTATGAAACATCTGCCCGGTTATCCAGTTCTCTGGTAAAAAGGAAACAGAGGCTCAGAGGGGCTTCTCTCTGCACCTGACACAACTCGGGCTGTTCCTGCTTGGACCCCAGACAGAAGGATACTTAGCTGCTGTTCTCCAGGCACTGGGCGCTTGGACTTTTAGTGAAAGTAAAAACACCACTGAGTCTTTTCCAGGTGTTAAGTTCCCATGAGTGAATGAAACTGGAGTAACAGTGTAAGGGACCAAGTGAACGCCGAGTGTGCGTGTGCGTGTGCGTGTTGCATATGATTGTTCAGCAAGAGGTAAAGAAATAGTGTAACTTCAGGGTCCATCATCGTGATAGTGAGGAAGTTCTTCCGAAATGTCAGTAGGTGGGACACAGGCCTAAAATCTGACTCAGAGAAGCAGGCCCAGTGGAGGAAATGAGAGTATTTAAGGACCTGTGCTTTGGTTATTTAACAGTAGACGCCTTCTCCTGCTCCTTTGTAATCATATGCCAAATAGTGTTTTCCTGTGTCTCATTGCTGGCAATGTGGACAATGTGTGAAAGTTGCAGACCATATATAGTGCTAGCTTTTAAATCTATATTATATTAAGATGTATACAAGATTAAGGTAAAACACAGTATATGAATCGTAAAAAGTTTCTGAGCTTTTCCTAAGCATTATAACAAATAGTTGTAGTCCTAATTCCATTTGAACATTTCCTTGGGAACAAAAGATTGATAAAAATTACTCTAAAAGAATTGCATGCATATTTTTCTCACCTTAAAGTAATATATATAGTACTCAAGTGGGTTATTGAATTTAATGTCATTTAATATTTAATATAACATTTGGCATATTATTTGGCTGTCAGTAGGGAAGATATTTTACTAGTAAAATCAAAGGTCATATGTTTTATTTCATATGTAGAAGCTAGAACAAAAATAGAAAACAAAGGGACTTTATTTAAATGAGGAGAGAGACTAGCAGAACAGGAGGGAGATTGGGGAAGGAGGTGCTGAGGGAACATTGAAGCTTTAGGAAGGGCCTGGCTCAAATTAGGTGATGTCCATACGTGAAGGTGTCGGTATCACTGTCACTGCCATGAGGAGGGAGGAAGGGGAGCGGAATGGGGTGAGAGGAAACATAGCACGTGCTGTGTGCATGTATGAATGTGTCCCTGTGACTCTCACTATGATGTATAATTACAGTGGACCCATAAAAGTATAAAAAGGTAAACAAGATCTTTCTATATTTTCCGTTTGCAAATTTATACAACTATTAGAAGTAAACTACTTTAATCTGAAAATAGGCTTCCAATATTAATTAGCTCCACAGTATTTTTGTAGTAGATTTTTTATAAGTTGTGTACTTGGGGTCATTATGATAGATCCCTAGATAAAAACACCTCCATTATTTGATCCTTCTACTCGTTGTTTAATGAGAAATGCATTATTGGTAGGAGGACATTAATGAAATTTATTGGTGAAGTCATTATTTACTTTGAAAGTAATCAGCACTGCCCACATGGTGTTACTTATTCTGATATTGCAGTGGCAATTGCAAGCTTTAAAATTGTGTATATTTTTTATTACTTGCTTAGAAAAGAGATTCATGTAATCTCAAAGTTATTCTACATTGATGCAGTTAAGAATTATATATTGCATAAGATACTTTTATTCTGTCTTTTAAAATGCCAATAAAAAGCAAGGATAACTGTTTGTTTACCATGAAGGTAGCAGCAGCAGCAGCAGCAGCAGCAGCAGCAGCAGCAGGTTATTGATCATCCCCCAACCAAGTTAACCAACCTCATGCTTTAGTAAACTTTATGAAGACTTAAACTGCCACTGGCAACGCTAATTGATCTATCCTTTTGGAATATTTTATTAGCGCCATTGCACACACTAACATTACTAGCACACTAGAGAGCTTATTGTATGCAGTTTTTAGAAAATTAGATTTGGGGGAGTTCTTGTAAGACACTGATTCTCCTCTCCCTCAAAAAATAGATATGTCACCCACTAAATTCACTTTATTGTACAACAGTAGAATTATTTGAAAAATATACAAAACAACATGTTGGTCTGAAATATTATTTTTCAGCTATATTGTAACTGATAATCATTGTTTGAACTGGATTTAAGTTCATTTCTGGTCAGTCTTTATTGCTCGAATACTTAGCAGGTCCAAGGATTCATGTTACTTAAAAGACAGAACTCACAAAATCACAGCTACACAAAACCACCTAAGTTCACAGTTATTTACATTCATATCACAAACCTGACCTTACTAGAAATATCTTAATATTTGATTCAGCAGTTGTTTAATTTGGCATTTTTGTGTATTTTAACATGACACTAAAGATTCTAAAACAAAATTTAGACGAATTCTTCAGGCTCATACATTTATTCTTCAATTTCTTATAGGTTAGGATAATGGTATATAGTAATGAATTTCACTGAAGTACTTCACCATAAGAAAAGAAAAACTAAGTGCAGTGTTTAAAACCACATCATGTGTTTTCTCTGAGACTAAGGGGTTTTGAGTCCATGATAAAGGCTGAAAGTAATTAAGGAGCCTTTATAGACTTTCCCAACAGACACAGAAAATGCTCCCCAATTAGTTGAGCTGTCACTTTTATATCACCATAACTCTGAGTTTACACATCCTAATGACTGTATAAAGAATTACAGTTTAAGCCCAGTCAGAGAAAATAGTAAAGTAGTGGAAAGGGGCTTGGGGAAAGGAAGTCGTGGGGGAACAGTGAGGATTGAGAAAGCGAATAGTTCAAATGAGGTTATTTCCATACAAGGTTTCCCTACCAACCTCACCAGTATGTATGGCACAGGAGAAAGAGGAAGGGGGCAGGTTTGCAGAGGAAATGCACCAAGCGATGTGTTTATGTATGTTCGTATCACACTGAATCTCGTTATGATGTATTACACTGCATCAATACAAGTATTTTTTAGAAAATAATCACTTTAAAAATATATCAGTGGAAATATTTTCTTGAGACTTATAAGTGTGGAAAAGAAAAAACAGAACCACAGTACATTCAGAATCACCTGTAAGGTTGTGAAAGGATATTCATTCCCTCCTCAGTATCATCACTCTATCCAAAAATTGACGAGCTTTTGCCATATCTAGTCTCATGGGCACATGATGATTAGTACACATTGCGCTTCATCTCATTTTATTCCAGAGACCTGCGCGATCCTCCTGTCTCCGCCTCCCAAGCGCTGGGATTACAAGCCTGCGCCACCACGCCCGGCTCATTATTCTTATGGCAAGCTAAATTCTGTATTTTTCTTTATATGAGCTATGAATCTCTGCAGTATTATTATTGTGTTAGTAGTTTTATATACAAAGTGTATAGTTGTTCACTTCAAATCATATTTTTAAAAAACTTAATCATTATAATTTTGCTTTTATGAAAAAGATCATTTTTAAGACGCATCTTTATTCATGTACAGATTTCTTAGTTTTGCTTTGTTTTTTTTTTTTTTCTACAACATTTTGGTGGAAGGCAAACATTACCACAAATGTTTAATGGAATTCCGAATGCTAATTAAAATTATCCATATTTCTAAAAGTATAATTAGTTTCTTCATGATATACATTTATTCTACGTTAAATCAGAATGTGAGCCTTTTGAGGAAAAGGGTTTGCTTCTTCTTTATCCCCAGTACCTAGAAACATCTGTGATACAAACTTGAGGCTCAATAAATATTTGTTAAATGAATAAATAAAACAAATAATTTATTTATAAAATAATGGGTGCTACTTAATAATCTCCAAAAACCCTGTGAAATAAAATTGTATTCACTTGATCTCTGTGTCTCTAGTGCTTAATACAATATCCTATATAGATGGACATACAAAATATTTAGTTCATGATAATGGCAGGAATTACAGCTCTTTAAGACATTTAAAAGCTAGACTTTAACAAGCGACATAAGAAAGCAACTGAACACAATATAGATGTCCACCAATTTTTGGGGTGTGTGTTCAGATACAGATATGAGTCCATAGCTAAATCTGAAGTATTGCACAGAAAATATACTGAGTTTGCTAAAGTTCTAAGGAAAAGTAGGATTATACAAATGTTCTAATACAGATGTCTAATATAGATGTCATAATATGTCTAATACAGAAGTTCTTTGACTTATGAGGTTATGTCCTGATAAGCCATTGTAAATTGAAAATAAAGACGAAAATGCAGTAAACATACCAGACCCACTGAATATCACAGCTTATCCTAGCCTATCTTGAATGTACGCAGATCACTTACATTAGCCTACAGTTGGGCATCACAAGAGAATATTGCACCATGTATTGCTAGCATGGGAAAAACATAAAAGTTCAAAGTATGGTTTCTACCCACTTTGTACCATTGTATGGTAGAAACATCACAAGTCAGGGACCATCTGTATATGTATACTCTATACTTATTTACAACAGTATAAGGAAGCTGACTTTTTATTGTTATTATTCCTATCATCCAAATATAACACTTTTTCATTTCTTACTTGAATATTTACATGCATATGGACCTTAGTATGCATGAGTATTTGTTGTATATTCTTGACTAAATAGAATTTATTTGTATCAAAAGTCACATAAAAGGGTTTAGTGTGTTTGAAATGTGAAACTTTGAATTCATATAATTCCAAATATAGCTTCATTTATTTGTTCATAAATAAACCTATAATAAAACTATATTAAAACAAATAGCTAAATTGTTTTAACTAATTTATGATTAGGGAAAAACATGAAAATCTAATTTTTATGTTATCTTGCCACATTTTGACAAAGTTCAATAACAGTTCATATTATAATTTGAATTAATTACTGTAAAGCATTAAAAATGACATGGCAGTGGAAAAGAGCTTTAAATAATCTGTTCGAAGCTCCCAAAGCATTATTAACATGAATGTGTTAAAGAAACTGGACCTCCAGACAGTGAGTGTTAGTATTAAAGGTCAATAAATTACATTTTCTTGTCTCTAATTTGTAAGAGGCCAATTTACTTTTTTTAATATTCAACAATGACCAAGTTTAGAAATATAATTTTTGTCTAAAGCGATAACTTTTTATTGGTATCTAATGTGGTAGATTTATTTTGCTTCACAGTGTCAAATATACCCTAAGTAGTACTCACATTAATATGGCTTATGTACACTGTCAGGGAGATATGAAGATACATGATGTATGCATATATGTTTCATATAGTCATTATGTATATATGTGCATTCTCTATCACTGTATTTAATTAACTGTGGATGGAAAACATTTGGGAAAGATTTGCATTTGTAATGAACATGTGCAGACTTTTTTCTTGTCAATATTCCCTAAACAGTACAACGTAAGAGCTATTTACATGCATTATATACTGGGTTAGGTATTATAAATAATCTAGAGATGATTTAAAGTTTTAGGGAAGATGGAGTTGGTTGTATCTAACTCCACACCACTTATATTAAGGACTAGAGCAACTATGGATTTTGGTTCTTTGGAGGGTCCTAGATCCAACGTGTGTGTGTGTGTGTGTGTGTGTGTGTGTGTGTGTGTGTGTGAAATTGTGCTGTGATGGACTTGGTGCCAGAAAGGTTAGACTCATTCTGGAGCAGGGGTAAGGAAGAAACTGGTAGTAGTACAGTAACTTTTTTTCCCCAATCAGGTGAATCTTGAAGTATGTTATAGTCTACTGACTAATTTAGTGTTAAATAGGGAATATTACTGTCAACTTCGAAAAGTTGGTAAATGTTAAATTGTTCAAAGCATAAAATTATTCTAATTAAACAAGAATTATCATTTTCTCTCTAGTCTTTAAAATTCTCTTAATTTCACTTGAGTACTTGTAGAATTGTAAGAATAATAGAAAAATATTTATTTATTTATTTATTTATTTATTTATTTATTTATTTTTGCGGTACTGGAGATGGGACCCAGGGACACTCTACCTCTGAGCTACACCCTCAGCCCTACTTTTTATTCTTTTTTTGAAACAGGGTCTTACTGAGTTGCAAAGGGCCTCACTAAGTAGCTGAGGCTGTCCTAGAACCACGAGCCTCCTGTCTCGGCCTCCCAAATGCTGGGATTACAAGAGTGTGCCACCATGCCCAGCTCCCTTTTTATTTTGAAACAGATTCTCACTAGGTTGCTGAGTGTCTCACTAGTTTGCTGAGGCTGGCCTAGAACCTGTGATCTTTCTATCTCAGCCTCTCATGTACAGGATTATAGGTGTGTGCCACCATGCTTGGATTAAATGAATTTAACTTTTTTACATGGCTGGCCACTTCTTAAAATACTCTGCTACATACTACTATAAAAAACCATTCTCTTGATTTTCTTTTTAATATCTCTCTGCCTACTCTTTCTCAGTCTTTATTTGGGTTTCTTATTCCTTAAAGTTTTCTTCCTCTAAGTATTAATATACTCAGAATTCTATAGAGAAACTTTTCTATCCCCTGAACTCAGATGCCACTGTTGAAGGAAGCCTTTCAGTTTTATTTGGGTTGCAGCTATGTATGGCCAGCAGCCCATTCAAAATTTCTATTTGCATGATCACAAGTTTTTCTGGTAAAACTGAAAATTTGGTCTTCCTTTTTTCACCATCCTATTTCCCAATGGGTCACATTTCTTGTCTTTTGAATCATTACATTCCTTTACCAGATATTTGATTTCAAATTTTTCTCCTGAATCGTCTTCTTCCCAGGTCCGCAAGTACACTCTCTCTCTCCTGGATTAGCTAGTTTTTCTTCTTCCATTCTTATTTCCCACTGTGTCTTCTCTTTGACCAGGATGTCATTTCTGAAATATACATCTAACAATTTAAACCTTGACTTAAAATGTTTTGGGGCGACTTATTTCTCTTTAAGTCCACATTCATGATATGAGATTTTTCACGTCAAACTCAAGATACTATATTGATACATATATATCATGACTATAATAATAATTCAGAATAGCTAAATTATGAAATCAACCCAGATATCCAACAACAGATTATATATATATATATATATATATATATATATATATATACACACACACAATGTAATTATTGTATATATACATATATACACACAATGTAATATATAATATATATATATATATACACACACACACACACACACACACATATACACACAATGTAATTTTACTGAGCCATACAGAAGAATAAATCTATGTGATTTGCAGGAAAATAGAAGGAACTGAAGAAAAGTAAGAATAGTCAGTGTGAAAATGCCAAAGGTGGTACATTTTCTGTCATTTGTGGAAGGTAGGAAGAAAATAGAGACATAAAGGACTTGAAATAACACAAAGAAAGATCTGTAGAGTATCAGAAGAGAAAATATCATTTAAATTTTTAATATACTTTTAGTGATGCCTTTTGATTTTTAACATTTTATAAATTCTAGATTTTAAATCTTATGATCCATTCTTTTTATTTTTTGTAATAAAGCTTGTTGAAAAATATTACATCATGAAGATCTAAGCATTAAACATTTGATTTCCTTTTAACATTTGTGTAAAGTACAATGACAGGTATTACATACCTTTCTTTATTCAAACTTCACAACATTCCTACAAAATAATACAACTACCCTTATTATTATTTATTTAGGTACTAGGGATGGAACCAGGGACATTCTACCCCAAAGATACACCCCCAGCCCTGGTTTTTTTTTTTTTTTATTCTTTATTTTGAAACAGGTTCTCACTGGGTTGCAAAGGACCTCACTAAGTAGCTGAGGCTGGCCACAAGCTGTGATCCTACTGTCTCAGCCTCCTGAATGCAGGGATTACAAGTGTGAGCCACCGTTCCAGGCTTACAACTACCCTTATTTTATGGAAGATTTTGAATTCTAAATAACTTTCCCAAATTCCCACAGTGGTGCATATGACATTTTATAAAAGGTTCCATAGTATGAGGAAGAAGGGTTTATGCATAATTCCTCCAAATTATCCAACTCTTAGTTATTCTAATCACTTTAGGATCTACAGACATCTGACTATTTTTTAAATAACACTCAAATATGTACCTTTCAAATAATGCACTTTTCAAATATCTCCCAAATATGCACCATGTGATACAAATTAGACATCAAACATGATTAAATATATAAAGGTGAACAAATTTGGTTCCTGCTCTGAATGATCAAGAAATAAGCATATTGGTAGAATGGGAATCTTTTTTTTTTTTTTTTTTTTTTTTTGGTGGTACTGGGGTTCCTGGAAGCCCTTCTACCTCCGGGCTACACTCCCAGACCTATTTTTACATTTTTATTTGGAAACAGGGTCTCCTAAGCCAGCGCGCGCCGCTGGCTTCGAACCTGCGCGATCCTCCTGTCTCTGCCTCCCAAGCGCGGGGATTACAAGCTTGCGCCACCACGCCCGGCTGAATGGGAATCTTTGAAGAAGCAAATATTTGTGAATTTCATAATCCATTATCAACAATGATAAAACCCCCAAATCTCTGAAAAATGAAAAATAGTTTTTTTAAATTGTAGTAATCTAGCCAGGTGTGGTGGCACACGCTTGTAATTTCAGTACTTGGGAGGCTGAGACAGGAGGATCACAGGTTCAAAGCCAGCCTAGCAGCTCAGTGAGGCTCTCAGAAATTTAGTGAGACCCTGTTTCCAAATAAAATATAAAAATAGGCCGGGCGTGGTGGCACACGCTTGTAATCACCGCGCTTGGCGGGCGGAGACAGGAGGATCGCGCTGGTTCGGAGCCAGCCTCGCTGGCTTAGGAGACCCTGTTTCCAAATTATAAAATAGGTCTGGGAGTGTAGCCCAGAGGTAGAAGGGCTTCCAGGAACCCCAGTACCACCAAAAAAAAAAAAAAAAAAAAAAAAAAAAAAAAAAAAAAAAAAAAGGTCTGGAGGTGTAGCGCAGAGATAGAATGGCCCTAGGTTCCACCCCCAGTACTACACACACACACACACACACACACACACACACACACACACACTATAATAATCTGACACCAACAATGTATCTAAATTGGTGTTAACTACTTAATTAAAACCATACATTAGTACATTACTATGGCCTTCGGTGGTCCCACTTAGCATGACTAATTTACATATTCCATTAAAGATATAGTACCATTTTTCATTACTGGATATTATCCCAGATAATGTGCACCCCATTACATATCTAATATCCAAAAGAATGAATGTGCCAGGAAATATTCTGTGTAGTTATTTGGAAGGTTTATTATTTTTAACATCATTTAAGGCAGTTTTATAAATAATGTCCTAAAAGAAAAGCTTCACCAAAATTCCCTTGAGTCCCAGAGAGCCATACTGGATTTTCCTCTCCTCCATTTTGTCTCCTCTCCATATTCTCTAGCTGTTTGCACCTTTTCCCACTCTGCTTTGTTAGGAGCCCTCAGCGATGTCCTTCAGCAAAAGAAAGTAATATGTGAGATAGGAAAAGAATACAGGCAAGGGAGTGACAAAAATTGAAGCTGGATCCACAGTCAGGGACCACATCTCTAGTGCTGTGGGATGTCATGCAAAGTTTGGACCTGGTCCAAATGGCCCAGGAGGGACCTGGACAGATGTCAGGCTGAGAGAACTAAGGTTGCCAGACATTCGTCCTCATTGCTAGGGTGGTATTTTTCTGCTATCCTGGATTCATTGATAGCACAACCTTTCATTTTGGAAAGTATACTTGCTTGAAGAAAGTATGTGATCTCTCAAGTTAAGGAAGATGATGTCAATTTTAGAAAAATATATATTAGTAGTGAGAAAAATAGAAGTAGGTTCAGAGATTTCAACAGATTTCTTTCCTAAAATAAAAATGTACAAATATTGAATTCTTCTCTTAGGAACAGTGGCATAAAGGGATTTTATTAAACACTTGTAAAGAGAGTATAAAAGGTTCTCTCAAGCCTGAACCCCATGAATCAACAACACGGTGCAAAAGAAGAGACAAAGAGGGTCTAAACTCACTTCTCTATGAATTCATTTGCCTGGTACCTAACGCACTCTCTCTTATGATAATATTAATCCATTCATCAAGGCAGAGCTCTCCTGACTGAATCACCTCTATGAGGCCATACTTTTCAGTACTGTTGTACTAGGGACAAAGTTCCCAACATGTGAACTTCAGGGAGCACATTCAGAAGCAGAGTACAGGCGATGACTGTACTTATTCAGCCAGTTATAAATCATAGTTAACAATCATGAAGCACATTAATTTTATACTTTTTCTTTTTTTCTTGAGTTAAGATGATAATGAGTAATAAAAAGCAAACTACAAAATGTGAAATATGATCCTACTCTGCTCACCAGTGAAATATAAATGGGGAACATTCTATAGTTGTTTTACTAAATAACTGAAAAATGAAGAAAAATATTGATGTCTACATATCACAGCATGTCAGAATTAATTTTTATTTGCATAATTAAGTAGCAATAAAAACTCAGAAATATTTCAGTTTATAAAAGGATTTCTATTAGCCACAAATTGTATCTTACCAATTAGGAAAATATAAATTAAGACAAGGTATCATTTTCTCATCCAATTAGTGAACATTCAAGTACAGTATTTCTTTGAAATTTAGGAACTGGTAAACTCATGATTTTGTTACAGCAACTTTGGGACTTTCTTTGGAAATTGCTAGTTAAACCAAACATGTATACAAGACATGACCCAGAAATTCTATTTCAAGGTATTTGCCTTAGACATAACATTCCCAAATACATGCACAGAAAGAAAGATATAAGGATGCTAGTTATAGCTATGTTGGGCATAAACTATACATGATTAATTGTTATGTATTAACAAGATGTTAAACCTCAAACATTGTTAAATAAAAATTAATTGAAGAAAGAAATATGTAGTCATCCATTATGTAAAAAAGGAGTATTACGTATTTGGATATATTTTTTTACGTAGTTGGATATATTTATGGCTTTATGAAAGATATATTTGTTTGTTAGTACTGGGCAGACACACCTAATCAGTACCAGTGGTTACTTAGGGAATGATAGAACCTCATAGAATTAGAGTAAGACTTATTCGGTTTTAGCTTTCTTTATGGACTTAACCAGCCTCTAGAACTGTGAGCCAAAATAAAATGCTTACTTTCAAAAATTACCCTACCAGCATCTTGCTAGAGTCAGTGTCTGGTGAGAGCCTGTTTTCATCTGTGCTCTACTACTATAACAGAATAAAAGAGGTAGGATAACTTATGAAAGTAAGAGTTTTATTTTGGCTCTCAGTTCTAGAGGCTGGTAGGTCAATATCAGACAGTCATGTCCAGTGGTAAATGTCCTTGTTTTACGTCAGGCTATGATGGAAAGTGGAAAGACAAGCAGCCATGTGCTGAACAGGCAAAACAAAAGTAGCAGCCTCATTATATAACACACTCTTATAGTAGCTAATCCATTCCCCAAAGAGACAGAACTCAGGCATCATGGTAGAACATTCATGAGGGCTCCACACCATCGCACAGATACCTCCCAGGAAGCCTCTTCTCCCGACACTTCCATACTGAGGAATTAAGCTTTCAACTCAAAATCCCAACTCAAGAATTATGGAGGATACACTCGAACTATGGTATGGCCTCTTCTTGGCACATAGATGGCAACTTCTTATAGTACCTTGGTCCTATTTTATATAGATACTAATTCCATTTACAAAAACTTAACTCTCACAACCTGATTACCTTCTCGTATGCTCCATCTCCTAATACCTTGGTAGTTGGGATCTTAACATATGAATTTTAGAGGTACACCATGCCATATGGTCATACCATAGCACAATTCATTAACTAATTTAGAACTTAAAACACCTAGAAGCATCCCAAGTTATCAGAAAGGACTTAGGGTGTTGGAAAATACAACTAATAGTGTACCTATTCATTAATAGACATGTGTCATTCTCATTTATACTATAAAGAGCAGTTTACACAAATATTTAAGATTGTTTTATGCTTAGAGAATGAGAGGGATCTTTTTTTGATCAAAGACAAAACAGCCGAGCGTGGTGGCGCACACTTGTAATCCCCGCACTTGGGAGGTGGAGATAGGAGGATCGCGCTGATTCAAAGGCAGCCTTGCTGGCTTAAGAGACCCTGTTTCCAAATTAAAAAAAAAAAAAAATATATATATATATATATATATTCTGTAGTCTGGGAGTGTAGCCCAGAGGTAGAAGGGTTTTCAGGAACCCCAGTACCACCACCACCAAAAAATAAAAAAAGATGAAACAAACAACATTTCGTGTTCTGTGCAGCTTCAGAGCTCAACTTCCTGTCTTCATGGCAAGTGTCATGTTGTAGACTTACTTGCAAGATCTTAAATCCCTTGTAGCATAATTGGAAATGATATTCATGTCATGCTTTTCCTGTATACAATTGGAAAGCTTTCCTGGGCTGAAATTTGTCATAACTCTCCTATTCCCTCACCATGTCTACATCTTTATGTATAAAATGGATTAATGTTCTCCATATTGTCATTTTTTCCAGATATTTCAGTCAGCCTCTTAGCAGTCGTTGTCAGCTTTTGTGGCCTGGCCTTGTTGGTTGTCTCACTCTTTGTCTTCTGGAAGTTGTGCTGGCCGTGCTGGAAAAGCAAACCAGTGACTCCCGACGTCAATGCCCTTCCACAGAGCATTTCAAATGCCCCTACTGAAGTGTTTGAGGCTGAAGAAAAAAAAGAAGTTAAAGAAAATGGAAAGCCAGCACTCAAAGCTATTGAGCCTGCAATAAAAATAAGCCACACTTCACCGGATATCCCAGCAGAGGTCCAAACTGCCCTAAAAGAACATTTAATTAAACATGCACGAGTCCAGAGACAAACTACTGAGCCTACATCATCATCACGGTAAGGAAAGGTCAAATATGTGAAACTTGGGCTCTTGAATGTGTGCCTGTGTGTATGTGTGGTGTTTGATTTCAGAAGAAGGGTTAAACAAAGAAAGAGGAAAAGGAGAGATGGGGAAAACATAGGATACACATTATTCAATAAAGAGGGAAAGGGTAGAATAGAGTAAGTAGGGGCGAAGGGAGAAACTGAAGACAAAGGAGTAGATGAGAAGCAGTCCTAAGAAAGGGACTTGGTAGACTGATGCCTCAGCAAGATCATGACACACAGATGATTATTTAACTTTCCCTTGAATATTGGCCTTGAATATTGGTTGGTTAGTTAGCAGTTCACTAACTAACCAACCAAGACTAATCTTTAGTTTACAATTATTTAGCACCTACACCATAAACATGGAACTGCAAGAAAACGTTATCATTTCAGCTCATCAAGCTCGTATGCTGAGTTGTAACACAGAAGCCCTTAGGAGTATACACACAGGAAGGAAAAAGATTACCTTAAGAAAATATGTTTTAACTCAGCCTGTGAAAATTAGCAAAAGTTTGCTTGAATTAAAAAAATTGCCACATCTTATTTAAATTATATTAACTGTAAAGAAAATTAGAGATACATGGGAAGAGGCACTTTCTTTTCTGCTAAGTATAGTTATAAATTCTTAAAACAAATGACAGCATGATAATAGCTTTTCTCTGGGTCCTAGAAGTATAGCAACTAGGTTTACACCAGGGCAGGGTAAAACTAATGACACTGGGAGATGACTACTCTTGCCTGCTAACTGAATTTCTTTCCAAGCTTACCTTCTCCTTCTCTAAACCTGGGCCGCATTTCTGCTTGTTGACATGACATACTTTTGTGGGTTTAGAAATCTATCAAATTGAAAAACTGGGTCATGTTTGCTACTTGTACTGAAAGAATACTCAACATCTCTTTTGTGTAAATAAAATAGAGTTAAATTTATTAATAAATACATATCTCTCCAAAATACATTCCAGAAAGATAAATAAGAATAATTTTTATCTTTGATGTAAGAAATTTGGGATAAGGAATGGGAATGGGTGAAGGTGTCTATTATGTTACAATTTTCTGTGCTATATGAATTTTACAATCAAGGTATGCCTCATATTTAGTTATTATTTTAAGACATTTTCTGAATGGTTGATCATTTCAGATTTTCCTTTTTATAATTTTTATATAATGTAACAGAGTAAATGTTCATTTTAATTGTGAATATTTAAAAATAGTTATTTGATATAGTATTTTTTTTTTTTTTTGGTGGTACTGGGGTTCCTGGAAACCCTTCTACCTCTGGCTACACTTCCAGACCTATTTTATATTTTATTTATTTGGAAACAGAGTCTCAGCGAGGCTGGCTTTGAACCTGCACGATCCTCCTGTCTTTGCCTCCCAAGAGCAGAGATTATAAGCGTAGTCCACCACCCCGGACTGATATAGTATTTTTTTCACATGTTCTATAAATGGATAAAAAGCCTTTGAGAGGGAAAATTGCTTTTTTTCTAAACACTGGCTATGAATAATATATATATGAAAATATATATGCATATATATATATATATGTTTTTCATATTATATATATGGAAAATTGCTTTAAAATTATTTCATGTGGTTCCTGTATGATTATTACTTCTATCCTTGGAAACTATGATCAGATAGGATATTTAATATCCACAAAGCTTGAAGACACTCAATTTTTAAAATAAAAACACTGAATTAAACTTTTATTTTTTTATTTTTTATTTTTGGTGGTACTGGGGGTGGAACCCAGAGACTTTCTACCTCCGGGCTATACTCCCAGACCTTTTTAATATTTTATTTGGAAACAGGGTCTCACTAAGTTCCTGAGAGCCTCACTAAGTAGCTGAGGCTGGCTTCGAACCTGTGCAATCCTCCTGTCTCAGCCTCCCAAGCGCGGGGATTACAAGCATGCGCCACCACACCCGGCTAAATTAAACTTTAAAACATTTAAAAATATATTAGTTCTCCTTATCCAGAGGGATACAATTCCAAAGCCTTAGTAGATACCTGAAAGTACCGAGCTTTATAAATACTATGATTTTCCTTTGCATACTAAACCTATGATAAATTTTAATTCATCACTTAAGCACAATAGGAAATTAATGACAAAAGGTGATAATAAAATTAAATGATAGATGGGTGCAGTGGTACACTTCTGTAATCTGAGTACTTGGGAGGCTGAGGCAAGAGGATGGTAATTTTGAGACCAACCTCAACGACTTAGCCAGATGTTGTTTCAAAATAAAATAAAAAGGGCTGGGGTATAGCTTGGATGTAGAATGCCCCTGGGCTTACTCTTCAGTACCAAAATAAAATAATGATAACCATATACCGTAGTTAAAGTTATATGGATATGGTCTCTTTTAAAATATCTTACGATACTGTACTCACCCTTTTGATGGTGTGATGCAACACAGGGAGTCGAATGGTGCAGGCACTGCGAGGTGGCCTTAGGCTACTACGTGAGGGTTACTTGGACACAAGCACTCAACACTGAGATGGAATCTGATAACTATGAGGAAACCAAGCAGCTAAGAGGCAGGGGGCTTATGTTGTGTGCCTTTCATAGATAAGGTGATGATTTCCATCCCAATGGAGCAGAATGGTGCAAGATTTCCTATGCTACTCAAAACAATGCACTTATGAATGGTTTATTTCTAGGATTTTCCATTCAGTATTTTCAGGCCTCGGTTGATCATCAAGTGAAACCATGGATAAAGGGAGAACTAATATATATATTCAGCTTACCATTAAAAATTACATAGCTCTTTCTGTTAAGTGCATCTCATATAAGAAAACTCCACTAGTGAAGACAAATTGAAGTCATCTATATATTTTAGAAATTTCAGACAAAATTCTAATTCTAAAATATTGATTAAAAATAAACCATGTATCCAAAGACTCCTAGCTAGAAAAGAAGAAAAGAATAAACACTGAAAACACTTGTGCGAAGATAGTTTGAGGTACAGAATTGGCTAATGGAAATAATGTATGCTAGCAACAAAGTTGCATCATTTTCCCTGAATTTCCTAATAACTATATGAAATTTATTACATTGGAAGAGCTTTTCCCCTCAATCATTTAAAAAAAAAAAAAAACTAGGCATGGTAGCATACACCTGTAATCCCAGTACCCGGGAAGCTGAAACAGGAATATCAGATGTTAATGGTCAATCTTAACAACTTAGTGAAGCCCTCTACATCTTAGTGAGACCATTTGAAAATAAATAAATAAAATAGGACTTGGGTTGTAGTCCAGAAGTAGAATGCCCCTGGGTTTTATCCCCAGGACCATAAAACAAAACAAAACAAACATAAATTTAGATAAATTTAAATATCTGATATTTTCTAAGAAAAAAGTATAATAGAGATTTGTAGTTTTGTTAGAACTTTAATATTCATCTGTCTCTTTGAATTTCCCTGCTAAGTGGCTGGGGTAGAAAGAAGAAAAAATTATTTTGAGCCTTTGCAATTTAGTCACTGAGCCAAGGCACCCTTCCTGCTAATCTTTCACCAGCCTGCACGATGTGTTATTAATTATCCCCATTAGTTACAAGTTAACTGAAGCCCAGAAAGATTTAAAAATTTGCCTGAAGTCATGCAACTGGCAAAAGTCAGAATTCAAATTTCTCCAGATTGATGGAATATATTTTAAGTTTTAAAGCCAACGAGATGTAGCGTTTGCACAACAAAAATTGTAGGTTGCAGAGTTCTCTAAGGACACGTGTCTTGGAGGCTGGAAGAATAAGGGCATGTCCTACTCCTCCTACTCAAAGGGAAATCTGTAATTGTGTATGGTTATCATGGATGACTAGAGTCATGACTAAGTCTGTTTGGCCTTGGAATGAATTCCTGATCATTCTTACTTCTCAGAAACACTCATCTACATTAATTACTACATCAGACTAAAAATCATATTCTCCTTGATTTGGAGAGGAAGAAGAAATTACACAATTATGAAGTCCACTTGGACACAGAGATGGAGAGCATATTATTATAAATCGGTTTATTTGGCTCCTGTACCAGGTTTTCCCTGGAATATGACAAAAAGTAAACCCATGTGTATGTGCAGGTGTACACGCACGCACACACGCACACACGCACACATACTCACAAAATATAAGTACACCTTTAGTACTTGGTTTCCATGACTTGTTAGTCCCCGCTCTGTTCTGCTGTTAGTACTCTTTTGTGTGGTTCAAACAATAAATGACAAAAATCACATTCTTCCAAGTTTTCTTTGTTTCTATACTGAAATAGCATTCTGATAGGTCCTGAAGTTAGCAGTACTGCTACAAACAGCCTTAGTTCCCAAATTCTCATCATCCTTTTTTAATACCTGAACATCAGCTTGACAGGAAGACAAATATCCCAATTGGCATTTGTACACTTCTTCATTACTGTCTTTCTTCTAATTTTCACCTTGACTTATTGCCCATTCATCCAGTAACCTCACTGACTATATATTTATTTCAGATATAGTCAGTGTATTCTGTACACTCTCTCCACTGTTGAAACTTTAAGGATCTGTAACTTACAGCCTAATGTGGAGCTAAGACACATGATGCCATCTTCAATATAGGGAATTGTGAGAATCAACTGAGTGGTGGTGAATGTGAAATTCAGAGTCTGGAGGAATTATTTCCATCTGCATCATGGAGAAGCCTCATTAAACTGAAGTGAAAGGAAACTAGAAATTAACATACTACATAGGATAATTGGAAGAGGATTCGCATTTCTAATGGAAATATTTTATGTGAAAAGTCATAGGACGGAAAGTCTTGTTAAGGAAACAGCACATAGCTACCTTGATAAAAAAAAATAGAGCTTTAGGAGGCATAATGGAAGACAATGTTGGCTGGATTTAAAGTATAAGGAAACCTAAAACCATAGCTGACATGTTCAAAGGCTAACATATTAAACATACTTGCAGTACAAGAGTTACTTGGATTAGATCTATGTTTTATTTATATTTTAGAGTAGCCTACCATTGAAGACAGTTATAATTCAACTAGACCAAAGTGCTGTTAATTTTTGGTTTAATATGTCCCACCCATACAGGCATATGCTGTTTTTAAGGCAGAGAATCTGGTGGATTTGCTTCTATATTTCTTTTTGATGCCTAAACAAAGTATGATAGAAGCTTAAGTTATACTTGTTAAGTTAGAAAAAATAGCCAGGCGTGGTGGCGCACCCTTGTAATCCCCACACTTGGGAGGCGGAGACAGGAGTTTCGCACACATTGGAAGCCAGCTGCATTGGCTTAAGAGACCCTGTTTCCAAAAATTAAAAAAAAGTATAAAATAGGTCTGGGAGTGTAGCCCGGAGGTAGAAGGGCTTCCAGGAACCCCAGTACCAAAATGGAGAAGGAGGAGGAGGAAGAGGAGGAGGAGGAGGAGGAGGAGGAGGAGGAGGAGGAGGAGGAGGAGGAGGAGGAGGAGGAAAAATAATAAAGGAATTCAGTAACTTTATCTTGCCTATCCAAATGGATTTTTCATGGTTACCCATAAGAAGCATATCTGGCCTTTTTTTGTGTGTGGTACTGGGAATGGAACCCAGGGGCATTCTACCACGGAGCTATACCCCCAGCCCTATTTTTATTGTCTATTTTGAAACAGGGTCTCACTGAGTTGCAAAGGGCCTCACTAAGTAGTAGCTGGGGCTGTCTGTGAACCGCGATCCTCCTGTTTCAGTCTCCCAAATGCTGGTATTGCAATTGTGCACCACCACACCCGGCATATCTGGCCTTTTAATTAGCCTCCTAAATGGCCTTACTTTGCCTCTGTCTTAGCTAATGTTGTTTTCTGTGTCTAAATGATGACCTCTTTCTTATTTAATACAAAATATTTATAGAAAATGCTCCTGGCAGTCTGTAAGCTATTATCTTTTATTATTTAAATCTCAAGTTACAATATAGCAATTAACAGTTTAGTGTCTTACATAGAACTCCAACTGTTCCAACAAACTCGATCCTAAATTCTCAGAGAACAAGGATGTAACCTACTTTTATGCCCTTCTAATTCCAGCAGTGTGTAGGTGTGTAATAAGCATCAAGTGAATGCTTTTCATTGATTGGTCATCCCTGCACTTCATTTTCCTCTTTTAAAGGCATCATCAGGTGGTGAGCTAACACTGTGCTCATCTGAGAAGAGGTTAATGATGTATCCTCACAGGGATGAGCATGAGAATCAATGTTCTTTGCATTCATATATGGTGTAAAGATAAAGTGACTAGTCCATGGCAAAATAATTTGCTCAGGATGAGAAATTATACAGCCTTGTCACTGTCAGAGAGGATTCTAAGTACCTACTGATAATAATTAGGAAGCATAATGGGAGACCCAACTGAACATGAACAAAAGCAGGAAAATGGACATAAAAAAATCACTGATTCATAGGTTCTGATGGACTTACAATTAGCTTTGGTTGATGAAAAAAGTTGTTCTTAAAATGACCACACACAATACAAGAATACACAATGTACCCTGTTATAAGGAAAATTAATAATTATGTAAAATAAATAAATGGCATGGCATAGTTTAATGTAAAAAGTTTTTTAAAAAATTTAAGTTTTTCTCAAAAGATAGCAAAATTGAAATTACTCATTCCAGGTCACTGAAGGGAATGGATAATAAGATGTTGCACAAAGAGAGAGTTTAAAAATTATGTAGCTAGCTAGGATATCAAGAAGAATTGCTTGCCTGGAATGATGGAAGGAACTGAGTTACATCTCCTTGAAATAAAAGTTTCTAAAACATGCTTTATGCCGGGCGTGATGGCACACGCTTGTAATCCCTGCGCTTGGGAGGCGGAGACAGAAGGATCACGCAGGTTCAAAGCCAGCCGTGCTGGCTTAGGAGACTCTGTTTCCAAATAAAACCTATAAAATAGGTCTGGGAGTGTATCCCAGATGTAGAAGGGCTTCCAGGAACCCCAGTACCACCAAAAAAATTAAAAAATTAAAAAATAAAACATACTTTATAGCATAAGTTTCTCTTTTCCAAAGGGAAAAGGAAGGGAGGGAGGGAGGGAGGAAGGAAGGAAGGAAAGAAATAAAAGGAAAAAATATTACTCAGTGCCCACCTGGGTGCTTTCGCCTACACACCCCCCCAATTACACTCAAGGGTACCACCATCCCCATCATTCCAATCTCCCCTACCAGGTAGTTCAGACTGCTTTGGGAATTTATGCTTTATAGTAAGTTGAGGTGGTTAAATCTCCTTTATGAAAGGTATATATTTGGTGTTTACACTTGCTTTTTTTTTTTCTTAAATGGATAACTATTTGAACCAGACACTAAACCTTACAAAAATAGATTCTAACCTCAAGAGTTATTTTTCTGACATCAATCAATATTAATTTTCTATGCAAGTGCTAACTCTGAATTTATTATAATACAAATAGTTCTTAGAAAGTGTGATGCTATTAGTACAGGAATCTTATGGCAGACTATAGTTTTATGAACTCTAACAGACATTTTCTTAGTCCCAGCATGTGTTTATGATAAAATACATGAAAAGATGAACTCTTAATCCCCATTATAAAGACCACAGTCTAGTAGAAGGATGGTATGATGGAAGACAGATGTGAAAACAGGTAATTTAAGCCCATTAGATGCAATGTTTGAGGACTTATGAAGGCATAGAAGGCTCACAGAGGGTGGTGGGTGAGCTCAGCTGAAGAGGTATGAATATTTTCTTTCAAAAGTTGGCTGAGTTCATAAGGAGGTGGGTTCATGATAACAGAAATATGTTCTAAAGTGACAAAAACCTCAAACAGCATACTGAGTATAGAAATTTAGAGCTAATATGCATACTTAAGGTCAGAGATCTAGTAATACTGTAATATAAGTTGTTACACTTACTATTTTAACACATTCTTACTGATAATCTTTTATCAATACTTAAAGCTTTAGTCTGTTTACTTCCTGTCTTAGAATCAAAGTGGGCCCCAGGAACAGAAGCAAAACACACTAAGGAGGAGATAATGGTTCAGATCTGGGAAGTGGTGGCCAGTGGTGATGAGAATTGACTGGATCCAGAACATATTTTGAAAGTAGAACAAATGAAATATCATTAAAGATTGGTTAGGACATATAAATAAAAAAGGAAGAATCAAATTGGCACTGAGGTTTTGCCTGAACATCCGGGACTCTTTAACTGAGACAAACCAGACTCAGTAGGCAAGTATAAGAGGCAAAAACAGGCATTCTGCATCTGTTGAGTTTGAGGATTCTGTTAGAATTCTAAGTAGGGAAGTCATTGAGGCAACAGGATAAAGATTTTGGAATTCTGGAGAGAAACTGTGATATACATGTAAGTTTAATGTCCTCAACATATTGATGATATCGAAAGCTGGAAGATGATATCATCAAAGTGGTGAATGTAGATGGGAAAAAAAGATCAGAGACAAATCCTAGAGGTTCCTGAATGATAAGTCAAAAAGGGCAGCAAAAGGGCCTGAAAAGTTGACTAGTACAATAGGAGTAAAGTGAGGAAGATGCAATTTGGGAGCCAAGTGAAGACGTTATGTTAACAGCCAGGAATGACTGATTGTACACTGACTTTGATACAGCCTGTTGGGATGAGGATTGAATTGACCTGTGAATTTAGCTTTGTTTGGAGACACTGTAGACATTTTAGAAAGCAGTTGTGGTGGAGTAGGGCATGTTAGAAGCTAATTAAAGTAGATTTAAATAGAGTGAGATGAGTTAAGTTGGACAGTGAATATACTATCCTCCACTTTTGCAAGATTTGCTGCAAATGTGTTATGTATAAAACAGAGCAGTGTGGAGAGATAGCATAGGGTGAACAAGAGGTTATTTAAAGACTCTCTTATACCCTAACTCAGACAGCCCTGCTCCAGAACTCTCTTATACTCCAACTCACCAGAAGTTTTAGTCCATTGATTCCATCACCATGGAATTGTCTCCAATTAATTAGTAATATTTTTCCCTCTGTTCAGTTTCAGTTTTATGGTCAATAGTTAAGCCATTCTCTTGTAAGAACTCCCAATTATCTCATTGAACTCTGTTCTCTTATTTGAATGGCAATCTACAGCCCTGAAGCCAGGTAGGGTAGCACACACTTGTAATCCCAGTGTACTTAGGAGGCAGAGACAAGAGGATCACAGGTTTAAGGCCAACCTCAACAAGTTAGCAAGGCCCTCCTCAACTTAGGGAGACTGTTTCAAAATAAAAAATAAAATAGAGCTGGAGGAATAGCTCAAAGATAGAATTCCCTTGGGTTTAAACCCTAGTTCTACATTCACACAAAAGAGCAAAAACTACAAACCTGGATAAATTCAAATCTGCCATCTTGCACATGTTCAAGTGAACACCAACCACTGAGACAAAACATAACCAACTCTCACTGATCCGCTTCAAACCTGTAACCACATCCAAATTTTCTAGATGCCCAAGACTATTTTATACCTTCTCACCTTTCTTTAAATTTTTGTCACCTCTGTCCTTATACTCAGTTTCAACTAATGACTTCACTTCCAATTTCACTAAGGAAATAGAGAAAAAAGGCAGAAAACTTCAGCCTCCTACCACATCCTTATTGCTCTTACCAGCATCTATGTACATATATTTGTCTTCTTGATGGATGTTATGTTAATGACTCCCACTTTGATCTAAGGCCAAAGCCGATACTCTTATTCTAGATCTTATTTTTCCTCATGTCAACTTTAAGAATGCTCCTCTCTGAATCCTTCCTTATTAACTCTATTTTATCAGTACCCTCAACATAAAAACAGACTGATATTTTTGTCTTAAAAGACTCTGGGAAGGGAAGAGCTTTCAGCTACTGATGATGACACACAGTCTGACTGTGCATATGATAGTGTCTAAGAAAAGTGGAGAACACCATTATAGGAGTAGAATTCATTCAACTCATGACAGGAATTAGAACAGAGCACTTCCAAAAAAAAGTGTTAATGATCCAGAAGACCTAACAAATTACTACAAATAATGGCTTGTCAAAATCAAGCTGACAACCCAGCCAGAAGACAGAATACAGGTATGAGATTACAAGGGTTGGGATACAGCTTCAGGAAAGCATAATTTAACATTAGGTATCAAGGTTAATTACCAAAACAACTTAAGCAGACAGCTCTTCTTTATAGATGCCAAGTACAGCAAAATGCTTTGAGAAGAAACATGTACAGTGATTGGAATTAGAATAGAGCCCTTTCAAAAACAGTGTCAATGATCCAGAAGACTTACAGAATGACTAAAAGCTGTGGCTTGGTTATCTATAAATGACAGCAATCAGAGCTAATGATGAGAGAGGGCTCTGTTGAGTAGCTTCAGGTGAGGGTGAGGGTTTAAAGCAGAATGGTGTGAAGAATGGACAGCTACTCTAGCCTGAAGCCCAGTGGATTTGGGGGTGTGGAGGAAACATCCACTGGCCACTATAGGAGAGGAAAACTGAGGATATAGTGTCATTTATGAAGATCCAAGTTCTTTCCAAGCAATAAGATGAAAAACATTCATATTAGAGTTTAAGAACATAGAGGCAGAGGTCAACGAATAATATTTTTAAAATTCATTGTGGTATTTTAACAACTAAATCTGCATATGTATATATATATGTATATATATATATATATATATACATACATATATATATATATATATATATATTCATTCTGAGGAGCACCTAGTCCAGGGAATGGTCCAAGAGGCATGGTCACGTAGGAATGACTCATTATAGTGCCATCTCTGCATCTCCAGACTTGAATGTGTCAAAACTAGAGTTCATTATGGTATTTGCACACCAGCTCCTTAGTCCTGAATTCTAATGCTAATAGATAAAACTAATACAAATGATAATAGTCTTCAGAGTTATCTTCAAGTTCATTTTATCTTTACAAAAACTATGCAAGAAGAAAATAAAGCTCAAACAAGTTAAGTGAGTTGCCCAAAGTCACCTTCCCTACTTAGTTTAGGCCAGCAGAAACCAAACCACAATCTGATGCCAGGCCAGCACTTCCCCAGAGCACTTAGCCAGTGCCCTTTTGGGTCTGAAGGATAAGAATTGGAATAGTAACAGACAAATGGCTTGCACTGATTGCTTGAGTATTTGTGTGACTATATAGTCACTAATCACTGTCATTCTAAAAGAGGAAAAGAAAGCAAGACAAAAAAAAAGACCTGTGTTGTCATGGCAATAGCTTAACATTGTAATAATTAAAGCTTTTCTTAACTGACTAGCTAAACTGTGACTTAGAATATGCACTATTTACCCTATAATTAGGACACTGGCTTACAAGAACAAAAACATTACTATGTTTTTTATTACTGTTAAAAGACGCTTTATAGCTTTGATTTCTTTCAGAAGGAGACTCACAGCCTGCACTAATTATATTCAGGGGCATAAAGAAGACATTGATGACTTTTAAGATGAAGACAGAGGATTTTAGGTTTATTATGCAGAAGAACAAGTGAGAAATTATAGAGTAAACATGTAAAATTAAGAAATTAAATTCTAAAGGCTTTCCTTTACAAGATTTTGTTGCATAAGTGAAAGTGATTTTTAACAGGAGTATTAGATTATTTAATAAAGTATTCCAAATATCTTGGAAACAAAGGATGCATAAACTACATTACTCTACACCCCTTTACTACTTCACAACAATACATACTTTTATTTTTCCGTTATTCTTATTTTCCTAAGTTCTCTTTGAGCTTTTTCTGAATCTAATCTAGGCTACTAATTTTTATATCTGGATGGTCTCAGGATCCAAATATATTTCATGGCATTTTTTTTGGTGGTATTGGGGAGGATGGAACCCTTCTACTTCTGGGTTACACTCCCAGACCTATTTTATATTTTTATTTGGAAACAGGGTCTCTTAAGCCAGCGAGGCTGACTTTGAACCTGTGCAATCCTCCTGTCTCCCAAGCGCAAGGATAACAAGTGTGCACCACCATGCCTGGCCTCTATATCATGGCATTTCTAATGTATTAAAATGGAATAGAGCTAAGGAAGCATTACTTGAAGATTTAATAAAGATTTTTTATATACATATTCAGTTACAAAAACTAAAATACTGGGTTTTAATTTCAGTGTAGTTCCCTCATGTGACAAAAAGGAGTGGTAGCGTATTTCTTTGTATAGAAATAATTTTTGGTTACATTCAAATTTTAACTTAGTCACTTTGAATATAGCATATAGCAGAAAGGGTTTTACACATTGTGCTTTGCTATTTTCAAAGTCTATATCATTTCTTATACCATTAACAATAAACTTGATGAAATTTTTATATGATATCTATAATTTTCCTCACAAATTAAACATCCTTATTCCCTTTCAATTCTTGGTAACTAGTCAAAGAAGTGAAAAAAACAACTTTAAAAGTACATCTCAAGCTCTTTCAACCAAATAAACTTTAATGGGATACTTAATGATATATATATATATATAATGTTTAAAAGGGAAAAGTTCCATAAAAGTGTGCGTGAATATTTTTTCAATATCTTATTTGATTATCTAGCAGAATTATTTAAAATAATTCAATTAAATAGGATTAGAAGGAACTTGACAGTATAGCATTGTGGTCAAGGGTGCAACCCCTAGACTCAGGCCTGTATTAATTTGAATAAACTGCCTCTCTGGGCCCCAGTATCCTCCTCATTTGTAGAACAGAGAACACAATAATTTCCTAGAGTCACATGAGGATCAAGTGAGTCAATTAAGGATTTATACCTGTACTTGCCATATCATTAGTCCTCATAATGTTTAATCTTTAATAGAAAAATCTAAAGAGCAAGAGCACATTTAATTTTATTGTGAAAGTAAAATATATATTGTTTTTTTCTGTTTTTCATTTTTCTCCCTTTATTTCATCCCTAATTATCATTGGATATTATTTTCTCTCATTCTAATTCTTGTATTAACACTAATCCAGTACTAGAGTATCCTTTTTATTTCTGTCTTTCCCTTCAGCCATGTAGTTCTCGGTGACCACATGCTGAATGTCTCCCATTCCATGGTAAGAGCAAGCAGAGGCTGAAGAAGAGATCTTTTGTTTTATCTTCTTTATCTCTGTTAAGGGAGTACTATTAAAAGAAGTACAATTAGTTAAGTTCTACACATTTTCATGGAGTTATTTACTATTTCAGGCCAACTACAGACAATAATTCAATTACATGTAAGAGAATGAATTTTAAAACTCTTTAGATTATCATTCTGACCTTAACAAATCCCATCTTACTAATAAACTTCAGAATAATATCGTGGATATTTTATCTTATAAAATTATCAAAGAGTCATAGAATGAAAGAATCACAGAAATTTATGGTTAGAAAACACCTAGTAGTGAAACATCTCCTGAGACAATGTTTTTTCTTCAATATCTAACCTTTGTTGTATAATTTCATTTGGGGGAAGTTCATCACATTACCGTGTTGCGTAGCTCTAGATATCTTTACATATTCTTTTCTATGGACGAAGTCTAACAACTAAATTCTTGCTGTGTCATGACAGTTCCTCAGGCATTAGAGAACAACCAACACTAATCTTGTCTTTGTCTTCTGTTCCTGATTTTTCTTTCCTTTCTAGGTTCAACATCCTTTCTTTTTTATGTTACCTGAATTTTTTATTCCTCTGTAAGAAAGCAATCTCCATGCATGAATCAAGGAATAAAGTATTGATTAAGCAATGTCTTGAGCATAATCTGGTTCTATGAAAGGTGTAGATTTGATACAATAGACAACAGAAGTGAGCAGAGGATTTTTTTATATTATTCGTTACTAGGGATAGCGCCCAAGGGCATTCTACCTCCAAACTACACCCCCAGTCCTATTTTTTTTCCTTCCTTCCTTCCTTCCTTCCTCCCTCCCTCCCTCCCTCCCTCCCTCCCTCCCTCCCTTCCTTCCTTCCTTTCTTTCCTTCTTTCTTTCGTGGTACTGGGGTTCCTGGAAACCCTTCTACTTCCGGGCTACATTCCCAGACCTTTTTTATACTTTTTTGATTTGGAAACAGGGTCTCTTAAGCCAGCGCGGCTGGCTTCGAACCTGTGTGATCCTCCTGTCTCCACCTCACAAGCGCGGAGATTACAAGTGTGCGCCACCACGCCCGGCTTAATTCTTTATTTTGAAACAGGGTCTCACTGAGTTGCACATGGCCTCACTAAGAGGCTGTGTCTGTCTGTGAACCTTTATCCTCCTGTCGCAGCCTCCCAAATGCTGGGATTATAAGCATGCACCACCATGCCAAGCTATGAGCAGAGGATTTGGGGTGAACTCTCTGACCATGTGCTGAACACATAATACTTGAAGGCTAATGGAAGAAGCAAAGTATACAGTGATGAGAGTCTGCACTGAGTTACAAGGGAAATGGAATGGGTGATGATATGAGATGTTACAAAGAAAACATCAACATCATTTAGAAAACTAAATAAATCTCACAGTTGACGGGAAGGTGATTCATAGCATACTGCACATTTTTAAGTGTTGAATGACTCAAAAATTTTAACACTGTTGGCAGTGATTGTGGAAGAAAGAACTAGTTTCAGAGCAAAGGGGAGAAAATGCTGAGTTTGCTTGAATTTGGGGTAAGATCTGGAATCTATTGAGAAATCCTCTTTAGAGACTTAAAGATATGGGACTAGAAGTTTATGTACCCAAGAGATGTCAGCAGAACCATCAAATTCTAGACAGTAATTATAGTCCAAGAACTGATACATAATCTGATGGATAAACTGAGGAGAGTCAAGAACAAAAGACCTGGGGTTAAGCCTGGAGGAGACAACAGATAAATAGACGTAGTCTAGAAGTCATAGAGGAAGTATACAAGAAGATCTTAATGCAAATCACATTTAAAACACATCATATTGCATATTTAATATTCTAGATATGTTGACTAAATGAATAGTAATAGTGACTATAAGAAATTTAGCTAGAATTGTTTAAACTATTATTTTGTCCCCAAATTCTAAAATTCTATATATTTTGTCCTCAGCTTCTGAAACCCATTCAATGTTGAAAAAAGGAAAATGTACTAATTTTGGCTATCACCACTTTATAATCTTTCTAGAAGTAAATATTCAATTATTTATATATTAGAAATAATTACCACATTATAAAAATATGTAGACATATATCTTAGTATTGTGGTCACCAAAACATAAAATACAAAAGACCCAAATGTCCAGATGACAGGGAACCAGACATCTGAATGTCTTTATTTATATAAAGTTCATATCTAGATAGACCCAAATGTTGTAAGTTTATTTTTATAAAATATTAAACTTTTATTAATAATCTTCTTTAATTAAGTGCTTATTAGTAGTAGTACAAAATTCCAAAAGCTCATAAAATGTATGTGTGTTAGGTGTTCCTAAAATTTTAGGCTTTTTCTTTGAATATTGCATGTCTCATTATTCAAAATAGCTCTGTGTGTGTGTGTGTGTGTGTGTGTGTGTGTGTGTGTGTGTATAGAAACATAGTTTTTTTGTTATTCTGGGGGTGGGAAGAATTTATGTGTCACTTTATAACATTTTCTGGTCTCCCTAAATGACGTGTGTGTGTGTGTGTGTGTGTGTGTGTGTGTGTGTGTGTACAGCCACAATTCTTTCAGGAGACATCTACCAAGGCAAATGCAAGTTTCCAGTGTTGATTACAGCATGGGCACGGAACCAGTTTTACAAAGAGGAGAAACAACAACTAGCATCGGGAGGATAAAACCAGAGCTCTACAAGCAGAAATCAGTCGATTCCGAGGGCAACAGAAAGGAAGATGTCAAAACCTGTGGGAAGCTTAACTTTACCCTTCAGTATGATTATGAAAATGAACTTCTAGTTGTTAAAATTGTCAAGGCCTTAGATCTCCCTGCTAAAGACTTCACAGGAACTTCTGACCCTTATGTGAAAATGTACCTTCTTCCAGATAGGAAAAAGAAATTTCAGACCCGAGTGCACAGGAAGACATTAAATCCTCTGTTTGATGAGGTGTTTCAGTTTCCAGTGGCATATGATCAACTAAGCAACCGAAAACTACATTTCAGTGTGTATGATTTTGATAGATTTTCCAGACATGACATGATTGGGGAAGTGATTCTTGAGAATTTGTTTGAAGTCTCTGATCTCTCCAGAGAAGCCACAGTATGGAAAGATATTCATTGTGCTACCACGGTAAGTGACAATTCCACCAATGTATTATTTTCTATGTGACCTACAGTGATATACGAGACCATTTTTTACCCAGATGAATATATTGTACAGAATTAAAGAATTTAGATCCTAAGAACCTGAAAATATAGGGTTTGTTTCCGTGTTAAGAATTTAAGTACAATAACACAATATATTAGTGATTGTGTAATAACAAACTAGCTCTTACAAGTTATCAAAAACAGTAGCCTTTTCTCTTATAAAATATTTATGTATAACCTATACCCAGCACCCAGTTTTTTCATGGCTATTATTGACTTTCATTATATAAAGTGATTTTCCTCCTCACATCAAACATAAGATGTTCTTTGATCTAAAAGAGTCCATTACTTCAGATGTTGAATGATCAAGTAGTGATTGCTTCTATTAAAACTTTTTCATTACAAAATGATTTTTAATTATTAAATAGCATTAAGCATAGTATTGGAAATGTGAAAAACAGCCAAATAATCAGGAATGTTAACAATTACCTAAATATTTTGGTGTATTTCTTTCCAAGTTAGACTATGGATACATTAAAATCAGATCATACTAAGTTTTAAGATTTTTCACACTGATTTTTTATGCTATTTTTTTTGTGAAAGGTGCTTAAATATATTATCCATTTTCTTATTAGTCATTTAAGTTGAGCATAAATTTGATTATATGGAAAATTATGGGGTTTTTCAAATGTTTTTTCAATTTAAGGCTACCTAGGATATCATTATAGAAGTGGAACTAAAGAACTGTCTCTTAGGTTCCATTGCTACACTGTTTTCACTTATTAATTTTAAAATGGGATCACTTAACTTTTTATCAGATTGTCTTTATGTATTTACTATCTTTCAAATTTTTACAAAACTTACAACCTTAAGATGTTAAAGCTTTGAATAGAGACAAGGATTATCAACAAAGGAAAACCAGTTTTTCAAATTCAAATATTTCTTTTGTATTTTACTCTCATCCATTTTTCCAGTTACAGTTAATATTTAGGATTATTATAATGTTATTGTAAATTACATATGATATTAAAATTAACTGACCCCTTAATATTGTAATCTATGATTTCAACATTTTTAGTTGTTGTATTTTATATCATGGTCTCCAATGTGATATTGATAAGGGAACATAGAAATAATTTTGTGGTGGGATAATGTTTCAAAGACACATTGGGCTTCTTTTGACTTTCCATTTGTTTTTCAGTTTATTGCTTGTTTTCTGACAGAGAAAATATGATAAACAGTAATTTTATTATTTTCAAATATATAACTTCTAGAAATCTATAAATACAAATAGTAAGTTGTTATTTCTTTGTCTCTTTGGTATTATTACTTCTTTTATTCATTTAACACATATTTACTGAGTGTATACTATATGTTTGGCATGCTCAACATATGTCTATAAACCTTTGTATTAAAGCATTTTCTTTCCATCAATCAGATTTAGAGGTAAGTAATCTACAAAAGAAATCTATAAATTTCTATATTTGTAGTAGATAATTTTGATTTTTATAATCATAAGTTCTTATATTACAAACTGGTCCTTAGAAAAATAAAAATTCTTATAGAACTTCATTTTTTGACTGTTAGTAGTAAATTGTTGTTTTGGTTAATAATAAATTCTTCATTTTTATTTTCCACTCTCCCATATGTTTGATATGTTAAATTTCTAGTTTTGTTATACAAATTTCCACAAATATTGTAATAGCTCCAGCAGCCAGGCTTGATGGCTCATGCCCATAATCCCAGCAACTAAGAGCCTGAAGCAGCAGGATCTAAAGTTTGAGGTTAGTCTTGGGCAACTTAGACCTTATCTCAAAGTAAAATTTTATAAAAGGCTGGAGGTAGCTACCTCAGTGATAGAGTACTTGACTAGCACATTAAAGCTCTAGGTTCTATCACTGGTCACACACACGCACGCGCGCGCACACACACACACACACACCCCCAAACAAAACAAAAACAGCACAAAAAAATGTGCTGTTTTAAACCAAAAGCAAATTTAGTTTAAAAAAAAAAGGAAAGTTGAGCATATATTTCTTTCTGATGGCTACTGTAGCCATTCATTTCCTTCCCTATTCCAGCTACTAGAAGCCATGGGCATTCCTCAACATAGATTGGGCATTGGGCTCATGTGAGTAATCTAGGAAAATCAAGGTGTATAATTTTCAGCACATCTGAAAAATCTCTTTTTGCCATGGAAATTTCAGATTCCAGGAATTAGGACATAGTCGTTGCTTAACGACCATTTTCCTATTCACATGTCATTAATTTTAAATAATTTCATATTGCTGTTGTATGAATTTTCAGAAAGAAGGAAGTAAAAAGAAAGAAATGTAATATATGGCAAGGCATGGTGGTGCACACTCGTAACTCCAGTACTTGGGAGGCTGAGACAGGAGGATTTCAAGTTTGCAGCCAGCTTCAGCTACTTAGTGTGGCACTTCGCAACTTAGTGAGACTGTTTCTAAATAAAGAATAAAAAACAGGGCTGGGGGCGTAGCTCAGAGGTAGAATGCCCCTGGTGCATACACACACATATCCCCAGTAACACACACACACACACACACACACACACACACACACAAATTAATATATGCTCTCACTCATCCAAGTGGTATAGAAGCTTGGGTAGGGGATACAGGTTTATAAGCATAGACATAACAGACTTTATGTAACAGATACGATAAATAATATTTGAATTATAAGACTATCGTTCTATTATGATATAAAATGATAAATATAATATTCCCATAATTCTGATAATTTCAACTATAATAGTTTATAATTATTCTAATTTAACTGAAAGTTAACTTACTTTAGTAAGAGGGAAATATTTTTGATCAGCTTGAAAAGCAGCAGCTAGTATACCTTTAACTTTTAATGATTTTTAATACTTTATTAGCATGTTGGTATAGATATAACTTTTTTCTTCTTTATGCCAATTTTATATTATAATTTTTGAAAATAGAACTAAATGAAAATCAGAGTTAATGATTTTGTGTTTTTAAATATTTTCAGTATCTGTTTACAATACATTTTTATAATAAAGCCTCAGTCACATTTTTTTAACCATATGTCCAAAATTTTTTCCAAGGCTAGGTAGAAATCTAAACTACATGAGGGGAACTGAAGCCTGATTGAGCCTGGTGGCAAAGACAATGGAAAAGAGCTAATATGTAACATGATAGATAGATAGATAGATAGATAGATAGATAGATAGATAGATAGATGGGTGATAGATATAGATAGATAGTACTTATTTAAACATTCCACACATACTTGACAATATTTGCCACTTGATTCTGAGCTCCTGGAAAGCAGAAAGCATCTTATAATTCTCTTCCATATTTCACAGCATATATGAGTACCTAGTAATTAACTAAAAAATACTGCTCAATTAATAACTTGGCAAATTGTCATCTAAGGTCAAGTGTTAGATCAAGTGTATGTTAAGTACAAATCTACAACTACCAGATGGAGAAAAAGAACCAAGCAGTACAAAGATGTTCCCCAGTGGCTGCAAATTAATACTAGTGGTTATTTTTAATGTTAACTACTTTTTGTAGACAAAAATTTTTTTTAATTATTCAGTGTGTGGCACTATTTACATATAAAAGAAACCTGGAATATTTTAAATGTTCTGCATTCCATTTTGTTACTAATTATTTCTGTATAAAAAAGATTAATATTTTTATTATGAATTAGCAATTTTTCTTTGTTAAATTTGATACTGGAGAATGCCAGCATTGTGTTCTTATATCACAGATTTCCAAGGATTAGAAATATATATACATATATATATTTTTTTTTATTTAAAAAAATTTACTGTGGAATAATGTGTTAGCTAATAACATTTTAAAGAGTGCCCAAATACTCCAGTCTCATTCTAATAAAACAGATGTGGCTAAGGCGGGGTAGCAGTTGGGGGTTGTTTCTCTCACGGCATCTCCCAGAATGCAGCAGACAGTCTTGTAGCCATAGAATTGCAGGTTGAGATAATATCCAACCTAGTCCTTTCTGGGCAATCCTAACTTTTTAGTCATTTCTGTAATAAACCTAGTCCTGGAATGCCACAGATTTTCATATGCTCATGGACCACCATTAATTGATTATTGATTAACGCAAACAGTGCGAATTTTATGAGCCTATCTATAAAGTCTTTTAGCCATTTTATAAAAATAGCAGGGAAACATCAGCGTTGCAATAAATCTAAATTAAGTTTAAAATAATAGAACCTATCAGACTTTCACAAAGCTATGAGAGGTCTCAAAGCATGATTCTTTTTGGCCTAACACCCACCCAAATCAGGAAAACTGTTAAAAAGAATTATGATTCATGAATATTTAATAAATCACCAGTTTGTTATATAACTTTTAAAGTTAGATTACATCAAGTACATCTAGAGAACAAGGTTTCATTGTCTTATCAGTCTGTTCTGATTATCTTTGAATTTCATTAAAAATATTGCAGGTCCATAACATAGATTTTTATTAGCAGTTTATGTAGAAGCTTTCTTTAATATTGATTACAGCATTTTGCTTCACACACACACAAATAAAGGTTAACTAAAATCTGAAATTTAAATCTCTGCCACCAGTTTTTAGCTCTACACTGATGCCACACCTTTCAGGTAAATGCAGGTATTGGATAAAATACACTGCCTCTAATTATAGTTACAGATAGTCCCGAGGGAAATGGGAAGCTCAGGGGAGAGCCTAGGGGCTAAGAAAAGAGCCTTGGGTTTAACTCTGAGTGGCAAGTCAGAACACTGAAGTGGTTTATTCAGAAAGAAGTCATAGTTTCACTTAGAATGAACATGATTTTTGTGTGGAGAATCAACTGTAATAGGCAGGAGTAACACCATACAAATCAATTCAACATGGGCCCCAAAATAGTGAAGCAAGGTATCTATAGCAACACTTAAAGGGTTCCTTGACTTAAGAATTTTTTTAATTTTATTTATTTATTTATTGGTGATACTGGGGTTTCTAGAAACCCTTCTACCTCTGGGCTACACTCCCAGACCTATTTTTTAATATTTTTATTTGGAAACTGGGTCTCTTGAGCCAGCGAGGCTGGCTTCGAACCTGTGAGATCCTCCTGTCTCCGCCTCCCAAGCACAGGGATTACAAGCGTGCGCCACCACAAACGGCTGAGTTAAGAATTTTTCAAAGGTATTTAAATGTTTTTGTAAAGTATTTAAATAGTTTTATAAAATCACTCTAAAGGGAGCTGTACAAAGTTTATTGCATGAGATTTATTACCCTATCTATAAGTAGAGATTAATGTTTGAGAGAAGTGTATCCATCAGCATTCTTATAGGCAAAAATCTAAAGACTTGATCATATAACGTAGAGAAAGATGATTTATTTGCTCAAGCTCTAGTCCATGTGAGGCTGGACACTGCGGTCTCAGAGCATGGCAATAGGAGGTGGAGAGGGAGAGAGCATATGAGCTGTCCTTATATCATGGAGGCCAGACGCAAGAGAGTGAGTGCGCAGGGAAAGGAGGAACCAGATATAATCCCAAAGGCCACACTCCCTGGGACCACCTCCTCCAGCCACACCTTAGTAGCCCAGGCCATCACCCAGATAAATTCATTACAATAGATTTATATGTATCCACTTCTGGGATTACAACCTGCAATTCTCACTCCGAACATCAATTTATGAGCTATTTACGGGGTCATTCTGTATTTAACCATAACAGTCGAATGTGTTTTACTAAGAAGCCTATGATATCTCTCAAGAACTATATTGACTGAAGGATTTATTTATTTATTTACTTATTCATTCATTCATTCATTCATTCATTCATTTGTTACTGGGGACAGAACCCAGAGGCATTCTACCTCTGAGCTACACAACCAGCTCAATTTTATTTTTATTTTGAAACAGTCTTGCTAGGTTGATGAGAGTCTCACTACTTGCTAAGGCTGTCCTCAAAGCCACCCCCAAGGGTGTTGTGTCTTAGGGAGTGAACACACCTGTCAAGGCCTCAATCACATATGATGACTTCCAAAATATAGTAAGTTAAGAATCATGGTGATTTTGAGCCAACTAAAGATACACATATGGTTTGGGAAGCTTCAGTCTATGCCTCCCAAGTACTGGGAATACAAATGTGCGCCACCACGCCTGGTTTGATGGAAGAGTTTTTATCAAACCTGTAACCTATCTTTGTGTCACCAGGTGGCTCTGGTCCCAGTGTCTGTGTTGGACTGTCTCCTCTTTGTGTCTTTATTGTACAAGTAGTAATGAAGCTTGATTGATTAGATCAAGGAGAGGTTTTTCTAAGGCTGCAGGTCTGTTTTATAACCTGAGCACTTCATGGCTCTTTGTGGCTTCATGTCTATGTAAGATAAGTTACAGAATCTTGGTAGATAATTATTCCTCACTTGGATTAGGCACTGAAAATAAATTTTTCCTTTGAACAGAAACAGGGGCACTCCTGGCCACCGCAGCTCTGGGGTTATTGCCATGACTCAAGGAATAACCAGTAGGGTCCAGGGTTACCCTGCCTTGAACTGTGTCTACCCTGACTTCAGCCAAGCTCTTTGCCTGGAATAGTGTCATGGTGAAAAGCAACACTCAGGATTATGTGCTCCCTTCCCTGGAGCAACCACTTATTACCTATGTTTCCCATAACATTGCGTGGTAAACCTCATATATGCATTACAATGCTTATTTTAATACTTAAATATTTTTTTAAAATCTAAAGGGAAAAAATAAAGATCATGTGCTTAATACAAAATATATTCCTTCCTTCATGCAGAGGTCCCACTAAGGGTGTGTGGCAAACATTGTGTCTGTCTTCAAGTGGAGATGGAACAAAGAATCAATAATGGAAATATGATGTGAAAACCCAAGAACATAAGGAAGCAACCTTTGTTTCCCATTCCTTCCCTGACCCCAATTGACCATAATGAAATCTAGTTTAATTTGAATCACCCAGGAGGAGGAGGAAAGGCTGAAAGGAAGTGCTGTTTGAAAATCGTGGTTCTTTGAAAGAAAAAGAGGGAAGTAGGCTAGAAACTGGAGATGGGTGATAATATTAATTACGCTTCCTAATTATATTCCATCAGACAGCTTCCTCCTCCTCCTTATTTGCCATCTTGTGCGACTGACTACGCGCGCTGGCTAGTTAAGGACGTGGCCAGACGTGCAAAGAAGAAAGCAATTTATATATCTTAGAGATCTACAGATTTGATTCTGAAGTTTCAGCTTACTACTGAATTATAGCAAACATAATCCCACACCACTCTCTAGAAAGATTAACAGACATAAGATTCAATAAAAATAAAAAAATAAGTATCTTATCACTGAAGCTTCCCAAACCATATGTGTATCGTTAGTTGGCTCAAAATCACCATGACTCTTAACTTACTGTATTTTGGAAGTCATCATATGTGATTGAGGCCTTGACAGGTGTGTTCACTCCCTAAGACACAACACCCTTGGGGGTGGCTTTGCTCACTTGTTCTCTAATTGCTGAGTGGTCTTCACCCCTTCGATGCCCCACTGCAGCTGAAGCCATGAGTTGGCCTGATGCTTTTATGGTTTATATCTTGATTTATTAATTCAATAAGCACTTTATTGAGCATAAACCTTATATCAGGCATTGACCTCAGAAACATTATGAGCAAGCAAGGAGGGTGGTACGTTCTTAGCATTATTATATTTTCTTTTTTTTTATTTTCTTTTTTTCTAGCATCTGCACAGTGGGCCTAGGGCATATATTAGATTTTTGTGTTAGCCCTTTTCAGTCTAACTTCCACTCCTTCATATAATTTTTATTCGCAATTAAATGGAACTTATCCCAACTGCAGACAACCTCAGAGGTGATCTATTTAAGTATTCCTGAGGCAGGGACTGCTGCCATTCTAAGTAAGCTCTGGCACTGTCAGAGACAGTGCTTCCTGCTGGACCTTCTGGTCATGACCAGACAAGACACCCCAGGCCTCCCTTCACTCTCCATGGATGCTGCTCTCCCTGATCTTACTTCCTTTGAAGCATGTGTCTTTGTTCACGCTTAAAGAATCAGATTGTCAACCAGCTTTGAAGACCAGATATTCATGGGAAGGATCAGGTACCCTTTCTCAATTCCTATAGTAAAAATAATTCCTCTACAAAGAAATTTTGAAACTAGATATAAAAAGATATATATTAAAATTAAGTAGACCTGTATTTTTATTCCAGCTTGTTCCCTACTTAATTGTGCAATATTCTACAAGGTTAAGTGACTTGTCCAAAATCACCAAAAGAGATCTATGAATAAAAAAAGTTTGTCTTGGTTGTCAATATTCCTTCCATGGCTAGAAGAGTGCTGGGCAATTCTGGATTCTCTCCATTACTATGAGCATGCTAATGAATGACCGATTCAAGATTGACAAGGCATTCAGTGCAGCTAGAGTGCCGAGTTTAGGGGTTGTGAGAGTGTAGTAAAAGATTTAGAAGATGAAGGCAAAAACTGGAGAACAAAACTGTTAGGACTACATATGTTATCTAGAGAAGTTTGGATTTTATGTTGTAAGACATCTGTGTTCAATACAGGAAATCCCACTGAGACTTTCAGTAGAGTCAGAGGCAATATAAATGACTTGTACATTTGTCAAATTTTATGGATTTCCTCATGGATCCCCAACTAGGTCAGCAGGGATAGTCTGGGCCTTGAGGATTAGAGGCCTCCTAGGCTATCACATTTCCTGGAAGTGTAAGTGATAACTACTCTTTGTAAACACTTGTTCTTCATCTTGAAATCAAGCTCGTAGCACCAGTTGATCTTTCCTGGTCTTTCATCTGAGGCTCCCTCAGCACTACGACAAACAAACCTAGTAGGGCCTGTCTGACATAAATCCAGCCTGTCCAGATTAATTGGTTAGTTTATTAATTTATTTATTGGTTGTAACACATATTAAACCCAGAGGCATTCTACTCCTGAACTACACACCCAGACTTGTTGTTTTGAAACAGGATCTCAGTAAATTGCTGAGAATTTGCTAAGTTGCTGAGATTGGCTCCAAACATGTGATCCTTCTGTTTCAGCCTCCCAATACTTTGGAGGAATTACAGGTGTGTACTACTGCACCTGGCAAAGAAAATCTTAAACATTCCTAAAGTATATGTTCTTTTTAGTTCTTATTTTTTTACAGGTGCTTACAGTTACAGAATCCTATAAATGGAACATAAACCAATTCATCTCCCTGAACACACTCAAAATTATACCCAGGATACTGAAAAGGAGTGAGGTTAAAGTAGATAGCTTAAGGTTAAATTCCATGATTTCCTCAGGGGGATGAGAGGTACAGGTCAGGGAGAAATACAAAATGTAAAGTAAGCTGAGTCCAGAAGGTCTTTCCAGAGCCTGACTTTCATCTTAGCTGCATTTTGTGAACAGGTAGATGGAGGAACTGGTAACAAGATGGAGATGTTCACTTGATTAACACATCTTGCTTTTAGCAGTGTGGAGAAATCCATGTTTTTTTTTTTTCCCTAAAGAAAACATGGAAGGCAGGCTACATTTAAGGTGCTAAGTGGATGTGATGACTGCTGTAGCCATAGCAACCAATTGTTGTTTATCAAGTGTTTTCCCCAGTAAGTCTTTGCGATTCTTACTTTCCAATTTATCCCTGAATTCAAATCTTTCCAGCACCTCTCACACCTGCTCCAGTTCACTAGCCTCTATGTTATGTCTTTTTTTCATCCTAATGTAACATAATCAAGGTAAAGAAATGTTTTTTCAAATATTATTTTCACATCATTATTTTCAAATGTCTTTTTACAACAAGCACTTTACTTGCTTAATACCTACCTCACAAAGTATTATCATTATTCCATTTGACTTGCAATTAAACACAAGTTTAGGGAGGCCCAGTATTTTTGCCCTGTTTCGAGAACTAGTACAAGGAAGATTTAGGATTATAATGATATCATTTTTTACCATGAACCTGCATCCTTTCTACTCTGCCAAGCTCCCACTCTCATGTCACAAACATCACCAACATCTTTAGATCCCTACTGCCCACCAAAGCCAGCAATAAAAATTTACCTGGACGTGCTGTTACACACCTGTAATCCTAGTTGTTGGGAGGCTGAGACGAGAGAATCACAGGCTTGAGGCCAACCTCAGCAAATTAACATGGTGCCTCAGCAAAATAGTGAGACCCTCTCTCAAAGTAAAAAAATAAAATAAAATAAAATAGGGCTGGGGTTATAATTCAGAGATAGAATGCCTCTGGTTTCAACCTCTCATACTCTCCCCCACATACACACAAAAAATTTAGCCTAAACCTCCCCTAACACATCACAAAACTTATTATTTTTCAGCATATACTGCTCATTTCTATTTTTTAGTATTTATCACAGCACTCATATAAAACATGACTCCTCTTCTTCTCTTTGAAATCTCTACTCCTTAATTCTTCACCCCCCAAAGTAATGACCACTTCCCTCCAGGAAAGTTTTTCTTGGTTATTATCCATTAATTATCAAGACTTTAATATGCCTCTTCCCCATCTCTGACTCTCGATTGTTACAGCTTGGCTTTATTAATAGTTCAGTTAGTCCCAAAATAGGATGGGCAATGCAAACAGTTGCCTAGAAATTCATATTTCCAGTGGCTTTTATTTTTAGTTTGGATAAGAGTAGATAGGAGAAAGTATATGTTGCTATATTTGTGAGGATAACTATTACAAATCATCAGAAAATTATCTTTATCTACTCTGTTCCATGTTGGTGGAGCCAAGATGAAAAAAAAAATCAAGTGCACAATGCCCAGCCCAGCTCAGTGTCAGCTTTTCTCCATAAGCATGGACTCAGAAACTGTCATAAATGTTCAACCCAATAAATTAGTGTGCATGAGAACGGACTGTACATCTACTTACATGAAAGAGGTTTTATGGAATACTATATCCTACATTTATAGCAGGCTTTTAAATGCTTATTTGCCCAAAGACACAGAGTTTTTCAAAGGATAATCTGGAAACTCATGATGATGTAATACTGTAGAAGATAAGATTATGCATAAATAAGATTTTCAGACATTCAAAGTCTTACTCATCTCAAGCCAAAATTACCACTTTAAACATTTTAAGCATTTTGGATAAAAATAATGCAGAAAAACAGTGTAATTTTCTCTACCTTCTTAAACAGAAAATATAGAATATGTTTTCTTAGCTAGATGAGTCAAGCCCATCATTTTAGTATTAACTTCTATTCAAGTTTATTCCTCTTCATGTAAAATAATTAACACAAAATGTTTAGGTTAGTTCCTCTTAATGAAAAAATAATTCTAGATTGTCATTTTCTCTAGGATATCTGCTTCTTATGTATCTAGATACATCTCTGTAGCTACTATGCATTACTGTCACTAAATTAGATACCCTCATCTCTACATTTCATGTATGACCTTTGATCTCCTGTAGATGGATACAAGTAAACATTCTTATTTGAATTTTGTCTGAAATAATAGCATATGGGTACTGTATAAGAAATCATGTAGTCTTCTTATATAGAAAACCTTTAGAATATAATTTTCAAATACTCTATATGTTCAAAGACCTCTCACCTTGCTTCCTGGTTCTTTGCTGGGCAGCAGAGAGTTCATATTGTTGGGTCTGAGTGCAGCCTTGTAGTCCACAGTATTACGGGAAAGACCAAAAAGAGGTGGTAATTTAAACTACCTATCCCCAGTAGTTGGACTATCAGTCACCCGAGAGCTCAGTGGTGCATCCCGAGAATTGGTGCATATTGCAACTCAAAGCCTTTCATCTGTGATAGGACCTTCTTAAGGTCATACAGCTCTTTACCTTCACTGAGTTCATTTTTTAATGATTATCTCTTAAGTCACTTCTGAATCTAAAAAGTTCAAAAATACTGGTATTCACCATAGAGAGTGTTATTCTACTTTTTCTGGTACTGAGACAGTTTGTTCATTCACATTCATGCTTCCTGAAAGAAAAAACTCTAATGCAGAATTCAAATTTTGCCATTATTATGCATGCCTACTATATTTTACTTTTTACAGTCCAGTTAACTGCAATTTCCCAAAACTTCCTGACTGCATGGACTTTGAATACTTAAAGTTCTTACTATAGCATTAGATATAAAACCAATATAAAGCTTCTGGGAGATGCCTTCCTTTACTCAGGCTTTTTGCTTTCTGTTTATTTGCTTTTTATTCAGCGTCTTAGTTTAACTTCTCTATAGGCATCTGTTATCATAACAGATGGTCAACATTGTGTTGCACTTGAATCCATAGAAAGAATCTTTGAGAGCTGGGTGTAGTGGCACACACCTGTAATCCAAGTACTTGGAAACAGAGACAGGAGGTTTGCAGAATCGAGGCCAGCCTCAGAGACTTAACAAGGCTCTCAGCAACTTAGTGAGACCTTGTTTAAAAATAAAAAAAGGCTAGGGGTGTAGCTAAGAGATAAAGTGCCCTTGGGCTCAATCCCCAATACTAAATCAAATCAAATCAAATCAAAATAATCTTTGAGAGATGTGGCTAAACATAGCAACTTTTCTTGGTTCTAACACAATACATATCAAGAGAAATTGAAAAACTACTTTCAGAGATTAATGCATAAAAGTAAAATCATATCAGTCAGAACCAGATATGTTTTATTTTTTAATCCTTTTCAATGATTCTGTATCCTCTCCCTTTTCTTTTCTGATTTCCTGTTGTGTTGGATTCTAAGCTTTTCAGCTGGAGATTCTGACATCTATTCATCTTTGGCTTCTCCATCAGTACCCAGATCATGTCTTAGTGGAACATGAGATCAAGCTCTACATTCATACAGAAATCCCTTAATTTGGCTAGGAAGCAACAAAATATGGCTGTAGTTATCAATAAAAACTGAAAATAAATAAGAAAAAGCGGAGTAGCTATAAGGTAGAAAATAGCCCATATGTTGAGCCTAAAGACATTTTTGGGAAAAAGAATCAAACAGAAAAACCAGGAAAGACTATTAAGATAAAATGGGATTAAGAATTATGTGCTTCATCCTTCCTAGCCTGCTCTCTTCCTTCTCAACAGTGATCTTCTAGGGCAGAATCATAAAAACAGTATTCTTGATATCCATGCTGCTGCCATGGTGCCCAGCAAATAATGCTTAATAATTTTTAGGTAGCAAAAAGGATGAACCTCTCCTTAGTTGGAGATTGTGCTCTTCCTGTTCTTACTCAGCTCTCTTCTATGGAACTTTGATCACTGTCTTTACTGTCTTTGGTTTGCAGCAATCCAATGTCCCAGAGGAGACCCAGGTGTAAAACTCGCTCACTTTTTTTTTTTTTTTTTTTTGCGATACTGGGGATGGAACCCAGGGGCATTCTACCTCCGAGCTACACCCCCAGCCCTATTTTTTAGTCCTTTTAGTTTTTGAAACAGGGTCTTGCTGAGTTGTGATGATCCTCACTAAGTAGCTGAAACTGTCTGCAAACCAAGATCCTCTGGTCTCTGCCACCAGAATGCTGGGATTCCAAGCATGTGTCACCATGCCTGCTGTAACTCTCTTTTAGAATACTTACTTTAAAGCCACACATGGTGGCGCATGCTTGTAATCCCAGTATTCAGAAGGCTGAGACAGGAGGATCATGGTTCACAGACAGCCTCAGCTACTTAGTGATGTCCTCCATAACTTAACTTAGTGAGATACTGTTTCAAAATAAAGAATAAAAATAGGGCAGAGGGTGTAGCTCAGAGGTTGAATGCCCCTGGGTTCTATCCCCAGACCTGCAAAAAGAAAAAAGAAAAAAAAAGAATACTTACTTTACTATTGTTTTTGAAAAATAATAAATGCTTCCATTTAGTTTTTACATTTATTCAGTAATTGCTAAGCACCAGGTATCTGCTAATAACACAGAAATGAAAAACAACAACAACAAAAAATACCTGAAATCCCACACATGTAAGGTACCGAGTATTGGATAAATCAAAAAATGGTGGATACATTTATTATTTCTCAAGAAAATTAGTAAAAATAAATCTAAACCATAGGTACATATATACCCAATTGGGTGTATGGATGGCTACAGACCTAAGATAGTCTAGTGGAAGAGGAGAAAAGAGAGAAAGTCCAGGTGACCTGGGTTCTGTGTGTGTGACCTTGTAATGTATTTTCCAAACAAAGACACATGTTAAGAGTGGAAGGGGATGCTTTTAACAATTATATCAGGACAACAGGTCTATACTAGGATTTCCCAGGCACACCAGGACTTAGAATTATTCTTCTTATATGCCACAGTAAGGAGTTTGAAATTTATTCAAACTCTAAAAAAGCCCTGAGATGATTTCAGCAAGAGGGTGGCATAATTAGATTGGCATCTCATACACTGTCACTTTGACTACTATGTGAAGATGAACTCCAACAAGGAAAGTAAGTCTCAGAGGCTGGTAGAGTAGTCCTCGTAAGAGGTGATGGTGTTTGGAGTGGTAGTCAGTTGAAAAGAAAATCGCTAATTTACAATGTGTTTCTAGATGGTATGGACAAGCCCCACCTATGGGCTGCATGTAGGGGCAAACGAAAGAAGAAAAAAAGTGACTGCTAGTTTTTGGTGAGTTGTGATGCCACTGCTTGGCTGTGGAAAGATGAAGGAAGGAATTGGTTAGTGAAGATGATGGCGGATGGGTGGAATCAGCAGGCTGGCTTTAACTGTGTGCTTGAGTTTCTTATTACAAACGCAAATGTAGAAAGCATATCAGCAACTGGGATATGCCCTTTTTTCTTACTCCATTCAAGACATCCTTCTTCCAATGTTATTTGTATCCCTCAATAAAAGTATTCAAAATGACATTCCTATATTCTAGTAAAGTGATTTTTCACTCATCATCTTTCATTTTCTTTTGTCTTCACTGTTTGGTGTTTGAAATTACTAACCTTGCTAAATGCCTTTTTAGGAGAGCATAGACCTGGGTGAAATCATGTTTTCCCTCTGTTATTTGCCAACTGCTGGTCGTATGACCCTGACGGTCATCAAGTGCAGAAATCTGAAGGCGATGGATATTACTGGCTCATCAGGTATGTACAGGCCAGTGGGTCAAGGGCACATTTCTCAAATAAGATACATCATGTATGTAAAATTATATATGGCTGTTGAATTATTCGTAATGGGGTATGGTAATAGGAGTAAAGAAGAGATTTTAAATCAAATGTTCCAAACTACCACTTTTGTATAATTATCTCATTATGAAAAATTTAAAAATTCTTATCAAATAGTGAATTTGAGTTTGTGTTTGTATTTACTTCTCTACTGATTTAGCTATATCTCAAAAGTACAAAATTTAGCCGGGCATGGTGGTGCACGCTTATAATCCCAGCATTTGGGAGGCTGAGATAGGAGGATCAGAGTTCGCAGACAGTCTCACCTACTTAGTGAGGCCTTCTGCAACTCAGTAAGACCCTGTTCAAAATAAATAATAAAAAATAGGGCTGGAGCAGGAAAGGTGGGACATGCTTGTAATCCCCGGGCTTGGGAGGCAGACAAGAGGATTTCGCAGGTTCTAAGTCAGCCTCTCTGGTTTAAGAGAACCTGTTTCCAAATAAAAATATAAAAAATAGGTCTGGGAGTGTAGCCCAGAGGTAGAAGGGTTTCCAGGAACCCCAGTACCACCAAAAAAAAAAAAAAAATAGGGCTGGGGGTGTAGCTCAGAGGTAGAATGCCCCTGGATTCAGTCCCCAGAACCACACACCAAAAAAAAAAAAAAAAAAAACTTTAAAATTTAAAGTCCCCCAGTTTTAACTAGTTATTTCTTTCTAAGAGAGGTTTTTTTAGATTTTACACTGTGAACCTTATGAAGACATTAATTAGATTGAGTTATTTTCCTCTCCTCACCTGATCTGCAGAGGAACAACCATGCTCCATATTTTTGCCATCTTTCAAACCTAAAATCTGGGCACTGGTAAGAACTATAAGAAACAATAAAGTAAATTAACACTGGTTGGTATTCTAAAAAAAATACTCCAAAGGAATTTCTCTTGTTCTAACTTTAATAAAGAGGTACCAGGTGTCATGTGCATGTGTGTTCCTGAATATGATGAATGGTTACAATGCACCAATAAGAATATATTTTTAAAGAGAGAAAAAGCCACATCATGCCCTCTTATCCTTCCATTTAAGTCATTGAAGTTCGGAGGAACTATATGAACACTGACACAGGTCTGTGTAAGTAAAAAAAGAATAAGGAATACATAGGGAGGTCAGTATATATTTGATGAGTTAAAAAGAATGCCGGGCGTGGTGGCGCACACTTGTAATCCTCTCGCTTGGGTGGCAGAGACAGGAGGTTCGAAGCCAGCTGCGCTGGCTTAAGAGACCCTGTTTCCAAATAAAAAAGTATATAGGTCTGAGAGTGTAGCCCGGAGGTAGAAGGACTTCCAGGAACCCCAGTACCACCAAAAAGAAAGAAAGAAGAAAGAAAGAAAGAAAGAAAGAAAGAAAGAAAGAAAGAAAGAAAGAAAGAAAGAAAGAAAGGAAGGAAGGAAGGAAGGAAGGAAGGAAGGAAGGAAGGAAGGGGAAAGGAAAGGAAGGAAGGAAGGAAAAAGAAAAGAATAAGGCCAGGCTTGGTGGTGCACGCTTGTAATCACAGCATTTGAGAGGCTGAGACCAGAGGATCGCTATTTGCAGAGAGCCTCAGCTACTTAGGCCCTCTGCAATTTAGTGAGACCCTGCTTCAAAATAAAGAATAAAAAATAGGGCAGGGGTTGTAGCTAGGAGGTTAAATGCCCCTGGTTTCCATCCCCAGACCTGCAAAAAAATAAAAAAGAAATAATAGTAAGAATATAAGATATAACATTGGGGAGAAGGTTCTATAATTTTGTGGTTCTTCAGAACAAAGGAAAAAGCTGAATTCACATTATAAAAAGCAGAAGGGAACTCTTAATTTCTGTGTGAAAAGAGCTGTAGGACACTCAGGCACAAAAATAAATCTGGATATTAAGCTCATTCTCTGCAAGCATAGAAAATTTTAGAACATAAATTTATACCATCAAAATTTGCCTTAGGAAATAATGAAATAATAAAACTAATGACTGAACAATGGAGATACAAGGCAGGGACACCTTTTATTGATTTTTTAGCAATATCATGAAAAAATTATTCTCTTTTTAATTTGTAAAACACAGCGTGTAGATCAAGGCAGAAAAGCAGGTTAGATTCCGCATTTATTTTGTTGAAAAATCTTGGGTCAGCAAGTATTGAAGAACTTGAGCTAGGTAGTATACTGTACAAATTATTGTTTATTCTACTCTTACCATGTATCTAAAGATATCAAATTTTAAGACAAGCAAACAGAATAAAAGTTGTAATTAAGTGCAAGATTACTTTTTATTTATAGGAAGCTTTTCATCGGAGAAGCCTGTACTTTGAGAGCACCACCTCATTAATCCACACAACAAACTTGGGAATCAATTAAGGAGCCAGTAAACTGTCCTTTTCAAATGCAGAGAAACCCAGTCAGAGGCATGGTGGGGTAACTAAGGATACAGTGCACCTCACTCCCATTGGCAGGAGGCCTGTGGGCTCATACACAAGACTGTATCACAGAAGTGGACATTCTTCTTAGAACATTCTTCTTAGAATCTTCTTCTTCTTAGTTTCTTCTTATTAAAAATAAATAAATAAAGATGGGTGTGGTGGCACACTCTTGTGATCCCAGTACTTGGGAGGCTGAGACAGGAGAATTGCAGGTTTGTGAACAACCTCAGCTACATAGTGAGGCCCCCTGCAACTTAGTGAAACCCTGTTTCAAAATAAAGAAAAAAAAAAAAATAGGGCTGGATGTGTAGCTCAGAAATAGAATGCCCCTGGGTTCAATTCCCAGTACTGCAAAAAATATAATAAAATAAAAGGTAGCCGACGTGGTGGCGCACGCTTATAATCCCCACGCTTGGGAGGCAGAGACAGGAGAATCGTGCAGGTTCGAAGCCAGCCATGTGCTCTGGCTTAGGAGACCCTGTCTCCAAATAAAAATGTAAAAATAGGTCTGGGAGTGTAGCCCGGAGGTAGAAGGGCTTCCAGGAACCCCAGTACCACCAAAAAAACAAAAGGTAAATCAATATAAAATAGACATAAACATTGCCCTATTGCTGTGTCCTTTACATATGCTATTGCCAGCCACAAAAAATGTTTGTCCCTTGAAAGCAAGGCTTATTTATTTATTTATTTATTTATTTATTATGCAGAACTGGGGATTGAACCCAGTGGGATTCTACCTCTGAGCCACAGCCACAGCCTTATTTTTTATTATTTATTTTGTATTTATTTATTTTTTTATTTAGAAAACTGAAAAAACTTTATTTATTTTCTTTTCTTTTTTTTTTTTTACAAAAACAGGATTTATTCTTTGATGAACAAGTAAAACTCTGTACCCTAAAATATGGCTTTGTCTACTGAGGATTTATTTTTTAATTTTTTTTATTGGTGCATTATATTCATACAACTTATTGGGGTAAAAAACTTGTGTGTACAAACATGTACTCATCGCTGATTTAACCCCTAACCAAATCCCACCCCATTCCCTCCCCGTCCCTCCCTCCCTCGCTTGGCTTAGTGATTGACTTCGATATGTTTAAGTACATTGTGAGCTTTAGAGATTTTCCTCTTCCCCCCTCATTTCTCCTCCTTTAGGTTGACTTGTTTGCTCTTCTTTTCTCCCTAACTCTCACATATTAGGGAAAGCATCTGATTTCTTATTTTTTGTGCCTGACTAATCTCACTTAGCATAATGTCCTCCAGTTCCATCCATTTCCCTGAAAATGATGTAATTGAGTTTTTTTTGATGGCTGAGTAAAATTCCATTGTGTACATATCCCACAGTTTTGTAATCCATTCATCTGTTGATGGACATCTTGGCTGGTTCCATAGTTTGGCGATGGTGAATTGTGCAGCTATGAACATAGATACACATGCATTAGTTTGGTAGTTTGGTTTCTTTTCTTTTGGGTAGATACCCAACAGTGGTATTGCTGGATCAAATGGTAGATTTGTTCCCATTCTTCTGAGGATTCTCCATACTGTTTTCCAAAGTGGTTGCACTAATTTGCAATCCCACCAACAATGTCTTAGAGTTCCCACTTCTCCACATCCTCGCCAGCATCTGTTGTTGTTTGTGTTTTGAATGATGGCCATTCTAGTTGGAGTTAGGTGAAATCTCAGGGTAGTTTTGATTTGCATCTCTCTGATTGCCAGTGATGGTGAGCATTTTTTCATGCATTTATTGGCCATTTGAATTTCTTCTTTTGTGAAGTGTCTATTTAGTTCATTTGCCCATTTTGTTATTGGATGCTTTGTTTTCTAGTGTTGAGTTTCTTGAGTTCTCTGTATATTCTAGATATTAGTCCTCTATCATTGGTGTAGGTGGCAAATATCTTCTCCCATTCTGTTGGCTCTCGATTGAGATTCTTGATAGTTTCCTTTACTGTATTGATTCTCCTTTTAATTTGTTGTGCCTTTGGGGTCTTGTTGAGGAAATGTTTGTCTGTGCCTATGTGTTGTAGTGTTGGACCTATGCCCTCTTCAAGGAGCTTCAAAGTCTCTGGTTTAATTTCCAAGTCTTTGATCCATCGTGAGTTGACTTTTGTACAGGGTGAAAAAGTAGGATTAACATCCAATTTTCTGCATATGGTTAACCAGTTTTGCCAACACCATTTGTTGAAGAGGCTATCTTTTCTTTCAGTGTATGTTTTTGGCCTCTTTGTCAAAAATCAATTGGCTGAAAGTGTGTGGACTTGTTTCTGGGTCTTCTATTCTGCTCCATTGGTCTATATATCTGTTATTTTGCCAGTGCCATGCTGTTTTTATTACAATGGCTTTGTAGTATAGTTTAAAGTCAGGTATTGTGATTCCTCCTGCGTGGTTTTTGTTGCTGAGAACTACCTTGGCTATTCTGGGCTTTTTGTTATTCCAGATAAATTTAAGGACTGATTTTTCTATGTCTGTGAGGAATGATCTTGGTAGTTTAATGGGCATTGCATTAAATCTGTAGATCACTTTTGGGAGGATGGCCATTTTAATGATATTTATTCTGCCAATCCATGAACATGGAAGGTCTTTCCATCTTCTAAGATCTTCTTCGATTTCTTTTTTCAGTGTTTTATAATTTTCTTTGTAGAGATCTTTTACCTCCTTGGTCAAGTTTATTCCTAGGTATTTTATTTTTTTGTGTGAGACCCTGAGTGGAAGTGTTTTCTGAATTTCTTTTTCAGTGGATTTATGGTTGGTGTACAGGAAAGTTTCTGATTTTTTAAGATTGATTTTGTATCCAGATACCTTGCTGAATTTGTTGATCAGTTCTATAAGCCTTTTGGTTGAGTTTGTTGGGTTTTCTAAATATAGTATCATGTCATCTGCAAATAGTGAAAGTTTGAGTTCTTCTTTTCCTATTTGTACTCCTTTGATTTCCTTTTCTTGCCTTATTGCTCTGGCTAGAGTCTCTAGTACTATATTGAAGAGAAGTGGTGATAGTGGACATCCTTGTCTCGTTCCAGTTTTTAGTGGGAATTCTTGAAGTTTTTCCCCATTTAATATGATGCTGGCAGTGGGCTTGTTGTAGATTGCCTTAATAATGTTGAGATATGTTTCTTCTATTCCAATTCTCTGCAGTGTTTTTATCATAAATGGATGTTGAATTTTATCAAATGCTTTTTCAGCATCTATTGAGATGATCATGTGGTTTTTGTCTTTGATTCTGTTTATATGATGAATTACATGGATTGATTTTCGTATATTGAACCAGCCTTGCATCCCTGGGATGAACCCTACCTGGTCATGGTGAATGATTTTCTTGATGTGGTTTTGAATGCGTGTTGCTAGTATTTTGTTTAATAGTTTTGCATCCAAGTTCATCAGAAATATAGGCCTGTAGTTTTCCTTCCTTGAACTGTCTTTATTCAGTTTGGGTATTAGTGTGATGTTGGCTTCATAGAATGTATTTGGGAGAGTCCCGGTTTTTTCTATTTCCTGAAATAGTTTGAGTAGTACTGGGATTAGTTCTCCTATAAAGGTTTTATAGAATTCACTTGGGAAACCATCTGGTCCTGGGCTTTTCTTTGATGGTAAGCTCTTTATTGCTATTTCAATCTCTTTGATTGTTATTCGTTGGTTTAAGTGTTCTATATCTTCTTGACTCAGTTTAGGAAGGTTGTATTTATCTAGGAAGTTGTCGATTTCCTCCAGATTTTCCATTTTGTTGGAGTATAGTTTTTCAAAGTAGTTTCTGATAATCCTCTGGATTTCTACACTGTCAGTAGTAATGTCTCCTTTTTCATCCCTTATCTTCATAATTTGGGTTGATTCTCTCTTTTTTTTAGTTAGGTTGGCTAGTCGTTTATCAATCTTGTTAATTTTTTCAAGAAACCAGCTTTTGGTTTTGTTGATTTTCTGTATTGTTTTTTTATTCTCTATTTCGTTAATTTCTGCTCTAATTTTAATAATTTCCCATCTTCTGCTGGCTTTGGGGTTCAATTGTTCCTGCTTTTCAAGGGCTTTGAGGTGTGTCATAAGGCTATTTATTTGAAGATTTTCTGTTTTTCTTATGTGAGCACTCAGTGCTATAAATTTTCCTCTTAATACTGCCTTCAAAGTGTCCCAGAGGTTTTGATATGTTGTTTCTTTATTTTCATTTGTTTCTAGAAATTTCTTGATTTCACCTCTTACATCTTCTATGACCCATTCTTCATTCAAAAGTGTGGTGTTCAGTCTCCACATGTTTACGTTGTTTCTCTGGGTCTTCTTATAGTTGATTTCTAGTTTCATTCCATTATGGTCTGAAATGACACAGGGAAGTATGTAACATTTTTTAAATTTGCTAGTGCTCATTTTGTGTCCCAGGATATGATCTATTTTTGAGAAGGTTCCATGAGCAGCTGAGAAAAATGTAAACTCTGCTGTAGTTGGGTGAAATATTCTATATGTGTCCAACAGGTCAATTTGGTTAATGGTGTTCTTTAGTTCTGAGACATCTTTACTGACCCTTTGTCTGGAAGATCGGTCTAGTATTGTGAGAGGTGTGTTGAAGTCTCCCAGTATTATTGTGTTGGGATTTATGTGTGACTTCATGTCACAAAGAGTTTGATTTATGAAAGTAGCTGTCCCTATGTTTGGGGCATAGATGTTGATTATTGTTATTTCCTCTTGCTGGACTATTCCTTTTACCAGTAAAATGTGACCTTCTTTGTCTCTTCTAATAAGTTTGGGTTTGAAGTCTAACTTGTCTGATATCATAGTTGCTACTCCTGCTTGTCTTTGAGTACCATTAGCATGGATAACCTTGCTCCAGCCCTTTACCTTGAGTTTGTTCCTATCTTTACTTGTAAGGTGTGTTTCTTGTAAGCAGCAGATGGATGGATTCTGGCTTTTAATCCATTTTGCCACTTTATGTCTTTTTATTGGAGAGTTGAGGCCATTTACATTCAGTGTGATTATAGAGAGATAATTTTTAATTCCCAACATGTTAAGATCTTATTTCTGTTTGAGATACTGTTTATTCTTCTTTGCTTAGTTGTCTGCTGGATGGGAATTCTTGTTTCTTTGGTTCTGGCATGTATTACCCATTTCCTCTTTGCAGTTAATCTCCTTGAGTATTTTCTCTAGCGCTGGTTTTGAAGACATAAATTCCTTCAGTTGCTGTTTGTCATGGAAGCTTCTTATTTCCCCATTTAATTTGATGGATAGTTTTGCTGGGTAGGAAATTTTTGGCTGGAAGTTGTTTTCTTTCAAAGTTTGGAATATGTTACTCCAAGCCCTTCTGGCTTTCATAACTTGGTTTGGGAAGTCTGGAGTGATTCTAATTGGCTTGCCTCTGAATGTCACGTGGCCTTTTGTTTTTGTTGCCTTTAAGATTCTCTCCTTGGCTTCCACATTAGTCATTTTGACAATTATGTGGCGTGGGGATCCTCTTCTCTGATCCTGTCTTAAGGGAGTTCTATAAGTTTCCTGGACCTGTGTATCAACTTCTTGCTCTATGTTTGGAAAATTTTCTGCTATTACTTCCTTGAAGAGATTGTTGATCCCTTTGGTTTCACCTTCTTTTCCCTCCTCTATTCCAATTATTCTTAGGTTAGCTCTCTTGAAATGGGCCCATATTTCTTCAATGTCAGATTCCTGCTGTTGGTTTTTTTTTTCTAAATTAGAAACTATGCGTTCATTTTTGGAATGGTCATCTTCAAGAAGCGAGATTCTATTCTCCATGTGGTCTAATCTGTTGTTTATACTTTGAATTGAAGCCTTTACTTCATTAATTGCATCCTTTATCTCTTTTTGACTCTCTCTAAATTCTTTTCGAAAGTCCTCTATTATTTCTAAAGTTATTTTCCTAATTTGATCTTCTAGAGATCTTTGGATTTCTGTGTTATCAGATTCTGATGTTGTGGGGTTGTTGGCATTCACTGCTCCATTGTTATTTCTCTTTCCCATGATTTTGGAAGTTTGTGCCTTCTCTGGGTTCTTCCCTGAGTCACTACGAGTTCACTTAAGATGTTCTGGATCTCAAGTCTGTGGTATCTCAGTTACCACTACTCCTTTACTGAGTTGTATCACAAAGTCTCAGACCCAGGGAGTCAATTGAGGCTGCTTAGACCGTGGGGGGTGCCAAGTTGGGCGTTCTCTAGCGGGGAGTTGTGACTATGGTATGATATCTCTGCCACTGCCACTCCCCCACTGGGCTGCACTGCTAAAATCTCCGAACCAGGGAGACTAGTCCCTGGGAGTGCAGTACTGGGATTTCTCCCCTAGGGGCCGCAATTTGACTCACGGTTGTTGAGTGTGCTGATGGAGCTGTAGTGAACTCGGTGGATTCGCTGCTGCCGCCACTGGCAATATGGCACCACTGCCACGCCCTCGGCCGTGATGCGGCGTATTTCTTCTCTGGTTTTGAACTCCGCTCTGAGTCCTTGTCAGTTGTGCTGTGCCCGGCCCTTGAGAGCTTTAGATGTTTCCTGCACCAACAAAATTGCTGATTGCCGCCCGGCTGTTCAGCACCTGCTCACCTCGGCTCACTGTCAACCCCTCCTCTCAGGCGCCTGGTGGCTGGTTGAGTGGGTTGGTTTGGGCCGTCCGGTGAACTCACTGCTGCTGCCAGCAGTAAGATGCTTCTTCTGCATCCTAGGCCGCGAGGCCAGAGTACCTCCTCTCTGGATTTGATCTCTGTTTTGAGTCTCCCTCCTCTCTGGAGCCTGGTGCTGCTAGGGGAGATGTAGGCCGCGCCGCTCCGGCCGCTCTGCGCCGCGGCTCTGGCTGCTCTGCACCATGGCTCTGGCCACTCTGGCTGCTTCGGCCATTCTGCACCGCGGCTCTGGCTGCTCTGCACTGCGGGTCTGGCCACTCCGGCTGTTCCGCGACGCGGCTCTGGTTGCTCCGGCTGCTCTGCTCGGCTGCTCTGGCTGCTCCGCTCAGCTGTTCTGGCCGCTCCGCTTGGCTGCTCTGGCCGCTCTGCTCGGCTGCTCTGAACCGCGGCTTCGGCTGCTCTGCACCGCGGGTCTGGCCACTCCAGCCGCTCAGGCGGTTCCGCGACTGGGCTCTGGCTGCTACGGCTGCTCAGGCCGGCTCCCCCCAATCTGCGCTGCGGCTCTCGCCGCTCCAGCTGCTCTGGCCGCTCCGCTCCGCGGCTCCCCCAAATCTGCGCTGCGGCTCTGGCCGCTCCGCACCGCGCGGGCGCGGCACTTCGGGCTGTTTTTTTTTCCGGTGTCTTGATTTTCTAGCCCTTTTTCTCTGTCCCTTGTATTTGTCATTTTTATTTCTTTGCTGGTGGTGTTTTCTGGCTCTGAAAGGCGCTGGTTTTGTGGTAGTAGAGTTGGATTGTTAGAGGGACTTGTAAGTGCCGCTTTCCTCCGTCGCCATCTTCCCGGAAGTCCTTATTATTTATTTTGAAACAGGGTCTCACTAAGTCATGGGTGGGGGAGGCGCTCTTAAGTAGCTAAGGCTGGCCGCAAACCTGCAACCCTCCTGTCTCAGCCTCTCAAGTACGGGGATCAAAAGCATGCACCACCATGCCTTACTAAAAGCAATGCTTTTGAAATACACACTTTTTAAAAACACACACATCTGCTAAATAAATTAATATTACTATCATTTCAGCTTATTGTAAGGAAGTACAATTTATTACTTATATAAATAGAGATAAAGAGATGGTGGTGCTAGATGAGGAGTAGTAGAACAAGAGGAGGAGGGAAAAGGAAAAGGTGAAAGAACAGAAGGAGGCAGAGGAGGAGGAGGAAGAGGAGGAGGAGGAAGAGGAGGAGGAGGAGGAGGAGGAGGAAGAGGAGGAAAGAAGATACCATAGCCCTGATATTTTATTATACTTTTATTGGTGATTTGTAAATATACATCATAATGAGGTTCAGAGTGATAGAAACATACATACAGCACTTGGTGTTTTAACTATTTATTATGATCACACCAATGTTAATATGTCCTCCCAAATTCATGAGGCTTCTTAGAAACTTGTATATTGCATAATATATAATTTTTTATAATGCTGTTAACAGTTTTTCAACTTCAGATGGTAAGGGTAAATAAGTAGGGGTTAGACTAGCTGAAGAGAAAATCATTAACAATGATTTGGTCCCATGGGCTCATAAGAATACAACCAACTAGATTTTTTTCCCTCTTGTTAACATCATATAAGCAATGTCATGCATGAGCTTTCTTTGAGACCATCTTAAAACAAATCAAAGACCTAGAAATTAGACCAAGACTATGAAGTTATTAGAGGAGGGCACAGGCTCAACACTACAACATATAAGCACAGGCAGTAGCTTTCTCAACAAGACCTCCAAAGCACAGAAAATTAAAGCAAGAATTAACATCTGGGCTGGCATCAAACTAAAATGTTTCTTCTGATCAAAGTAAACCATCAAGAACCTAAAGAGAAAGCCTGCCAGGTGTGGTGGCGCATGCTTGTAATCCCCACGCTTGGAAGGCTGAAATAAGAGGATTGCACAGGTTCAAAGCCAGCCTCAGTTATTTAGTGAAGCTCTCAGCAACTTAGTGAGACCCTGTTTTCAAATCAAATATAAAAAATAGGTCTGGAAGTATAGCCTGGAGGTAGAAAGCCCCTGGCTTCCACCCCCAGTACCACAAAAAAAAAAAAAAAGAGAAAACCTACAGAATGGGGGAAGATCTTTACCAGCCACCACTCTGATAGAGGGCTAATATCCAGAATATACAAAGAGCTCAAAAGACTCTACACTAACAAAACAAATAACCCAATTAAGAAATGGGCAACTAAATTGAATAGACACTTCAAAAAAAAAAAAAAAGAGATACAAATGGCCAATACATGAAAAAATTACGGAGATGCAAATCAAAACTATGCTGAGATTCTATCTAACCCCAATCAGAGTGGCAAGCATAAAGAAATCAAATAACAACAAATGCTGGCCAAAATGTGGAAAAAGAGGAAATCCTTTACACTGTTGGTGGGAGTACAAACTAGTTCAGCCATTATGAAGATCAGTGTGAAGATTCCTTAGAAAATGGGGAAAGGAATCCACCATATGATCGAGCTAACTCCAGTAACACATGCATACCCATGTTCATAGCAGCACAATTCACAATAGCCAAAATATGGAACCAACCTAGGTCTCCATTGACAGATGGATGGATTGCAAAATTATGGGAAATACACACAATGGAATTCTACTCAGCTATAAAGAAGAAAATCATGCCATTCACAAGAAGATGGTAAGACCTGGAGAACACTATGTTAACTGAGATCAGCAAGGGACTATTAGAAATACCAGAGGGACTCCAGATAATGGAGGGGAAACCTCAGCAAAGCTGAAACTGAAAAGTAGGAAATGAAGAAGACTGAGGTTGATTAATGGAGGAACTACATCTGAATATGTGTAAAAGTATGAATGTAGCCTGGTTAACCTGGACACTCCTTATTGGGAGGGGGAGGGAAAGTTGGGGATGGGAAAGGGCACCAACCACAGTCTGAATATATGCCATTTTCAATATGATCCACAAAATTAATTAATTAATTAATCTGGTCGTGTGTGTGTGTGTGTGTGTGTGTGTGTGTGTGTGTGTGTGTGTGTCTGGGAATAGAACCCAAAGGCATTTGACCTCCAAGCTACACCCCCTAGTTTTTTATTTTTTTACTTTTTTGTGGTACTGGGAGTGAAACCCAGAGGCTTTTCTACCTCCAGGCTCTACTCCCAGACCTATTTTATGCTTTATTTGGAAACAGGGTCTCACCAAGTTGCTAAGTAGCTGAGGCTGGCTTTGAACCTGTGCAATCCTCCTGTCTCAGCCTCCCTAGGGGATTATAAGCATGTACCATCATGCCTAGCCAAATCTTTTCTTATCATTTATAGTGATCATTTCTTCATTCCAACTCATCAAGCATCAACACTATGACTAAAATGATATTTCTGATTTTAGTACCTTATCCAGCAATACAGGAAAATTTCAAGTATATTTTACATTTTCCTTTCTAATTCTTTTTTTTTTTTTTTTTTTTTGGTGGCACTGGGGTTCCTGGAAGCCCTTCTACCTCTGGGTTCCACTCCCAGACCTATTTTATTTTTTGGAAACAGGGTCTCCTACGCCAGCATGGCTGGCTTTGAACCTGCGCGATCCTCCTGTCTCTGCCTCCAAAGCGCAGGGATTACAAGCGTGGGCCACCATGCCCGGCCTTTCCTTTCTAATTTAACTCATTGTGATTATATATAGTTGTCTAGACAAAATATTGTTTTAGTTTTCTTATTCTAAATCATTCTGAAGGAAAGTAACCTGAATACAGTTACTCTTATTTGTTAGATATATTCCCTATAAATCACTTCTAACAAATTGCACCCTCAAATATCTCTGGTGGGAAAAGGTATCACAGTTCTTGGTTAAACTGGTGGGTTTCCTCTCCTGGATTAAAAGCAATGAAGTGAAATTAATTTTTTTTAGTTTACTCAAGATAAATAGCTTATATATAAAGTAAGAAGCCTTAGAGAATCTATCATTCCCAAATAAATTATTTAAACTTAAAAATACTAATAATAAAGTGATTGATATACAAATTTTCTTGTTTAGTAAAAGTGAACTACAGCTTTATTTTGCTTGATACTAATATTTTAATAAATTACCTTCCTACTCCTAGATCCTTACGTCAAAGTATCACTAATGTGTGAAGGTCGACGATTAAAAAAGAGGAAAACAACGACAAAGAAAAACACTCTAAACCCCGTGTATAATGAGGCCATTATTTTTGACATCCCTCCAGAGAATGTGGACCAGGTCAGCCTCTCCATTGCGGTCATGGATTATGATAGGTATGTGGATCTTTCTACTCACTAAATAGCAGCTCCATCTAGGCATTGCTGGCCCAAATCAGCTTTTTGGGTTATTTACTGCTGCAACAGTTTTAAGTCAGAAAAAATTGTTTCAGAATTTATTTTTCTATATGTTATAGTTTTCCCTCAAAAGAAGTCATTCTTAAATTGAAATTTATCTGGAAGTTGGGCTAGATAGAGAGTAGATTTAGAATGCAATACTTTATAGGAAGCTCTATTGTGGAAATAAATAAATAAATAAATAAATAAATAAATAAATAGGCTTGAATGTGTATCTTAGTGGTAGATTATCTCTGGGTTCATTCCCCAGTACCAAAAGAACAGCCTTTTTAGATATGTCTGTCAAAATAATGCTATAGAAATCCTTTTAGTTACATTCCATTCTCAGGAAGCAAGTTACCATATACACTCTCTCTGTAGGCAACCACCCCAGTCCAGCCTCGGACTCTTACAATGTAGGTAACATCAGACCAGCTCCTGCCCTTCTGGACATTTAGTTTACTTATCTATAAAATTGTATAATAATAATTATACTCATGGTTGTAGGGGAGAAATTCAATGGGTCAGTACATTTAAATGACTTAGCACAGTCTCTGGTACATAATGAACTCTCAAAAATATAATGCTTATGATTATTTTTATTTGCTGCTGAATGCAGGACAAGAGTATGAAATAGAGATGTCATTCAGTACACCCTCTGTGACGTGATGAAAAATCAGTTGTGACGGGACCACACTCCATCCCACTCTGTTTGATTGCAGTACGCTCAGTAACACACACTGACATCTCATTTAGAGTCAGTTAAACACAGTCTTTTAGACAAGAGAATGAGTACTGTGCTCTGGTGTAAAATCTAAGCATCATTATAGGACATTAAGCATTGTAGAAAGAATAGGGCTTGATTTACATCACTTAAATGTAATAGGGCTGCTTCTAAAAACAAAACACATCACATAGGTAAGAACCTAATAGCATTTCTCATTCAAGCTATTTTTATTGCTATGAAATGTGCTCAAATTGCACAGCTCTATAATGATTTGTGTACTTCTTATATAAATTCACTTTTAATGCTTATACCATTTGGTTAATTTTTATTTGCTTAATGTTTTTTATTTGATCAGAAGTGGTATAGTTTAATTTATAAATATGGCACAGTATAAGAGATCAACACAACTCATTGTCAAAGAGAATAATTACAGCAATACACTATATGAGATATGAAAAGTTATACTACAGAAAGTGCAACCACAGATAAGGAGGACTTCTGCAATCTGTAAAATGACAGAAGCTGGTGTTTTAATGACATTTTAAAAATTCTACTAAGATGTATGAAATTCCACTTATCTTTGAATGCTGAAAATGACAGTAAATTTTTTAATGATTCCTAGGGTGGGACACAATGAGGTCATAGGAGTATGTAGGACAGGACTGGACGCTGAGGGTCTTGGGCGAGACCACTGGAATGAAATGCTGGCCTATCACCGAAAACCAATAACACACTGGCACCCCTTGCTGGAGGTAAGCTTGTCCTTTCCTGACCTCTGCTCTCTTTATCACTTTTGCTTAAATATTACCTGTGTACTAACCTTTATCTGATATTTTATGTATTCCGTTTAATAGAAAAATTTCTTTCCACGTCACTACCACCAAGTATTAAAAGTTCTTTTGGAGTTGTGCCTTGTGGAATTAAAAAAAAAAAAGTCAACTTTCTGGTCTTCAGATTCAGTAAGCCCATAAATTCTGCAAGGCTGTCATTTTCTTTGCATTGCCTAAAAATTCACATCATGAGTGGTAGAGCCATCTAGCAAGTTTATTGCTCAATAGAAACCATATTTTGGTGCTTTTATTTTGTGAAAAGAGACAGCTTCCCAAAAGTACCCTCCCAATAATCATTAAATGAGCCACATGCAATAATGCAGGACTATAATCTCAGTACTCAGGATGCTGAAACAGGAGGAGAGCAAGCTCCAGGCTAGCTTCAGCAACTCAGCAAGGACCTCAGCAGCTTATCAAGACCCTGCTTCAAAATAAAAAATAAAAAGAGCTGACGATGTGGCTCAAAAGTTGAATGCCCCTGGGTTTAAGTCCTAGTACCAAAATTTAAAAAAATTAAATCCAGGGGCATTCAACTTTTGAGCCACATCGTCACCTCATACAACTCTTCTGCCTAAAGAGACAAGGATATTTCTTCAAACTCTAGTCATGAAGGGCTCACAGATTTTTCAAATATCTAGGCCTGAGAATATCTGAGTTCAAGGCCTTACTCTGCTCTGTGGCTAATTATTGTGGAACCTTAGGCAAGTGACTTAAATCTCTCAGTTTCTGCTGTGACTCTAATAGTAAGGAACTCAGAGAAAAACTAAATAAATGCTGAATATGAAGTGCTTAGCAGAGCAGGCACAATGTCAACTCATAGCTATTGTTACCAGCTGTACTAACTAGAGAATGAATCAATACCAGTTTTCTACCATGACGTTTAGTAATGAAGTCCACTTGATACAATGACTGTTGTAGGTCAAATGGTGTTCTTTCCCAAGAACTTCCTCCTCAGGAAGTAAATAATTTATATTATTGGACTGAGAGGCAGTGAAGATTGACAACAGAGTGTGTAGTAGATTAGGATTTTATGTGTTTCAATTAAAATAATAGTCATAATGACCACATACTAAATAAATGACACATCTGCCATTTTTCCATGAATGAGATTCAGCTTTCTGTATTGGTACTAGGCACTGAGATAAAGAATGGGAGACACTGAACATTGTCATTAAGTATGTCAGTGGGATCAGGTTCTAATCTCAGCTTGGTCCAAAAAATGTGACCTCAAGACATTTCAGAGAACCTATATGAAATTTCTATGCTGAGACAATGGAATTGAACTGGCATTACTTAGAGCTGCTTATACACTAATGTTCCAAGTCATCATCAGACTTGGTAATTTAGTGTAAGTCATAAATGACACAAACACATACACAGAGACACACACACAGGTACATGGAGTTTTCCTTAGAGAATTTCTTAAATAGAAACAAATGTATTCTCATTAGCACAAGTATTCGTATTTCATTTCAGTGGTAATTATAAAAAGTATATTTGCTGATTATTGTCTAATTACTCTTTTTTTCCTGGTTCTAATCTTTTTTAAATTTTTATTTATTTTTTATTAACTTTTAATTTAATTTTTAAAAATAAACATTAATTAGAGGGATTAAAAATGTGTTAGGCAGCAGCCTGCAGTGAACAGAAATGTGGATCCTGGTCCTTCTTCCTCTAGTTGCCTAATCCTAGACAGGCCATTTGCCCTTACGTGCTTCATAGGGACCATGCAGGGAGAAATAAGATGGTGTGAGCAAGAATTTTAACATGAGGAAAGGTACTGTATGACCAGAGGCACATTAATTATTGATAACTTTTCTTTGAAGCCCTTCTACCTCTGGGCTACACTCCCAGACCTATTTTTTATATTTTTATTTGGAAATAGGGTCTCTTAAGCCAGTGCAGCTGACATCGAATCTGTGAGATCCTCCTGTCTCTGCCTCCCAAGTACGGGGATTACAAACATGCGCCACCACCCCTGGGTTATTGATAACTTTTTAATAAGCAGTAATACATTTCCTGATGAACAGGAGCTGTGGAATAGGTATGGGTGTCTGAAAATTCATAAACACATTTCAGTCATAATTAGAATGTTCATGAAAATAAGCTACAATATTCCACATATTTTTCTGGCAACTGAGTAATCATAGAATAATGTCATGTAAATGCACTTTCTCTAGGAAATAGTAACATTTTTCCAACAGAATATGTGGACTAGAGATACAAACTATCTAGGTATGAGGAAAACTTGGTGTGTAATTACATGTGTCCTTGTCAGAAAGCAGATAAATTTTGAAAAGTTATTCAATGACTGGATAAGTTTATGGGATGGATATTAAAGTATCATTTAGAAAATATAATTACTTCTACTTAGCTTATTATTTTGGTTAATATTTTCACTGCTGTGATCCAAAACAACTGACCAGACAACTTAGAGAAAAGTAGATTTATTTGTTCCTGGTTTTTGGAAATTCCAAAGCTCATTGTATGTCATGCCCAATCTTGGAGTTTAGGACTTGGTGGTGGGAAGTAGAGAGAGGAAGAGGGCAAGGCTCTGCTCTCACATCAAGGAGGCCAGAAGCAAGAGAGAGAGCAAGCAAGGGGATTCAATGACAAAGGACAGTCCCTGAGGCTGAACCTACAGGGTCTACCTTCTCTAGCCATACTCTACCTGCCCACCTAATTACCCAGCAATCCATTCTAATAGATTTATTCACAGATTACAGCCCTCAGGACTTAATTACATCGGATTAATATATGAGCCCTTTGGGGGACATTCTATACCTATAGCACTTATCAAAAGGTTATTCTGATGTAACTAAACTTTTTAAGTACACATAAATATTTAAAATTTATAATTAATCCTCCTCAGTAGGGGTTCCCACTTGCCAAATGCACTGATTCATTAATTGCCCCACTAGAGGCCACCCCCTGCTTATGAGAAAGTGGATTGCAGGCTTATGTGTTGACAATCTCTTATTGCTCTTGACTTGCAAATGCTGTCACTATAGTAAGCAATTCTTTAATAAAAGGAATTAAAACGCCATCATAAAGTGGGAAATTAATCTGCAGTCATAAATAGTTGCTGTGTGATGCTGCCTTGTGTACCATCTAAGTTCCAGGTTCTGCAGACATCACTATGAAATATTTGTGTCCCCTCATTCTACCTGAGAAGGTTAGTCCTGAAGGACAAAGGAACTGTGTATATCTTCCTTAGAGATTTGCACACTGCAGTTGAAGAGTCACTTATTTAAACAAAGCAGCAATTAACCATGGTGTGATTTTTTTCTTCACTAAATAATACATTATTAAATTATTGTCTTTTAGTTACCTGGCCGGGCAACCAGTTTTGATAGTCAAGGATCCTGTTCTTCTCCCAAACCACCATCCACACCGTAATGCCTCCAAAATAAGACCCTAATAATGAGGACTAAGACTAATATGCTCTTTGGATCAGAAAAAAAGCAGGTTTTATTTCCTCATTTAAAATATATGTATTTAATGAACCAACTTGATGTACAAGTTTTTCTTTTCTTTTTTGTTTTTCAACTTTGAACATCTTAATACATTTTACTTGAAAATGAATAGTCCTTAGTTACATAAGGCATTTTGTCTTTTATGTCAATGCCTATTAGCACAAAGAGGATTTTAATATGTTGTTCTTTTGCCTAAGCAAAGAAACAGGTTTTCAAGAATCAGATCTGTATGTATCTAAAATCAAATATAGTTTATGCTGCTATTGTATAAAGTAGCACAGCACATATGTAATGGCTTTGTTTTTGTTACAACTGTGTTCATTTCTCAATGTGCATATGGTTCTGTAGAATCTTCACTGGACATTTAAATTTAATGAGCACAGCATTAAGTCTTTGCACATTCAAATTAATGTTAATTACCAGATAATGGCTTTTCTTTCATTCTCAGCAAATTCTTTACTTGTTGAGGTTTAGTCCTATCAAACTCAAAACTTTGTATCTTAAGCTTGTTCTTTAATAGGTACAGATAAAGTTGTAAATTTAAAGAATCATTTTGAATATAAATTTTAAAAGTGATATTTAGTGGAAGTAATATGGAGGGTGAGCCATTTTGGCAACCAGTTTATACTGTCTGATTTTCACATTAGTTCAAACATCTACTGCAATGTTTAACTGATGTTTTAAAACTAGTAATCTAAATCTCAAGTGTAGCACTGTTGAATAGAGTAAGAAGTTCATTTTTTAAGTGTTCATAAGGTTCTCAAGTACTGTGACATGTACTTTTTGTGATATAAAGCTATCATGTAAATTCTGTGTTTCGGAAAGATCACATCAACAGACACCAAAGGTTCAACAAAATTGTCTGTGCTCATTGTCATTCAGATTATACACAATAATAGTGACTCTCACACTCTTTTAAAAGCTAATCATCAGAGCTAGGTATTTTCTTAAAGCATAACTTATTTTTCAGCAAACAATAGAAACATAAGATATATAATATAACTTCAACATTCAATAAAAGTAAACACATTAAGTCTAAAGGCCCAGACCTCAGTCCTTTCATGAAAGGCATTCGCCTTCATGAGGATCAAGGATCAGGTCAGTAGATGTAAAAACTATGCAAATGTTTTTACAAGACAGAACTTTCTTTTAAATTGGGTCAACTTTGTATTGTCTCATTTCAAGGCTGAACTAGAAGGCATCTGTATTAAATTATACCAACCTTACTTTTGAAAGGTGTACTATAGATAGTGCATATTTTGAGCTTATTCCAAAATAAGAGGTTAAAAAAAGATAGAACATTTTTACTTAGAATATAAAAGCTATTTCATCAGGATGAGAAAATTTTATCATCAATTCTTAAATTTTTACTTTCATAAAATCTCTTCTGAATACTAAAAATAAAATTTTAAAAGCCTTGAAATTTTATTTGCTGGCATTTCTCATAATGATGAAATTACTGTTAATTAAGGTGTAAATATTTTCACATTAACATTTTAAAGGAAAAACAGTTTTGCCTGAAATTTTTCAAAACTGCCTGTCCCATCTTAGCAAGTAAAAACCAAGAATTTCTAACCACTACTTTCTCATAAAAAATAAAGAAGAAAACTATGTGAAAGTACTTGGTTACATTACCAAGCCTAAAAGAACTACTTGTTATAGGTAGAATTTTGAAACTCTGTTTTACTGGGAAATAAAAATTAACAAATGGAAAGACAAGTTATTCTCTTAATATATTAACATTGTTTTTCTAAGTAGATAAAGCTTCAGCCTAAAGTAAATTAGCAGCTATATTTCTAAAATGATTATAATGTGTATTTTTAGCCAAAAACCTACTTTAAGGACTTGATATTTGTCCTTAGATGTTTATGCTTTTGTTTCTTTCGTAAGGAGAAAAAGCCAGTGCTTGTGATGAAAAAATAAAAGTGACCTCTCAGCTAATCAGGGGACTTTAGTATGAAGACTGTAGATTCAAATGAGTTTTTAAAATAATTTTTAAAACTTTTTTCCTGGATAGACTCATAATGCCAGAGTGTTTCCTAAGCCTGTGAAAGTGGTTAAGAGGAAGAAATTCACAACTTATCTTTCATATAATATATCAGATTGATAAGGAACTAAAACTAGAAAGGTTAGTTCATATCATGCAGGTATAATCCTACCATTTCTAATACAACACACACACACACACACACACCACACACACACACACACACACACACACACACACACACAGAACTTATCCTCTTTCAGTTTATTTTGGAAGATTATATATTTTTAGTTTAAATACTTAAAATAATGTTTAATGTTCAAAATATCTTCCACTAATTTGTGGAGGACACAATTTAATGACAGTATTGATGCATTATGAAGTTTTAGGTTAGGAATATATGTATTGACTACTCAATTTCAGGGATTTATTCAGGGACTTAAACAATATATAAGTCTAGGAAAAAGGTCAAGTGTTGATTCATTATCATAAGAACACTGATATTCTTTCTAGTTGTTTTGGTTTCATTTCTGTCATATGGTACAACCAATAAGTTGAATGTGTAAAATGAGTAGGAAAAGAACATTGTTAGTGGAGTATATAATCTTTTCACAAAACTAAACAGTTAATTTTTTTCTCGCTGGTTTCCTAATAATAATTTTCTAGGAAATTTTAATTTCCTTTATCAGGCTGGCCCTGTGTTTCTGGTACTTTATTTTACATGTAGATCACCATTAATACATTCACAATTAATCACACAATAGAATTAGGACTAGTGCCAAGGAAATAGTGAGGGAATGCAGAGCTAAGCACCCACTTTCTTGTGTAGTTTTGAGGGGTGTGTGCATGTTCCAGTTACTGCAGGGAGATCACAACTGATCAACAATGACTCAGGTTTTATATTAAAGCAAATATATACAAACCTACTTGGTTGTGATATTCAATTGACATTGCTACTGTGAGTATTCTCCTATGATGTTTATTATTTTAAAAATTTGCAGTCTCAACAAAGTTATCAGTCTCTTAAAGTTTCTACTTAATGATTGTTTCAAAAATGAAAAAAGTCAAACTTCCACTCCTGTTTAAACTTTTACTATCCATAAAACAGAATATGACTTAAGAATGAGTTACCAAAAGAACCAAAGGCTATTACAAATAAAAGGACACAAAATCTTAACAAGGAACATATGGCAATTTCTTTACTTCTTCAAAAAGATTACTTGATATTAAGAACTTAGATTTTCACAGAATGTAGTTGGTCTGATCTCCTTTTTTTGCCACATTTTGTGATAATAACCAGGTAATCTAATTACCTGATAATTTAAAAAGAAACTGAGATTAATAAGGTTTTAAGAAATTTATTCAGAGCTGGGTGTGGTAGCACATACTTGTAATCCCAGCATTTGGGAGGCTGAGACCAGAGGATCATGGTTCACAGCCAGTCTCGGCTAATACTTAGTGAGGCCCTTTGCAACTCAGTGAGACCCTGTTTCAAAATAAAGAATAAAAAAAAAAAGGGCTGTGGTTGTCGCTCAGAGGTAGAATGCCCCTGGGTTCCATCCCCAGTACCGCAAAAAAAAAAAAAAAAGAAAAGAAAAAAAGAAAGAAAAGAAGGAAGGAAGGAAGGAGAAAGAAAGAAAGAAAGAAAGAAAGAAAGAAAGAAAGAAAGAAAGAAAGAAAGAAAGAAAGAAAGGGTTATATAGCTAGGCATTGTGGCACACACTTGTCAATTCAACACTTGGTAGGCCAAGACAGAAGGATTGCAGGTTCAAGACTCATCTCAGCAACCTAGTAAGACCCTCAGCAACCTAGCAAGACTCTGTTCCAAAATAAAAAATAAAAAAGGCTGGGGGTTTGGCTCAGAGGTAGAATGCCCCTGGGTTCAAGCCTCAGTACCAAAAGAAAAAAAAATGTATTCAACCTGTACTAAATTTAGAGAAAACCAGGAGATCTGTTCCTTTATTATCTTGTTCTTGTAATCTCTTTGTTCTAGAGGTACTATAATTGATCTTAACTTTCATAATAGTTAGGCTTAAAATTCATTGCTCTCAAGAAAACACGATCTGAAAAACTGAAAATAAAAAGTAGGAGTCCACATCATTAAATGATATGGAAGCAAAGCAAAGATCTTAAAGCATATAAAAATAAAGCTACTGAAATACAAAGTGTTTTGTACGTTCATTTTAATTAGCAGACAATTTTTTAACATTTTTCCAGAATGGTCTATCACACAATATTTAGTAGGTACTCAGTGATATGCCTCAGGATGTGATTCATCTGAACCTGCTGTAAGCACCTATTACTTAAAAGAAAATCGCGAGTTTACATTTCACATGGGAAACAGAGCTAACTAAAGGACAGGCTGTTTCCAATGTTATTCAGTGATAACCATATAGGTAAGAAATTTATTTCATTTAGACTTCTATATGTATTCAATATTCTGTTAATTAAAGGGAATGGTAATTAAATAAAAGATGCATTGATAATTATTTGCCATCCACTGTTAACAGTTAACCAAAAAGATGTGTATCTGAACAGTGGCATTTAGTATTTGGTCACAGTGCATTCTTACCAGAGGAAAAGTCACTCTCCTTTCACCATATTTGCCATGAAAATAGAAACAGATTTGGCACTATAGCATGACAATGTCATGGAACATAGACTTAGAGAAGAAAGCTCCAAATTAAGGGTTGACGTGGGAATTAATGACTTATTGAATGCAAACATTTTGAATACTAGAAACAGCAATTAAAAAAGTAAGTATATGTTTAAAATAAAGGATAGGCTTCTTCATGCCTGAGATGATTTCAATATATTCCTGCCAGAATGAATTATTTCTATTTTTACCTATACTAAGACACAAGAAATAACCTGCTAATAATAGGTATATTTATAAGGAAATATTTGAATCTCAAACCTACAAAATTTCTTCCTTAAACTCACATGGACTATGAGACTCCTCTCCAAAAAGCAAAACTGCCTGATCTTGTACCAGAGTAAAAATAAATCATTTTCTTCTGAGTTGAGTTGCCTCGGCTCTGCAGAGCCTCCTATTTGCTGTACAACATGGTGAAATTCAATTATTCAATTTCATGTTTTTTAAGTTTTCTCAAATACAACTTATTGGACATCAATGTGGATTACAGATTCAAGTCATCTTTTTAAGAAAATTAAGTCTCAAGGTTTGAAGATTAATGCATTAGGTATTTTGTCATGTTTTCAAAATTATTTTTATTCTCCCCATCTGAATAGCAATTTGTCTATGATTTTCCATTTTGTGGACCCCAAAATGGCTATAATGCCTAATATTATGTACAAACTGGCCATGTAGTCATTTTCCATAAAAAACTTTTATAGCATTTTTATATATCTACATAGATCATATCATGGGTTTTATTATAATTTATTTTCTTTTATTTTTTATAACTTTTATTGATGTGCTGTTTTCTTTTAAAATATCCTTTAAAACTTCCACTTAAAGAAAACAGTAGTATTCTATGTAGGAAGTTTTATAATTCTATCACTGGATAAATAAATAGCAGAGAGCAATTCTAATATACAAAATACTTGCATTTATAGTTGATATCATAGATAAAAATCCAACACTCAGGTTGGTGTCATTGATATTCACTTGTTATTAATTTTACAATTGAGAGAAGTGATTTGATTTACTTGTAAATAAAGAGAAATTACAGAAGGGAAACTTTAATTTCCAAATGAAGAACAGAAATAATTAAGAAATGGGAACACATTGCTATAACTGTCCACAAATAGATATTTGTTGATTATTCCATACTGGCAGGAACTATAAGAATTCTTCATTTCACACATCAAAAAAATGGGATCCAACATATTTAATCCTTTTTTTAGTCATTGTTCATAAAGTGACTTTTAAATGAAGTTTGTGATTTAATACTTAGCCATTGTTCAAATCAGTATCTTTGACATCTGTGTCCTAGAGCAGAAATTTTGAAATCTTTTGAAATTTGTGTTTCTGGCTTTTGTGTGTGTGGTAACTAGCCATTTGTGAATCTTGACAGTATACAATTGTATTACTTAGAACAAATGTTTTTGCAGTCACCTTCAAAAGATGTTACATATTGCAGTATTTTTACAATGTCTTCTTTAAAATGTGTGAACATATTTGTCAGGTTCAGGTGAATTATATTAACAATGAAACCTCAAGGCTGTAATGAAGTATAGTTTATGACTTTTTTGTAAAAGAAAATGGAAAAGCATTTGAAATATAATTTTACTGTTTCATATGTATTTTGAAAAAGAAATAAAGTGATTATAAGCTATTTTTGCCTGTCTTTGAAGAAAATGCCTTTTCCAAATTTAATTTTGATATATCTATCATTAAGTTTTTCGGTAATAGACACTACTTTGGGTACACATCAGCGTTTCAGTCATTTATTTATCAATAATTCAATACCTCCAGAATTGAATACAGTTTACATTACTTCTTTAATACACATCAAGACTAGGGCAGGAGGGTGTGTCACCTTTCCACTCCACCCTGAGGGTCATGACTGACATTCCTATAACAAATTGCAGGTTAACAGGAGAAGAGCATAGCAAATTTACTTAACTATAGTTTTATGGTGCTGTGGGTATAGCTCAGTGGTAAAGCCCTTGTCTAGCATGTATGGGAGGCTGGGTAGATCCCCAGCACTGAAAACAAAATTAAAAAAATGTTACACATGATATGAAAGCCTTTGCATTACGGAGCAAACTTCCAAGAAAAAGTATTTTTTGTGCTTAGGTTCAACAGAGAATAGACACAGTCTAGAAATGCAATAGAAAAAGAAGGGTTTGGCCTTGGTATTTCCTCCTTTCAGGTACAGGGCAGGATCCTAAGCCCTCTGGAATGAGGATTTTAGGATCTACTGTCAAGACAAGGTAGGTCAGAATATTTCTCTGTAGCCAACTTTTACAAAGCCGGGGGAAGATAACAGAAACATTTCAGGTTTTGTGGATACCTGTAGAGAAGAGGTATTCTAGTTTATGTGGACTGGTTGGGAGGGAGAAAATGAAGAGGAGAGAGAAGAGCAGGGGAATAACAGTGTCCTTCGATTAAAAGGAGCCTTTCAGTGTCCTTTGATTAAGAGTACTTCACATGCCTAAGTGCAGTACTACAAGGTAGCATTTTCTAAAGCACAACACCATTTTTTTATAACAAAAGTATAAATAGAGGTTTCTAGATGACTTTGAATAAAAAGTAATGAGCCAATTGTAAAAAAAATTCTGTCACACGTTTTAGCTAAATTTGTTGTACCTACAAAAAAATGTTTCAAATCCTAGAAATACATATGCAGATGATCTGGTAGCTAGGATATACCTGTTACTTTGCTTAGTTCTTTTGATTGTGCTTTGCCTCAGATTTTCAAAAACTAATTTTGTAGGTAAAGCCTCTACTTTTAGGCAGTCAGCAGAGTACCGACTCAAAGACAGTCATACTTTTAACAAACCAGAGATTCTATTCCTAGAGTCATTGTGTGTGTGTGTGTGTGTGTATTTTTTCATATATATGAAAAATATAGCTTATAAGAGGAAGCAAATATGAATTTCTGTCTCTTTCTAGAAGTCCTTACATCCAAAAAGTCTGAGGAGTCTGAATAAAATCTATGCTTCTTTTTTCAAACAACAATCAAATTGCCACTTTTAAAGATTTTCTTGTTTTTCCACAGTTATTCCCAGGAAGGATTTATATTTATTCACACTGGTTTAAAATTAATATTCCTAATAACTACCCTAGTCAACACTGGCACAACTATTTTATTGTTTACCAATTGGAACATGGTAAAATGACACCAATGTTTTAATTTGTAATTATTTTTACCTAATGGGATTGATCATTTTTTGTATACTGATTAGCAATTTGGATTTCATTGTTTAAGTGTTTTAATACTCTTATATTGGGATTTTCTTTCTCATTGATTTTTTAGAGATTTTTTTCCATTTTATTAAGTGAAGATATATTATATGACCATATCTCAAAGTTATCTTCATTCTGCAAAGCAGAAGGCATTGAAGAGAAATTAACATATGTATATGTTTATATACATATGTAGAGAGACAGATAAATAATATATTTTAATATAGAGAAAAAGGTAAATATAAAGCAAAGTACAAGTAAAAGTTTTCATTTCTTGAAAAGAATGAGTTATTATCTTGAAACTTTACGAGATGATTTTGGATTATAATCATTGGTGCATCTAAAAAAGTTAGGAAATAATCCTTTTTTATGAGAAACCCATTATTTATGTTATGTTTTAAATCCCTTTTTCTGCTGCATTTGAACAGTTGGGTTCTATTCACTTTTAAAGTGATACAGAACAAAGAGAAACTAAGTCCATTAATGTCCACTAAAACTATAACCAAAAATCTGAACAGAAACCACAACAGGACATTTAAAAGTACCCATTTCCATGCTGCAGAAAGAATTTTTAATTACCTTTTTTCAGGTAAAAATAATCATCCAAAGTTCCAAATATGAGTATAAATTATGTGAACAGAAATCAGCTCCCAATATGAATGCTTTTAGTGAGCCTATGAGCATTTTCATGAGTGAGATCTTTTTCTTTTATAAATTTTAGGATATACATGTCTAAAATTTTTACTTTAAATGGGAAGCTAACTTCGAGTCGGTGATGAGAACTCAGACTACAAAGTGAGGAAAATAACAGATAAGAATCAGCTGTGAACTCAAATCACAAACAGACCACCAAATTGCACAATTCCATACTCAGCCACACTGTGGTCTGTGTAAATGTGCATTAGAACAAAGAGATCAACACCTTTACTGGTAACTTGCAAAGCACAGTTACTATTAAAAGTAAACTGTGAAAGCATAGTTACCTCAACCAGAAGTTCTCATTTAAAGCCAGAGCCAAGAGTTGAAGGCCAAACATTTTTAATTGGTTGTAGAGCCTAAATAACACAATGTGTGTCATACAGCAAGCACTGTGCTCTTTCTATACATTACCTCTGATATGTAGAATATATCTGTGATATATTATTATGACCATTTTATTTTTTTATTTTTTTAATTTATTTTATTGGTGACCATTTTAAAGATGGAGAAAAACTTAGGCTGAACTAATTAAGTGGAAACACAGATAGTAAATTTTGCACATACTCTTCATTCAAAGTCTGCATTTTTATTTTATGCAAGTCACATCTTACTCATATTTGGATTAAGATCAGTTATAGCTGTCTGACCTACCATTTAATTAATGTATGTGTGATTTTGTGATATATATAACACTATGCAAATAATAAGGTATTCATTTTTATAATATAATTTCCATCATTAATAGCTGAAATCCACAGATATTAAATAAATATTTTAAAAAGCCATAAGATAGCTATCTGTACAGATTAAGTGGCTAAGAAACATGTAGTAGATGCCAATATGATCTTGATCGAAAAATGAAAGAATATCTTGACCCATAGGCTCAAGTCCTTGAAATGCCTGTTCATCGTATTTCATGGTCTTACTATTTTCCTATCACCTCTACCCTAATTCAGGCTGTGCAACCTCTTTTCTACATTTTATAAATCTGGATAATTGCTCTAAAAACCACTAGATCCTCACAGAAGTCACTTTTTATAGAACCATTTCTAGAAAACTGAGTATGTGAATATGCCATATTTTTACTCAAAACCCTAAGTGGAACTTAAAGAGAAAACAAGTTATACTGGAGCAACTGGAAACCTATAAGAACCAAATAAGATGTTTCCTGCCTAATATTATACATAGAACTTAATTTCATATAAATAACACTTAAGTGGAAATATTAAACCTCTAAGTCTTCCAGAAGACCAAGCAAGATATTTTTGTGACCTTGGAGTATACACATATAGTCAGGACTTTCTAGTTTCTTGGAAATGATCCACAATAATTATAGAAAGGCCTACAAGTGTAAAGACTTAAATTTTCTCCAAACAGATCTCAAAGCTTCAATAAAACTTCAATAAAAACTCCAAATGTTTTGGTTTTGTTTTAAGGGAACTTGATTAGCTGATGCTTAAATGTATATGAAAAGTAAAGGTCTATAAATAGACCATTCTGCTAAAAAAGTAGGGAGATGAGGTATGATATAAAAATGAAGTATATTTTGAATTTATAGTTACCAAGGCAGTCTGGTACTAGGGTGAAGATAGACAAATTGACAAAACAAAAAGGTAAAATCATGTCAAATACATATGAAAACAATTATGTAACAAGAGGACATACCAAGTGAGGACAGGAAATAAAAGTATTTCATAAAAGCTGTAAAATTATTATTCTTAGGAAAAACGTTAAGTATGGACCCATTTTTAATCCAAATGCTAAATTAAACTTTGAATAACATTTATTTCAAACAAATACTTTCAATATTCTATTGCAAAGTATAATTTGAAAATAAGGATACTTAAGACACAAAATGTGTTCTACATTTAAAAAGATTAATATATTGTCTTATACCTTCAAGAAGTGAAAAAGCAAACTACAAATTCAGGATGAAATAGTTACAATATATATAACTAACAAATCATTGGCATCAAGTTATGTAAATAGACAACAAGTTATGTAAATAGATAAGTCGACAAGAATAGCTTAAATGATCCAATTTGAAATGGGAAAAGGCCTGAGTAATCTTTCATAGAGGAGAAAATGCATATGGGCAAAACATAGGAAGAGATGTTCTACCCCATTATTAATCAAAGAATTGAAATAAATTGGAACCCTACCTCATGCCATATATAAAAATCAATCTAAAGTGGATCAAAGACCTAAATATTAAGAGGTAAAATGATAAAATTATTGGAATAAAATCTCAGCATAAATCTTCAATGTCTTGGATTTGGCAATAATTCCAAAGACATAATAGATAATGTGCATTTCATCAAAATTAAAACCTGTTCTGCTTCAAAGGACACCATCAAGAAAGTGAACAGAGATGAGATCAAAGGGAAGATGGTGGTCAAGAGCAGCAGCAGTTACAAATCCTGATAACACGTGGTCACCATTGTCCCCAAAACAGAGCGCAACAAAAACAGATAATACTTTAGCAGAGGAAAAACAATAATTAGCACAAGAGACTGGGGGAAAAAGAGAAGGCTGACCAAGAGAGAAAAAAAAGAAAAAGGAGAGATGGAGGATTCATGGACTGCAAGCAAGCTTGCGCTTAGACCTCCTACAACTCACAAGGAGCTAAACACGCCACCAAGAGAACTAGAATAGAGTTCAGCACCCGCCATGCCCAGAGAAAGTTAGAGAGGGGGCTGCTTTTGGACATAACAGAAGCTCTGACAGACTAAGGCTTTGATCAGCAGAAAATGGGGGAAGGGAAATCTAGCTAGATCCATTTAATAGAAGCTCCAGATCATCACAGACCTCCCATTTGGGGGAAATGTGGATAAGTAATACCAGACCAGCCCTAGCTGTAGAGAACAGAGCCTCCAACATTGAGTTTGGTCCCAGAGGCAAATGTCACCAGTGGTGGCAGGGAGAGATCTAGTTTCCAAACTGGTGGAAAGCGTGAGAGTGGCCTGCGCATAATACATAACACAGCTTCAAATGGTATTGGCCACCTACATAAACTGAGAAAATATCAGAGAACCAAACCCACAATAGGAAGGGCGCAGTGATACTCTGTATCTCCACAGAGAGAGACTGCAGCAGATCTATCTGCTAAATAGAGATTTAATTGTAGACCTGCATTAATTTGTAGTTGAGGTTATTTTTTTGGTTTTCTTTTGTTTTTTCTTTTTGTTTTTGTCATTTGTTCTTTTTTATATGATTGTATAACTGAATGATTTTATTGTTGCTCTGATTTTGTATTTATTTATTTAAAATATTTATTTATTTATTTATTTATTTATTTATTTATTTATTTATTTATTTATGGTACTGGGGTTCCTGGAAACCCTTCTACCTCTGGACTACACTCCCAGACCTATTTTTTTACTTTTCTTATTTGGAAACAGGGTCTCTTAAGCCAGCGCGGCTGGCTTCGAACCTGCGTGATCCTCCTGTCTCCACCTCCCAAGCCTGGGGATTATAAGCGTGTGCCACCACGCCCGGCTGTTTTGTTTTTATTTTTAACCTATTCCCAAACCCTCTCCCAAGCTTCTTCCTTTGTACATACCAACCCTTTTGTCACTATCCCTTTCCTATCTTGTTCCTGCTTTTTATCTCTCCCTTGTCTTGTATAAAACCTACTTTATATCATTATACCATAAACTCTACATCAGTCAGAATACTACTTTATTCTTACTACCTCTAATCCCTACTATATTCTGCTCTATGAAACTCATACTTTAATTCTATTGACTCTACCTGAGATTTTACCCTATTCTTCCATTCACTCCTGCACTTCCCTCCTTCCTCAGTCTTCACTATTGAATACAATACAAACTCCCCTCAGATATACCAGCTGACACCTAGAAACTGAGAGACGTCTACAAAAAGCAACAGAAGCAAACATCTGAAATCATGAAAAAGAGGAATAACAAAGGAGCAATGAGCTCCCACAACTTCACATTTACAGAACTTGATAACACAGAACTGCAGAGATCTCCAGAAGGTGAATTTTATAAAACCTTTATAGAAAAGCTAATCCCTATACTCCTCAATCTATTTTGCAAAATAGAGAGAAACAGAACTCTCCCAAATACATTCTATGAAGCCAACATCACACTAATACCAAAACCAAATACAGTTCAAGGAAGTAAAACTATAGGTCTATATCTTTTTTTTTATTGGTGCACTGTATTCATACATCATAGTAGGATACATACTTTTGTAGACATACATGCACACTTTTCCCAGTCAGCCCCCACCCAATCCCCACCCCATTCTCTCCCTATCCCTCCCTCCCATGCTTGGCTTAGTAGTTGACATCTAGTATTATGGCAATTTATCTAAAATTAAAAATGATAATCTCACATAACAGTTTCATTTGTCTGATACCAAGCTTTTGATGACTTAAAGATAACATTTCAATATTTCTTTTTGCTTTCTTTCTTACCAGAGAATTTTTTTTCTATTTTTTAGGTGAAGCTATCATATATTTATATATTTATTTTTCAGAAAAAAATCTATCCTAATATGGAATATGGACTCTAGGTACCCAAAACGATCTTAAAAAAGAACAAAGCTAGCCGGGTGTGGTGGCGCACGCTTGTAATCCCCGCTTGGGAGGCAGAGACAGGAGGATCGCGCAGGTTCGAAGCCAGCCGTGCGCTGGCTTAGGAGACCCTGTTTCCAAAATGAAAATGTAAAAATAGGTCTGGGAGTGTAACCCCAAGGTAGAAGGGCTTCCAGGAACCCCAGTACCACCAAAAAAAAAAAAAAGAACAAAGCTAGAAGATATATATTTTCTGATTTCAAACCATATAAAGCTACAATAATTGAAACAGTGTAGTACTATTCTAAAGGGAGATATATAAACCATTGGAGTTAAATAAAAGCCTAGAGCTAAATTCTTCCCTATATTGTCAAGTTATTTTTGACAAGGTTTCCATGAACATTTGGTGGTGGAAATAATAATCTTTTAACTAAATATTGTTAAAAATAATAATTACATGGAAAAGAATAAAATTGGACCCTTACCTAATACCATATACAAATATTAACTCAAAATAGATAAAAACCCTAAATATAAATCTTAAGACTATAAACTTTTAGAAGAAAATCTGGGTCATAAAACCTCACAACATTGAAATTGGCAGTGATTTCTTGGTTAGAATTTCAATGGCACAGGCAACAGAAGAGTATACAAACTCCCTAAAAAAAAAAAAAAAAATACTGTATATCCAAAGACAATGTAAACAGAGTTAACAGTTACTAATAGAATGGGATAAAATATTTCCAATTGCTATATCTGAAGGTATATTAATATTCCAACTAGAAATCCTAAAAATTAACAACAATAAAGGCAAACAATACCCTTTAGAGATAGGTAAAAGACTTACATAAATAATGAATCTCCACAGATAACCAATCTTAGTTGTCCGGTTGGATGGAAAATCTTGTTTCTCTAGTTCTGGAGTGTGTTACCTATTTCTTCTTTGTAGTTAATCTCTTTGAGTATTTTCTCTAGTGCTGGTTTTGAAGACATAAATTCCTTCAGTTTCTGTTTGTCATGGAAGCTTCTTATTTCTCCATCTAATTTGATAGAAAGTTTTGCTGGGTAGGAAATTTTTGGCTGGAAGTTGTTTTCTTTCAGAATTGGGAATATGTTACTCCAAGCCCTTCTGGCTTTCATAACTTGGTTTGGGAAGTATATCTTTGATGAACTTAGATGCAAAACTGCTAAACAAAATACTAGCAACACGCATTCAAAACCACATCAAGAAAATCATACACCATGACCAGGTAGGCTTCATCCCAGAGATGCAAGATTGGTTCAACATACAAAAATCAATCCATGTAATTCATCATATAAACAGATTCAAAGACAAAAATCACATGATCATTTCAATAGATGCTGAAAAAGCCTTTGATAAAATCCAACATCCATTTATGATAAAAGCACTGCATAGAATCAAAATAGAAAAAACATACCTCAACATAATAAAGGCAATCTACAATAAACCCACAGCCAACATCATATAAAATGGGGAAAAACTTCTAGACTTCCTCCTAAAAACAGGAACAAGACAAGGATGTCCATTATCACCACTTCTCTTCAATATAGTACTTGAGACCCTAGCTAGAGAAATAAGGCAAGAAAAAGAAATCAGAAGAGTACAAATAGGAAAAGAAGAACTCAAACTCTTACTATTTTCAGATGACATGATACTATACCTAGAAGACCCAACAAACTCAATCAAAAGACTTATAGAACTGATCAACAAATTCAGCAAAGTATCTGGATACAAAATCAATCTTAAAAATCAGAAGCTTTTCTGTACACCAACCATAAATCCACTGAAAAATAAATTCAGAAAATACTTCCACTCAGGATTTCCCACAAAAAAAAAACTTAGGAATAAACTTAACCAAGGAAGTAAAAGACCTCTACAAATAAAATTATAAAACACTGAAAAAAGAAATCAAAGAAGATCTTAGAAGATGGAAAGATCTTCCCTGTTCAGGGATAGGCAGAATAAACATATTCAAGATGGCCATACTTCCAAAAGTTATCTACAGATTCAATGCAATACCATTAAATTACCAAGATCATTCCTCACAGACATAGAAAAATCAGTCCTTAAATTTATTTGGAACCACAAAAAAAACCAGAATAGCCAAAGTAGTTCTCAGTAACAAAAACCATGCAGTAGGAATCACAATATCTGACCTTAAACTATACTACAAAGAATGTACCAATAAAAAAAGAAAGTGAAAATATATCCTGTTGAACTGAAGAAATTATATGCAAGTCATACATCTTATTAGGAACTTATCTCTCTAAAATAAATTTTAATATTTAATTCAGCTATCTCAAATGTATCTCAGGGAAGTTTTAAATGCACTCTTTTCCCTCTGAAATTTTGATTATTTTAATCTATAAAAGAGACTGACAATGACAGATAACAGGGAAAAGAACCATACAGATTCTATTATGTGTCACAGCATGGAAGCCACATGCATTCAGTATGAGACTCAAAAATGGGCAAGACAGCTGAGCCTTGTACAGAGTTAAACAAAGGGATGTGGGACAGGGTTCTGGGAGAAGGAAGCTGAAAGGCTGAGGAAAGCTGGGGTGAGGAGGTCCACAGCAAGCAAGAACTTTTTTTTAATAGATGAAGTCACCCAAATATCATCCATCTTTAGTAATCTCTATCTGGGCCAGGTGTCAGACTTCCAATTCCTTCTTCCTCTGAAAAGATCTTTCCTAGGCAGAAAGGGAATGCAGGTAATATCAAATATAGAGGCCTCTGCCTGAATCTACTGTGTGCTGATACAGGTAGATACCAATTTTCTTTCACAAAAGAACGTTTAATAGCTATTTCTGTGTTTACAGAAGTCTACATTTTTTTCTGAATAACCAACTCAAAATATGCCCCTAAATATCTTTGAGGTACAATATTTTGTTAATCCTCTTCTGACAGCTGTCATTTATTTATCAACATTTCCATCAAAAACTATTATATAAACAGGCATGGTGGCACACTTCTAATCCCAGCTACTCAGGAGTCAGTAAGATTTCAAGTTTCAGACCAGCATGGGGAACTTAGAACCCATTTTAAAATAAAAAAGTTTTAAAGGGGCTGAGGTGTAGCTTTGTGGTAGAATGTTTGCCTAGCATGTATAAGACCCTAGGTTTAAACCCTATGACCTCAAAAAAATAAAAACCAACAAAATGAATCAAAGAATATACTTACCAATTTCATGCAGCATTCTAATCCATAGGATTTCAATTTGAATCTGCATAATTTTGTAAACATATTATCTCATGAGTTAATATATTGAAATAATTCCTTCATAGACTGTATTTACAATAATACAAGTTATCTTTCTTAAAAACAAAAGTGGTTGCCTAGGTAAATATAATTTCCCATGAATTTTATACACATTCTATTTGTTTAATTTATTGTAACTAGGTAATTTAATTATAGTTATAATTATATAATCATAATTAGCAGCAACAATTTTGCCATAAAATTGGCACTCAGCTCTGAATTGCATTAATCTGAAATGTATTTAATGGCATATTTTCTGAAAGTTTTTAATGTTATTGTTTAAATTAGAATCATCTGAATAATAAATAGCTTTTTGTGAATATATTTTAATTTTTATCTTCATTTATTTTAAACAGACACATACAAATTGTGCATATGAATGGTATTCCATGAAATGTTTTAATACAAATATGCATTGCATTTAGATAAGGATATATATATATATTCCCTAACACCATTGTATATGAAAACTTTCAAAATCCTTCTGGCTCTTTGAAAATACAGTACATTTTTTATTATTATCTATAATTACCCTATCCCACAATAGCCCACCAGAACTTTTTGCCCTTATATAACCAAAACTTAATGCTCATTGGTCAAACTTTTCTCCTTACTTCTCCTACTTTCCCATCCTCTGAGAACCACCATTCTACTCTCAACTTCTATGAGATCAACATTTTTAGATTTCACATATGAATGAGATCATACAACACTTGTCTCTTTGGCTTATTTCACTAAACATAATGATCTCCAGTTTCATCCATGTTGGCACAAATAACAGGGTTTCATTCTTCTTATGAGAAAATAATAGGCCATTATGTGCATATCCCATATTTTCTCTATTCATCAACTGATGACAGGTAATTTCCATTACTTGGCTATTGTCAATAGTGCTGAAATGAACATGAAAATACAATGTCTCTTTCACACACCAATTTTATTGTCTTTGAATCTGTGCCTCATAGTAGGGACTACTGAGTCAATGGTAGTTCTAGTTTTAATTTTTTGAAAACCTCTAAAATTAATGCAATTTACATTCTCATCATTAGAATACAAAGGTTCCCTTTTCCCCTTATACTCACCAGAACTTGTTATGGTTCATGTTTTTGATAAAAATCATTCTTACTGGGGTGAGGTGATATCTGATTGAGGTTTGGATATCTCTGGTGCTGGTCATTTGTTTTTTGGCTACTGACTTTGTAGAGTTCCTAATATATTCTGGATACCAAGTCCTCATTAAATATATAGCCTGCAAATATTTTTCCCATTGTATAACTGTGTTTTGTCACTTGTTTCCTTTCCTGTCCAGAAGCTTTTAAGATGTCTATTTTTGCTTTTGTTTCCAGTGCTTAAATTTTTATTATTAGAACATATGATATAAACAATAGAATGCTACCTTCTATGCACAAAATGATGAGAACAATCTAAAATATTTTAAAACTCAAGTTCTGATTTAAATTTTTCTTGCTCTCAAGGTTAATTTTTGTTCATAATATTTATTTTTTGTTCATAATATTTATTCCTTGTTTTCATGACTTTCAAATCATGAGGATCATGATAACTTCATAATATAATTCATTATATTCTCATATTGTCATCAGACAGAAACTCTTTATAATAAAATGTTTGGTTGTTTCACATGCTTCATTTATTAGTTGAATGTATAAAATTGTTACGAAATAGTAGTATAGCATTTATTTTCAGAGCTTAATAGTCATCACATATATGAAGAAATAAGCCATATCCAAAGCCAGACATTGTATAATCCCAGTACTGAGGCTGAGATGGGAGGATAGCAGGTTCAAAGTCAGCTTCAGCAACTTACTGAGGCCCTCTGCAACTTATGAGATCCTGTTTTAAAATAAAAGAATAAAATAAGGCTAGAAATACAAGCAAGAGGGGAGATCATGAGACTGAAGTCCCAGAACCAGTTGTATTATTTTAATTTGTATTGTGGCTGAAAATATTTCAGTGTGACCTTGTCTTAAAGTAGAATAAAGCATGATTTGTCTTTATATCATTGATTACTTGCATTTTCTAATTTTTAACATTGTAACAAATGCACATACTTCTAAAGGATGAGGCAGGGCACATGAGGCCCCAAACTGCAAAGACCCTATTCTTAAGATCAGTAAAGCAACATTCATTGAGTTTTACAATAAAATAGTTGTAATAAAAGAACTCTATGCAAGACTTGATTTGTATTCAACAATACAGACAAGAAAAAACACAAGATATGCAAGTGCTCAGAAAAAGTACATATACACACTACAAGATATTTGAAGAATTGGATTTAACAAAATGATAAAAGAATAAAAATCAAAGATTTTGAAATGGGAGTATCATAGAATTAAAGAATTATCTCTAAGACATATTATTATTAAGACAATAAAATGTTTTAATAAGTATTAATTCATTATAAAACTTAATATATCACAAAATATCTTACAACATATAACATAATGTAAAATATGAAATGATAACCTAGACTTAAATTTCATATTTCACCAACAAAAACTGGAAATTAAAGAGGGGTAGGAATGAAGGAAAAAATCAGATTGAATTTATTAAAATATAAGAAAGTGTTATACCAATATTAAAGGAAACAAATAGCATAATATATTTGTCTTTAAATACATATTACTGGGGCCGGGCGTGGTGGTTCACGCTTGTAATCCCCGCGCTTGGGAGGCGGAGACAGGAGGATCGCGCAGGTTCAAAGCCAGCCACGCTGGCTTAAGAGACCCTGTTTCCAAATAAAAATATAAAAAAATATATAGGTGTCTGGGAGTGTAACTCGGAGGTAGAAGGGTTACCAGGAACCCCAGTACCACCAAAAATAAGATAGACATAAATAAATATTACTGGAATGAAAACAAACTATACACCATCTAAATTAACAGGAAACTAGCCTATAGATAAAAATGTTCTCTCTCCTCACTTATCTGAAGTCCCTTTTGTGTCCAAGCTTCTACGTACACATACTGATCTCACATAGCAAAGAAAACAAACAAAAAAAAAACATTTAACAAACAATAGATTATATAACAAGAGAACATATAAGAGCAAATACCAGTTGATCTAATCAAAGAAAGTGTATTACCTCACATATTTAGATCATATATTACCCAACAAAATATACACCATAAATAACAATATGACTTTGGAAAAATAAGCTACTAAAACTGCATTTAAAAAGAAAATCACATTTTATCATATACATATATACATCATATATAAGTCATACATATATGATATATACATATATAAATCACATTTCACCATAGGTATCACATTTTCTTTATGTATTTGATTGTCAATAGATACTTAGGTTGTTCCCATGTCTTGGACATAGTGAACAGTGCTGCTATGATTATGGGAAAGTATATATCTTTATTAAGCAATAATTTTGTATCCTTTGGATATATATCCAGAAGAGGATTGCTGGGTTATATGAGAATTCTTTTTTTAATACTATTATTGGTGCATTGTAATTATACATCACAGTGAGGTTCAAAATGGTATAGACATACATGCACACAGTGCTAGGTTTGTTTCTCTCTGGATCCCACCTCACTACCCAACCCCACCCTATACATATTAGTAAGATTGGTAGTGATGCCTTAAGATCTGGATATAGAATTATTTGAACTATTTTCATCATTAATTCTCTGTTTTCCCTCCCCACTTCTACTATTCTACTGTTCTGTCTCCTCATTTATCTGAAGTCCCCTTTGTTTCCTATTTTCTCTCTAGCTTCTACAGTATAAGAGAAACCTTAGAACTCTTGACTTTCTGAGACTAACTGAACTCAATTAGCTTAATATTCTCTAGTTCTATCCATTTGCCTGAAAATAACATAATTCAATTTTAATTACTTTGGGAATCTCCATATTTTTCCATATTGTCATTTGCCAATTGACATTTCCTTTTCTTGACACTCTTACTAATATTGATCTATTTTCTTTTTGAAAATCGTCATCCTAATGGGTGTGGCTTTGTTTTCCATTTTTCTGATGATTAGTGCTATAGTTTGTATCTGAAACATCCCCAAAGAGCTATATATTAAAGATATATACATATGGTGCTATAGAAAGCTGGTGAGATTATTTAGAGGTTGGGCCTACTTGAAGTGAGGTAGGACATAAGAAATAAAATATTAGGTAGAAGATGAATTAGGAAGGAAAAGAAAATATATTTTTAAAATCTGGAAAGTTTATAATCTCTAACTCCACCCTATAGGGTGTGTTCTGTCACGCTCCTCTCCAGCAATCCAGACAAATTTACCAGACCTAAGGCTGTCATTGAGGGTTACGGGAATGATCTCATTATGGTTTGATGTGCCCCAGTGATTTTGGAAATCAGACTTCTGCCTTCTAAGCAGTTTGATGCCTATATATACCCCATAGCTGAGTACATTCTGAGAGTGGACGTATTGCAGGGACTGACTGTGCAGATAAGTAGGGGAGAATTCCTGCTATGAGTGCATGTGGTAAAGACTATCATTAGGAGACATCGCCATCATATCCCCTTACAACTGTCCAGACCATGAAGCCTGTAGCCATTTAGTATGACAGTACTAGTTATCAGGAGATATAAAGGCATTGGACAAGTGATATTAAAGCTAGAAGAGGTAAGTGTACTCCACCTTACTCAGCAAATTCAACTCTCCTAATCAGCCAGTATCAAAACCTGATGGTTCCTGGCACATGAGATCTAAATAAAGTGGCATTGCTATTGCATGTGGAGGTACCCAACATTTCATAACTGATGGATCACCTATCACATGAACTGGAACAATTCCATTATGTTGTAGACTTGGTGAATGTCTTTCTCTCCATTAACATTAATCCAGAAAGCCAAGAACAATTTCTTTTTACCTGGGGATGATGGCAATGTATCTTTCTGGTACTGATCCAGGAATACCTATATAGTTCCACCTAGTGCCATGATCTGGTGGCACAGGAGTTAACATCCTAGTAGAAGCCTGAAGCTGCATAGTTATTCCATTAAATCAATGATATGCTAATCTCTGGTTCTCTTGCAGAGTTAGAGGCAGGTGCATGCAGTCTCCGAGCTGCTCTCTAGGAATAGGGGTCTTCTGTCAACAATGATAAGGTCCAGGGACTTTCTGAGCATTCTGTCAAATTCTTTGGAGCTGTCTGCTCAGGTAATACAAAGATAATAATCCAAAACAGTGATAGAGAAGATACAAGCTTATCCTCAACCAAAAACAGCCAAACATTTAGAGACATATCTGGGTCATTTGAGGTTTTCATGAAACTCCACTTAGTTATTCTTATCTGCCCCTTACACCACCTTGTCCATAAGAAACTGGGATTGGTCCTCTAAAATGGAAACTGCATTTACTGCCACCAAGAGAGTCGTGGCACAGGTGCAAACTCTGCAAGTAGTAAACCCTCTCCTCCTTTACTTGCTACTAGTCCAAGTGGAAGACACAGGCTTTGGATGAAGTTATGGCAGAAACAAGGAACCAGAAATATCCTGATGGGGTTTTGGTCACAGCTATGAAACGTAGCAGAGGTGCACTATTCCTGATGAAAAATGAGGGCTGCATTTGTTGCCCTCTTAGTTTGTGAACCATTTTGTAGGTGCTAGGTCACTGATACTGGAGACCACCTACACTATTAAAGTCTGGTTATGGTCTTAGACTTGTGCCTCCTGGGCATGAATAGCACAAACATCCACTCTGAGAAAGTATAATGTGTATTTAAAGCACTGAGTACAGTTTTCTACTAGCCCTTTGAATAGCTACATACTCTGCTGGGTCAGTACTTCCTGAGTGACAGTTCCCTATGAACACACAAAAGCAGTAGACACTCCAAATGCCTATGAGGAGAGAAATTCCCAATACCTGTGGAAAATGGTATACTGATGGCTTTTGTCATGAGAAGCTGCCCACATGGGTGGCTGTTGATTGATACCCCACCTCAAAAACCTTTTGATATGAGACCAGTGCCAGATGATTGAATGTTCTAGCCAATGATTGAATGCACCAGCCAATGGACTGAGCTCTGGGAAGTCTGGTTGGTCCTCATGGAGGAGAATGGGCCATTTCATGTCTGTACAGACAGCTGTTCAGTCTACCAGGGACAGCACAAGACTGGTTGAATGGGACCCACCTGTTGTGGAACAAAGATATTAGCAGGCCTGGAGAGATGCTTCCTTCTGGAAGGAGCCACTACACATCTACACATCATGTTTTAAGGCATAGACCTTTACAGGCTCCAAGATATGATGTTGCCGATGCTTTAAGGTAAGTTTGGGCTCTATGACTATCTCTGGAGTCCTTGTCAATAGCACTTTGGTTAGATAAGAAGCTAGAATATGTAGGTTCCTGCACCATGGGTCTTGTAGCCCAGCAGTAGGAAGTGCCTACTGTCATGCTCAAGCCCATTTTAAGTCAGGGTCATTGGTGTGCAGAACACCACCCACAGTGGGTTTTTGCAACCCTGGGGCAAATTCTCTGAGATACTCAAAGTTTATATAAATGGCAAATTGACTATACTGAACCATTCAGATTTATTGTGACAGCTGTAAATACAGCTATGGGCTTGGGTTTTGTTTATCCTGTGATACAGGTTGATCAGAAGCATACTGTAGCTACCCTTGAACAATAGTAGTAGCCTATGGTTGGCCCTTGTTAGTGGTGAATGACAGAGGTACTAACTTTAAAGGCCATCAGGCACAAACTTGGGTGAAGGACAATGGCATTCTTAGGCAATTGCATTTCCTCTACCAGCCCCAAATAGCCAGAATGATTGAGTGCTTTAATAATTCCTGAAAGAGAAGCTGAAAACCTTGGCCACCACTGGGAGAGGTGGTGGCAATTTTTTTGTATGGTACTGGGGATGGAACCTAAGGGATTTCTAGCTCTGAGCTGATTTTATTCTTGTAATTTGAAACAGGGTCTCACTAAGTTGCAGAGGGCCTCACAAGTTGCTAATACTGGCTGTGAATCCATAATCCTTCCATCTCAGCCTCCCAAGTACTGGGATTCCAAGAATTTGTGATAATGCCCTGCACATTACTGCTTTAAATGAGTAACATCACTGGAACAGAAGGCCCAGTTTCAACTGGACCCTTGGATAGCTGCCTGGCCCTGCTCAGCATGGGTCACACTTCCCCTACTGGCAGGAGGCACAATTTTGAAAAGCACACAGGTCACAAAATGATGGCCTATTCCCTTTCATTGTGTGGACTATGTTCCCAAACCCTTGCCTCCTGCCTAGGTGCTTTGGTGTGGTAGCATCTCCCTGGTGTGGCCACCATTCCAGCCACTGTTCTGCAGCAAGATGAGCATGTCTCCTGCATCCTGCCTCTTTTCCCAGAAGGGAAGAACTTACCTGTGATGGTCTCTCTCTCTCTCTCTGCTTGTCCAAACATCCAGGTTAATAGCAAGAAACAGCATTATTTCCTGGGGACACACCTCTGTGAGGCTGCACAACATCTCCCATTGCTTGGTTTACACCAACTCATCTGTGGAGGCAGCAAAGGTCTTCTGTGGAGAATCAGCCCCACTACTGCACACAGACCTTGTGAACCTGAAACCACAGCAGCACAGAATGGGATAAGCATTGCCACATAATAGAGGACTTATTGCCCCAAGATCATAATAATGCTCCCTCTTATTGGGATAAGCTATAGAAATGGGTGGGGCTAGTTAGCAAGGGAACATGTAGAGCTTGCAAACATAGCACCTTTTTGTATAAAATGGTGAATTGGTCGGTCACCAATAAAAACACTGGATGGTTGCCTGAAGAACTAGGTTAGAATGTCACTTACTGGTTACCAATCAGTGATGTGATGAGCAGAAACTAACAGAGACAAAGCCTACTGATTTTTTCCCCAAATAGTTTTCTCTGGATGTGTGGATATTATGGCTGCCCATACCTCCTTAGGGAGGTATACTTGAAGAAGGCCATACATACAAGATGAATACTCCCAGCTCTTCCCATAAACCTAATAATTGGATAATTGGGACCCCATATATCATCAATGGCACCACGAGTGCTGGGCTGCATGTTGGTTCTACCCAAATAGCCTTGTTTATTCCAGGAGGGGTATTGTAGGTGTATCGCTATAGTTAGAAGCCTCAGCCTACCTAAGGCTTTAAATACATGTTGCAAAAACATCCCATCATGCTCTTTCCCTTGTAATGGACAAAACCACCCAGATGTGGAAGGTGGTTTTGCAGAATAGAATGGAATTAAGTATGCTCCCTGCTGCCCAGGGCAGAACATGTGCTCTACTCTATGTAGAGGACTGTGAACACATTATAGACCACCAGCAACAGGTACAGTGAGCCTTAGTAGAGATGGATGCAGAGGTACAGGCTATTCAGGCCTTATGGGAAGAACTGCTTACAACCTGGTGGAGCTCACTGGGGTCCTTCTGGAGATGGGTATTGACTCTCCTCACCTATGTGGCTGGAGGAATAATAGTCACCTGTTGTACCCTTTACTGATGCCGTGGTCTTTGGGCCCAATGCAATGCTCTCTGTTGTGCACCACCACCCTGCAGGTAGTGGAGTGTGGGTCTCAGAGGATATACAGGCCTGTTGTAAGGACATGATCCTGCCTGTCTCACACAGCTGCAGATGTGCAGTCAGTTATATCAGCATGAAAGGCAAACACAGCTGGCCTGCACATGTCCATGCTGGTGTGAACATACACCATTTTGCCCAGAACCCTATGTAGAACAAGTCTGTAGAATGAAGTTGCTGCTGTTATTCTCCTGATGGGAATTCTACACATTTTCTTCTTTGGGGATGTGCACCTCCCCTCCTGCCACAGCTGGCCTATGACAAGGAATAAAGAGGAAGTTGTTGGCAAGACAGGAAATAATGATCCAAGAACAAAGGGAATGGAACTGAGGTAATAGACTGGTTGCAGTTATGTATGTCTTCAATGAGAAGGGAAAATCATACCACATTTAGCTGCAATAAAAAATGACTATGTTTTTTTAAATACAGCAAACAGACTAATTTAAAGTCATTCATTCTTTCTTATTGAGAAACTATATGAGTGAACCAAATAGATTCAGATCTTACCATTCTAAAGCTTATGTTGAGGATAAGAAAGAGATAACCACTCATTTATTTATTTTGTTATTGGTACGAGGGATTGAACCCGGGGACTTTGAGCTGTACCTCCAGCCTTTTTTTAATCTTTTATTTTTGAAACAAGCTATCACTAAGTTTCTGAGGCTTGCCTTGAATCCTTGATTATCTTCTCTCAGCTTCCCAAGTATTGATATCACAAGCATGCACTACTGCAGATAATCAGTCATTCTAACTGAGACATGTACAACTTTTTGTATATTACATAACAGAAAAAAAAACCTAACCTCTTCTAAATAGAGGTTTCAGGCAGTAGAAGTTTTACTGGAAGGAGTATTTTGGCTGCAACATGAAGAATGAGAAGCTAATTGTAGAGTGTAATAGCAAAATGTAAAATCTGCCCGGCAAGGACCCTGAGTACCTTAAAAGAAATGAAAGATTCTGGTTATGGGTAGAACAAAACCTGACAGAAAAAGACCAGCATAAGAGGAGGCTGGAGAGAAAGAAGGATAAGAGCCAACCCCACACAGTGGCAAGACAACTGAACATTTGGCTTTCCAAGAGTGTCAGTGGGTGCCTGGAGACAGAAGAAATTCAGGTCTACAATCTTAGAATATTGAGAGTCTAGATTAAAGATGCAGAAGAGTTCAACAGTGAAACAAAACATTGAAGGAGGACATTTCTGATAAATGAGGAGGGTTCAGAAATATTTTTCCACTGAATATGAGTGACTGAGACATCTAAATGTTTATGCCAAGCAGATGGATACCAAAGCCCAAACTATTTGCTAAGAGTAAGGAAGAATAAAAGGGGTAGGCTGTTGAGAATACAGAAGAAAATTCTGAAGTAGTTATGAGAAAGCCATGGAAGTTAAGGTTGATGCTGAAGAACTGAGTCATAAAACTAAAACAATTGTGCCCAAAGGCTATATAAGCCAATAAGAAATATAGGAGGATTAGGATTTTCACTGAAATGCCTGCATTGAAGATTTTAAGGCGCAACTGCTTTGGATGACCCAAATTTCAAGATGCACTCACAAGTGTGAGGATATCAAGTGGATTGAAGAATACCATTTGAGGCAGGTGGTCCAGGTATTGACTAGCTGCTGTTTCCGGTGAGGTGAGTGGGATGTGTGCAGATTAGCAACCTCTTCTTGAGAGTTGTTGGGTGTGTGTAGAAGGGTGTGTGAAGGATAATGCATGAAGGGCAGCTAAAGCTCTATAAGGCTGGCACAGTGAGCGGGCTAAAGGAAGTAGGAAAGGAGTGAGAGCTCAGGTCAGAGGAGCCACAGAGTAAGGGCAGGAGGTGACCTTGAGAGTGGTCAGATGGTGAAAAAGCCTGAGGATACCAGAAAGGCCAAGCAGCAACTTTCACCCCAGTGTTCTCTGGAGGGTGCTGGCTCCCAGCATCTAGGGTTGCTGAAATCTGGAAAGGATGCCTGGTCCTTTGTGAAGGGGTGGAGGCAGGCTTCTTGATATCTTTGGGTGACAGTTGGGGGAAGCTCCTAGGGCACTTTTCCCTTCTTTTAAACTGCATTATCCAATATGCCAAATTGTAATTTAATTGTCCTAAAAATTAAGTTTTCCAAAAAAGAAGAACATTCAACAGCTTTTAATCAGGCTTAGAAGCATGAGTCACTTCATCCCCAAGGGCCACCCCCGTGCCCTGTGGGCCAATCTAGAAAGCAAACTCCCCAGTGTAAAATATAAAGTTTTATTTCCTACTACTCAGTAGCATTTAACTTTGGAAAAATGGCATCTCCTTCTACCAAAAATGGTGACTTCACGTGAACTATATAGTCTTCTTTTAACTAATCAATTCCCTTTTTAAATTGTTTTTGACAAAAGTCAATTTATGCAGCCCACTTTGGCTAAGTGAATCACTGGTGTGCTCTTTTAAGGTACATCTATATCATGAAAGCAATGACTCAGATCATACAATGTCACTTTACATAATAGGGTGTGTTCACCCTGGCAAAAAAAAAGTTTTGGGTTTAAACTATTAGATAACAACTAAGAAGGCTTTGCACTGAGCATTTTGAGGGAAGTGAATCAACATAAGCTCTTTTACAAAGCTCCTGGCCTGACCAAACTGCTGTCCTGAATCAATTTTATGTGTAGCTTAGCAAATCTTCTTAGACAATTTAGGAACAAACAAACAAAACAAGTATGCCTTAATCTCTCTCTCTCTCTCTCTCTCTCTCTCTCTCTCTCTCTCTCTCTCTCTCTCTCTCTCTCATCTCTATCTCTCAATTTTTTTCCTGTGGTACTTGGGATTTAACCAAGGGCATTCTACCTCTGAGATGAACCCCCAGCCCTATTTTATTTTTTATCTTGAAACAGAGTTTTGTTAAGTTGCTGAGTCTGCCTTCAAACCTGTGATCCTCCTGTCTCAGCCTCCAAAGTACACAGATTACAAATACTGGGATTACAGTCATCATGCCTGGCTCTTAAACTCTCTTTTTAAATAATATCTGAAAAAGGCCTCAGGAGACAGTTCACACTTTTTCAGACTAGGTCCTCATCTACAGGATTCAAAACTTATCTCAGATAGCACATATTCTTTTGTCTAACTGGGAGAAAGAATGAGTACAAGAGCTCTCAAAAACTCCAGTCTTAGCTGTGTAGACTGGTACTTGCCTGTAATTTCAGTACATTGGAGACTGAGACAGGAGGATCGCAAGTACAAATCTAGCCTCAACAACTTATCAAGACCCTGTTTTCACATAAAGAAAGTAAGAAGTTTTGGGGACTTAACTCAGAGGTAGATGCCCCTCGTTTCAATCCCTAGCAACACACAGGCATGTATACACGCGTGTGCACACACGTACACAAACACATACAAACACACTCCAGTTTAAAAAGATACTGCCATTCAAAATTTTAAATGACATAGAACCTTTCTTTGTTTTCTGTTCTTGATCTAATTTTTTCTCTTTTAAAATCTAATAATACTAGTTATAATACTAAGATCATCGAGCACTTGCCAAGAACCATTTATCAGTAGCTATGTTCTTCTAGGAGCACTTAAAACCATAATTTACTAACAGATGAAGAAACATAGTCATGGAGCTTTTCCACAGCTTCTTCTGAATCATATACTTTACAAAAAGTGTGCCAGATTTTTATCTAGTAAGTTAAAGCCTGAAAATTGTACTTTATTCTCTTAAGGAGGCTAAAAGAAGTAGTCATGAAGTGACAGTCAGCCACCTTTCCTACTTTTCTAGTTCCTATGATCTACCTTGAAAAACAAAAAGAACTATAGTGTCAGTAACCCAACTTGAGGGAGAAAAGCAAGGGTAAGAAGAAAAAAAGGGTAAGAAGAAAAAAAGAAGGGTAAGGTGAGATTAGAAAGGGACTTTGTTTCTTAGGCCCTCTTAGTGTTCGCAAAGTACTTGGTCAGGCCTGCAATCAACTCACAGCACTGGTCATTGGAGTCATGGTTTTCCATTTTGGCTAACAACTCTTAATAAATTCTCAAAAATCAAACTAAAAAGTTTTAAACTAAAATTTAAACTAAAATCAAACAAAAAGATTTCTCAATATCACTCTTTCTAGAATTTCATATATTTTAACTCTATGCCAAAAAATTTGAGGTGTTTTTTTATGTAGAGTTACATTTTAGATTCAGATAATTATGAATAGGTTTTCATTTACATGGATCTCCATGGATCATGTTAACCCATGTATCATCCAGTCTCTGTCTTTCCCTTGGATTTAATTACACTCATTTTTTAATCTTTGTATTCTTGCCTCTTCCTAACTCCATCTTTTTTTAATCTCTCAATTTCTAGTATTTTTCATTTACTTTCTCATCTATACTATGTATTTTGGGTAAAAAGAAAATAAATTTCAAGCTGAAGACAGCCTAAATTTTTTTCTGACTGCCTAAAATAGAGATTCAATATTTCTACTTACTATCTTAATATACTTTCACTGGTACATTGTAATTACATATCTAATGAGGTTCCACAGGATAGAAACACATGCACACAGCTTTTGGTGTGTTTCCCTCTAGATCCCACCCTGCTCCCTTCCCTTCTCTATACATATTACTGAGATCGAGATTGATAACTCTATATGTGTACATAAAATTATCTAAACTGTTTCCTTCATCAAATCTCCCTTTCCCTTCCCTACCTCCGTCTCCAAAATCTCCTTCACTATTACACTGGTATCTCTCCTCATTTATCTGAAGTCCTTTTTGTTTTTCTCAATTTCTCTCTAGCTTCCACATATGAGTGAAAACATACAACCCTTCACTTTCTAATACTGGCTAATCTCACTTTGCATAATATTCTTTAGTTCCATCCATTTTCCTGCAAATGACATAATTTCATTATTCTTTATTCAATACTTTCAAAATTCTCTATTCTGTGGAACTACTAGAAGTGTGAAGATCTAAGTAATTTCTTAAGCTACAGCTGTGTCTACACAAGTAGCAAAATTGGACACCATCGAACATGGCCTAATTCAATTGATGTAATTCACCTTAGAAATTTTGTCCATTTCTATGAACAGCAAGAAACCTGAATATCCTTCAGGAAGAAGCACACTACACTTATTGTGGTGAGATGGACCAGTGAAATTTGGTCATTAGACAAAACTTTATTGCCCCAATGCGAAGGCATTTATACACTCTTTTATGGAAACTGATCTCTCCTTTACTAACCTAGAAGAACAAGAAAATCAACATTCAGAATTAGTAAAATGGCAAATTCACAAAAGTCAGAGAAAAAGGAGATGAAAAGAGATTTTAAAAAATCAATACAAAGCTATGTGTGGTGCTGCTCATCTGTAATCTCAACTACTTGGGAGGCTTAGACAAGGGGATCACAAGTTTGTGACCAATCTAAGCAGCTTAATAAGACTGTTTCAAAACAAAAAGGAATAGGGATATAGTTCAGTGGTAAAGGGCCCCCAGGTTCAAACCTCAGTACAAAAAAGTAAGAAGAAATGAAAGAAAGAAAGAGAGAAAGAAAGAAAGAGAAAGGAGAGAAAGAGAAGAAAGGAAGAAAGATAAAGAGAAGAATAAAAATCAACATAAATGCTAATAGGGATGAGGTGAAACTTGGAAGTAGAATGCCCCTGGGTTCAATATTCCCAGTACCAAATAAATAAATAAATAAATAATAAACAAATAAAAATAAATAGGCTGAAGGTGTGGCTCAGAGGTAGAATTTCTTAGGTTCAATCCTCAGTAAAACAAACACACACACATGCACATGCAAGTGCACACACACACACATGCACACAAGAGAGAGAACATTTGTTATATGTCACAGATTCTTATTGTCCATTTTGTATAGACAAATAAGAATCTAGAATGTAGGTTTAGAATGATTGTAAGATAAGATAAATCTTGTATTATGAAAGCAAAATAAAATTCAGCAAGATACATATTTGACAGGGATAGATGCTGCAGAGAAGAATAAACTTAGCCCTTTTGCTTTTTTGTCATTGGGCAATAATTTAATGGGGAAAATTATATAATACACGTGGAATTAATTTTAATATTAATTAGTTGACTCATGTTTTGCTTGATACTATATTTTTATGAATTGTGCTCCTTTTACATTTAACATTTGAAACTAAGCAATTAAGAAAAATAAAACATACCTACAAAAAATTCATGAAATGAATTTTTAAAATATCAACAAAATGAACAAACTTTTACCTAAGCTAACCAAGAAAAAAGACCAAATAACTAAAATTAAAAATGAAGGAGACTTTACAACTGATATCACAGAATACATAGATTATTGGAGATTATTAAAAATCATAATGTGACAAAAAATTAAAAATCCTAGAGTAAAAACTTGTGTGTGTTTAAAAAAATGCACCATAAAGATGTAGAAACCTCAATGGATTTGTAATCCACTCATATACCTAGGCTGGTTTCATAATTTGATATTGTGAATTGTGCTGTTGTTAATATTGATATGCATGTATTACAATATTCTGACTACAATTCCTTTGGGATAATATTCAATAGTGCTATAGCTGTGGTATATACACACAGTAAAATTTTGCTTCTCTGCAAAATAGAATAAAATCTTGTCATCTGCAGAAAAATAGATAATACTGGAGACTATTATTCTGAGATTAGCCAGTCTCGGAAATTGAAGGGTTTTCCCATATGTGGAAAATAGAGAGAAATTGAGAAATAAAAGGGACTTTAGATAAAAGAAGATAAATTCCAGTGGAATGATGGAGGGGGTTTAAGAGAAGGAGGGTGGACTTAATGAATGAAACAGTTCAAATAATGCTATTTATGTATACAGAATTATAAATGCCAATCTCAATAACATGTTTTAAAAGGGGGAGTGGAGTGGAATCTATATGAAACTTCAAAAAATGCTGTGTGATATATTCCTATCACTCTGAACCTCATTTTGATGTATAATTATAATACACCAATGAAAGTATATTAAAATTTAAAAGAAAATTTCAACAGAACAATAGTGACTAATGCAAATGTATTAATAACAAACAATTCTCCCCAAAAAGAAAATCCTAGGGCTATATAGCTTTACTATTGAATTACACTAAATTTTTAAGGAAAATTTAAAATTGCTTCTCAAATTATTTCAAAAAACTGAAAGGAAAGGATTCATCTAAACTTATTCTACAAGGACAGAGGGTGTATCTTAGATATATGATGACCCTTAGTTCAATCCCCCATACCAAAAAGGGCAGCAGATTATATGAATGTTTATATTATTCTCAAGAGAAGATAAAAGGCCAACACATTTAGGGAAAATATGCTGATAAGGATGTAGAGAAAAAGAAACTCTTTTATATTTGTGGTGGTAATGTAAATTAGTATAGTCTCTATAAAGAACACTATGAAAAAGCAACACTACCATAAGATCACTATACAGTCACTATAAAGAACACTATGTGCATGTCTCAAAAAAGCAACTCCAGCTATCCGACATACGGGTACATTTCCAAAGAAAATGATATCAATACACTAGAGACACCTGCACACCCATGTTGACTGGTGAAATAGGCACAACATCTAAGATGTGAAGTCAACCTATATTGGCCAGCAATGGATTAGTAGATAAAGAAAATGTGGCATATACATGCAATGGAATATTATCAATTATAAAAAGAATAATATCCTGTCATTTGCAGGACGTTTCACTTAACAGAAAAGAGGATGTTAAGTGAAATTGGTCAGACACAGAAAGTTAAATGCCACATGTTCTCTATCTTATAGAATTGCTAATAAAATTCAACCTAAATATAAAACAATGATTACTAGAGGCTAGGAAGTGTGGAGGAGAGGAGGGCTTGGAGGGGCGGGGTCACAGGAACTAATAAAACTAATAGAATACATAATATTAGTTACATAAAACTAATAAATTTGAGGTGTGGGACACCAAGCGCTGTGTCATGTGTGTCTTTGTCAACATGATTTCCATTATGATGTGAGACTATAATGCACCAATAAAAGCACAAAAAATTAAAACATAATGAGTTCTATACTTTGGAGGCCAGGACAGATGAATTGGATATTTAAATCCAATATGTAGCTGCACGCTTGTAATCCCTGTGCTTGGTAGGCAGAAACAGGAGGATCGCGCAGGTTCGAAGCCAGCCATGCTGGCTTAAGAGACCCTGTTTCCAAAATAAAGAATATAAAATAGGTCTGGGAGTGTATCCTGGAGGTAGAAGGGCTTCACAGAAACCCCAGTACCACAAAAAAAAAATTACAATGCAATAAAATAAATCCAGTATGTCGTAATTTAGCAAGACTCCATTTCAAATAATAAGAAATACAAAGGACTAAGGATGTAGCTCCATGGTGGAATACTCCTGAGTTTCATCCCCAGTACCACAAAAAATAACAATTCTAGTGTTTTACAGCAGAACAGGATGACTATAGTTCCTGATAACTTATTGTGTATTTTTTTTACTAAGTCAAAGAACGGAGCTTGATGCTCCATGATAAGATGGAAATATATTTATTTAATCATCACACATTATACACATGTGATGAATTATCACATGTCTCAAATATGTACAATTAAAATAATAATAAAATATCCCTCTGAATTCCTAGTTACACAAAACATCTATGCCTTATTTTAAAAAGCATAGAAACACAATAATAATGGATTGATCAAAAATCCATAGAGGAAATAGAAATAGCATAATGTAGGACTTAATATTTCATCTAGAATATTCTGTTTTAATTGTCTCTTTTCTAATTGGTTTTGAAAATATAAATCTGAAAAAATTGTTCTTTACATATCAAAGATATAATTGTATTATTATTAACATAAATTGTCAAATACTGATTCTTGCTATGCAGCTCATTACCAGTTTTTTATTTCTCCTGGAGATAACTAATAAAGGATACTCCCTAGAATTTTTAATGGTAAATTTCTGCAACAAAAGATTTTTATGCTATATTTTTTTCCTCCATTGACTATTTGATGTTCTCTCTAGCAAAGAATTTAGATGCAAGAAACCATAAAATTTTAATCATAGAAATTACCTTCTCAGCTTGATAGTCACAACTATCACATGGAAAAGAGATTTGCTAAAAGTAGAAATGAAAGAGAACCAGTAACGAAGAGAAAGAAAGGTAGTCTGAATTAAGATACCACTGGTGTCTGGTCAGATTTTAGATCAGATTCCCTGTGGAACTTATACTGGTCAACACTTGCAGTATAAACAAAGACATTAATGGCATATCTGTGGAGCTAAAAAAAAGAGATATGAGAAGTCAGGATGGTAATGGAATAACTCACCAAGGGAATTAGATAATGACAATAAGGATGCCTCAAAACCTCCATGCTCTATTCTAAATGAGACTCAAAAGGCAAAGCTAATTATAACTGTAATGTATCTGAAATTTTTCATTTAAAATTATTTGTGAGGAAATTTCAAAGCATGATGTAATGACTAAGAAGAATAAGAGGATCAATGTGTTTAGATAAAATTATTCTTTTTGTTTGTTTTGGTACTCGTTAATGAACCCAGGGACATTCTACTTACAGGCTATACTCCCAGCCCTATTTTTATTTTAAAACAAGGTATTGTTAAATTGCTGAGGTAAGAAACAACAGCTCACTCAGTATTGTATAAATATGTAACTAGAATAGATCTCTAAATTTCTCTTGCTTTGGGACAGGATTTATACTTAAATTTGGAGTATGCCTGTTCCTACAAGGGCATTAGATAATCTCAGATTCAGTACTTAGAGTAAAAGTAGACCTGAGGGTTCCAAGAGATATTACATTCTCCGAAAGTCAAATTCTCCAGTTTTTATTTATTTTTTAAAATTTTTATTGGTGCATTGTAGTCATACATCTCCCCACCCACCAGAATTTTTTTTTTATTTTTTATTTTTTTATTGGTGCACTGTATTCATACATCATAGTGGGATACAAATTTTTGTAGACATACATGCACACATCGCCCAGTCAGCCCCCACCCGATCCCCACCCCATTCTCTCCCCATCCCTCCCTCCAATGCTTGGCTTAGTGGTTGACATCTAGTATTATAGCAATTTATCCAATAAAAATGATAATCTCACATAACAGTTTCATTTGTCTGATACCAACCTTTTGTTGATTTAAAGATAACATTTCAATTTTTCTTTTAACTTTCTTTCTTACCAGAGAATATTTTTTCTATTTTTTTAGGTGAAACTATCATATATTTATATATTTATTTTTCAGAAAAAAACTCTATCCTAATATGGAATATGGACTCTAGATACCCAAAATGATCTTGAAAAAGAACAAAGCTAGAAGATATATATTTTCTGATTTCAAACCATATAAAGCTACAATAATTGAAACAGTGTAGTACTATTCTAAAGGCAGATATATAAAATATTCGAGTTAAATAAAAGTCTAGAGATAAATTCTTCCCTATATTGTCAAGTTATTTTTGACAAGGTTTCCACGAACATTTGGTGGTGGAAATAATAATCTTTTAACTAAATATTGTTGAAACATAATAATTACATGGAAAAGAATAAAGTTGGACCCTTACCTAATCCCATATACAAATATTAACTCAAAATAGATAAAAGACCTAAATATAAATCTTAAGACTATAAACTTTTAGGAGAAAATCTGGGTCATAAAACTTCACAACACTGAAATTGGCAGTGATTTCTTGGATATGATTTCAATGGCACAGGCAACAGAAGAGTATACAAACTCCCTAAAAAATAAAAAAATATATTGTATATCCAAAGACAATGTAAACAGAGTTAACAGTTACTAATAGAATGGGATAAAATATTTCCAAATGCTATATCTGAAGGTATATTAATATTCCAACTAGAAATCCTAAAAATTAACAAAAATAAAGGCAAACAATACCATTTAGAGATAGGTAAAAGACTAACATAAGTAATGAATCTCCACAGATAACCAATCTTAGTTGACTGTTGGATGGAAACTCTTGTTTCTCTGGTTCTGGTGTGTGTTACCTATTTCTTCTTTGTAGTTAATCTCTTTGAGTATTTTCTCTAGTGCTGGTTTTGAAGACAAAAATTTCTTCAGTTTCTGTTTGTCATGGAAGCTTCTTATTTCTCCATCTAATTTGATAGAAAGTTTTGCTGGGTAGGAAATTTTTGGCTGGAAGTTGTTTTCTTTCAGAGTTTGGAATATGTTACTCCAAGCCCTTCTGGCTCTCATGACTTGGTTTGGGAAGTCTGGAGTGATTATAATTGGCTTGCCTCTGAATGTCACTTGGCCCTTTGTTTTTGTTGCCTTTAAGATTCTCTGCTTGGCTTCCACAGTGGTCATTTTGACAATTATGTGGCATGGGGATCCTCTTCTCCGATCCTGTCTAAAGGGAGTTCTATAAGTTTCCTGGACCTGTGTATCAACCTCTTGCTCTATGTTTGGAAATTTTTCTGCTATTACTTTCTTGAAGAGATTGTTGATCCCTTTGGTTTCACCTTCTTTTCTCTCCTCTATTCCAATTATTCTTAGGTTAGCTCTCTTAAAATGGGCCCATATTTCTTCAATATCAGATTCCTGCTGTCAGATATTTTTTCCTAGATTAGAAACTATGTGTTCATTTTTGGAATGATCATCTTCTAAGAGCGAGATTCTGTTCTCCATGTGGTCTAATCGGTTGTTTGTGCTTTGAATTGAGGCCTTTACTTCATTAATTGCATCCTTTATCTCTTTTTGGCTCTCTCTGAGTTCTTTTCGAAGCACCTCTATTATTTCTACAGTTATTTTCCTGATTTGATCTTCTAGAAATCTCTGATTTTCTGTTTTATCGGGTTCTGATGTTGTGGGCTTGTGGGCATTCATTGCTCAAGTATTATTCCTCTTTCCCATGATTTTGAAAGTTTGTTCCTTCTCTGGGTTCTTCCCTTGGTTCACTATGACTTCACTTAAGGTGTTCTGGATCTCGAGTCAGTAGTATCTCAGACCCCACTACTCCTTTACTGGGTTGTATCACAGAGTCTCTGACCCAGAGAGTCGATAGAGGCTGCTTTAGACTGTGGGGGGTGCCAGGTTGTACGTTCTCCTATGGTGTGATATCTCTGCCACCGCCCCTCCCCAACTGGGTCAAGTCCCAGGGAGTACAGTACTGGGATTTCTCCTCTGTGGCCCGCAATTTGACTCATTTTTCTTGAGTATGCAGATGTAGCTGTACTGGATTCGGTGAATTCTCTGCTGCTGCCACCGGTGGCAATATGGCGCTGCTGCCACACCCTCGGCCATGAGACTGGTGTATTTCTTCTTGGTTTTGATTTCAACTCTGAATCCCTGCAGCGTGTGCTGAGCTCAGCCACTGGGAGCTTCAGATTTTACCTGCAGCGAGAAATCCCACCTGGCTGTTCCGCAGTGGCTCACGTCGGCTTGCTGTAGCCGTCCGGTGAATTTGCCGCTGCCGCCGGCAGTATGGCGCTGCTGCCGAGTCCTCGGGCGTGAGGCCGGTTATCTCCTCTGTGGCTCTGAGCTCTGTTCTCAGACCACTTTCTCTCTGGAGCCTGGTGATTTTTTTGTTTCTCTGGTGATGGTGTTTTCTGGCTATGAAAGGCGCTGATTTTGTGGTAATGGAGATTGGTTGTTAGCGGGGCTCTTAAGCCCCGCTTTTCTCGTTCGCCATCTTCCCGGAAGTCTCCGTAGTCATACATCTTAAAAGGATAAAAGACTTGTGGAGACAAACGTGTACACATGACCCAATTAGCCCTTACCCGATCCCCACCTCATTCCCTTCCCATCCCTCCTACCCATGCTTGGCCTAGTGACTGACTTTGATATGTTTAAGTACATAATGTGCTTTAGAGAGTTTCCCTCTTCCCCCCTCCTATCCCCTCAGTTAGGTCACCTTATTTGCTCCTCTATAGGATCTCCTTCTTCATCTAGAGTTCCTCCTATTACCCATTTCTCCCTAGCTTTCGCATATTAGGGAAAACTTCCCATTTCTTATTTTTGTGACTGACTAATCTCACTTAGCATAATGTTCTCCAATTCCATTCATTTCCCTGTAATTGATGTAATTGTGTCTTTCTTTATGACTGAGTAAAATTCCATTGTGTACATATCCCATAATTTTATAATCCATTCATCTGTTTATGGACATCTTGGCTGTTTCCATAGCTTGGCAATGGTGAATTGTGCAGCTATGAACATAGATATGCATGCATTGGTTTGGTAGTTTGGTTTCCTTTCTTTTGGACAGATACCCAGAAGTGGTATTGCTGGATAATATGGTAGATTTATTCCCATTCTTCTGCAGGTCCTCCATACTGTTTTCCAAAGTGGTTGCACTAATTCATAATCCCACTAACAATGTTTTAGAGTTCCCACTTTTCCACATCCTCCCCAGCATTTGTTGTGGTTTGTGTTTTGAATGATTGCCATTCTAGTTGGAGTTAGGTGAAATCTCAGGGTAGTTTTGATTTGCATCTCTCTGATTGCTAAAGATGTTGAAATTTTTCATGCATTTATTGGCCATTTGAATTTCTTCTTTTGTGAAGTTTCTATTTAATTCACTTGCCCATTTTTGATTGGATTATTTGTTTTCTTAGTGCTGAGTTTCTTGAGTTAGTGCTTAGTTTCTTGAGTTCTCTGTATATTCTAGATATTGGTCCTCTATCAGAGGAGTAGGTGGCAAAAATCTTCTTCCACTCTGTTTTTTAAAATAATAATTTGAGCCAGGCGTGGTGGCACACGCTTGTAATACCTGCACTTGGGAGGCAGAGACAGGAGGATCACGCAGGTTCAAAGCCAGCCATGCGCGCTGGCTTAGGAGACCCTGTTTCCAAATAAAAATGTAAAAATAGGTCTGGGAGTGTAGCCCGGAGGTAGAAGGGCTTCCAGGAACCCCAGTACCACCAAAAGAAAGAAAGAAAGAAAGAAAGAAAGAAAGAAAGAAAGAAAGAAAGAAAGACAAAATGCTAGGAAAGCAAGGAAAGATAGCCCTAGTTTTTATAATCTCTCTTTCCATTAACAGGTCATTTTTAGATACTAAAATCTATTTGGTAGTCACATGGTTCACATGACTAACAAATAATTTCACAAATAAATGTGTTAATTAAATTGTTTTAATACAACACCATCCAAAAGATTAATTCTGTATTTATAAATTTATTACCACCTCAAAAAAAGAATAAGATTATTAGAAATGAAAGCAGATAATTCTACTGATTCATAGTTGTGTGTGTGTGTGTGTGTGTGTGTGTGTGTGTGTGTGTATGTGTGTGGAACTGGGGGTGAAACGCAGGGGCATTCTACCAACAAGCTACCCCCCCAGCCCTATTTTTAACTTTTTATTTTGAAAGAGGATCTCATTAAGTTTCAGTTAGTTGCTGAGGCTGGCCATGAACCTGAAATCCTCCTGTCTCAGCCTCCCAAGTACTAGGATTATGAGTGTGCACCACCATGCCCAGCTTGATTCATGTTTTCAGAAAATTATCAGCATTTTACTTAGTGAATATTATTGTACAGAATAATAGGTTTCATCATGGCATATTTATATAACACATTTTCATCATTCATCTTCCTCTCTTACTGTCTCCTTGCCCTCCCCCATCTCCTTTTCTCTAATAATTTCCCTTCTACTTTCATGTACATCAGTATTTAATCAATGCAAATTTAACTCTTCTATAATACCTTGGCACCTCAGGTTAGTATATATGTATGGTGAAAATAATTAATATGACATACTCAACAACATTCCTTGTTTAAAGAAACTACATTACCAGAAGAAGAAACGCCAAAGTCACCAAAAGGCCCCAGTATGTGCTACATTAATTTATTCTGTAATTATTGTCAGATGACTTATGAGCCAGACAAACCTTAGGTGGTAGAAATAGATTAGTAAGTGAACAGAAACAGCTACTGTGCTCATGGAGTTTATATTTGTGTCGGAGGTATAGAGACCACCACCATTCCATGCTCTGTTTATATTTTTTATCAATTACAATAGCTCCCATGCTTCTTTTTTACTTCTACTGACTGCCAACAGCCAATCCAATGGCAGTGAGTAAATGGAAGTTTTGGCAGTGGAGTGTACAACATAATATCCAGCAGTCTGGCCTTGCCCTCAAGCCATGACACTGTGTCCAGAGAGAGCTCTCCCTTTCCTCTCACAACTGCTAACGTTCAAGGCTCAAAAACATTGCAAAATCTACACCAGCTCTGCTGAGTTTTCAGAGGTTCCTAAATTAAAGTTCAATAATGACTCTCAAAAAAAGTTTAGTCAATCAGCCAGTCATTTTCAACAAAACGTCAGCATTTGGCTGGGACACAGGGCAAGAAGTCCCAGTAGAAACACTGCGTTCTTTTTGCCCTTTGAGAGCAATTATCACCTTGATATAACTCTGTTCTCCAATTTTTTAGCACAGATGTCACAAATTCCAATGCCAACAGGGCAGGAAATGTAAATGTTTGAAGCCCTTGTGGGGAAGTGGTACACTCCAAATTACATTCCAAGTCAAAAGAAAAGAGGTCAGCAGCTTCTAGCTGCAACCTGTGTGGCTCTGCAGCCTTATAGATCAGTATTTTAAAGAAAAGCCAAAATCTTTATGTTAAATGTTTGAAATAAGTTGAAAACTGTTGAAATCACTGAGGTTCCACATGGTAAATAAAGAAGAAATTTCAGCCTCATAGTTTGGATCTGACCTGTCAGTAAACTGCAAATTCTCCCTTGAGGTGTCGCACACCAATTTAAATCTACTCAGGTCTCCTACCATTTTTCCTAAACCACCAAAAGAGTCTACTAAAATTTATATGAACTGCTCAGAATACTTGGTAAACAATATATTGGTCACCTGAGAAATTTTAACATTAAGCATTTTCTTGAAGACTGTAGTAAGCACAACAAAACACATTAAAATATTTAGAGGTAAAGGGCCATGATGTATGTCACTAGATCTTATATTGCTCAAAGGAGAAAAACTTTCTGATCTTTAAATTATGACCATTTATTCATGAGTTCATTTTACATTCATTCAGTGAACACACCTGTGACATATTCCTTATTTTAAATTACATCTCCAAAGGCAATGCCTGTTGTTTGATATGAACCTGATAGTTATAATACAAGTAAAATTCTTCTTATGCTTAAAGATGTGGAGGTCCAGCTTCAAACAATGAGAATATCACTAGTCTTTACTGAAAAGATGTAGTATGATTATTTAGCAGGTTAGAGTGAAACTTTCCAAACTCTCTTAAAATTTCACTTAAATAGTAATAACCCGCCAGGCATGGTGGCACAGGCTTGTAATCCCCGCACTTGGGAGGTGGAGACAGGAGGATCGTGAAGGTTCGAAGCCAACCTCACTGGTTTAAGAGAACCTGTTTCCAAATAAAAATATAAAACATAGGTGTCTGGGAATGTATCTCAGAGTTAGAAGGGTTTCCAGGAACCCCAGTACCACCAAAAAAAGAGAAAAAAATAGTATTGACCCATATCCCATAAATCTTCCTATTTCCAAATTTTAACAGAGTATCTGACTTTCTTCTTGAATCCCTTCCCTTTGTCTGACCAAGTTCACCCAATTATTTTTAAGTTCTCTTTTTTTACCATATTTTAATGTGAATAAATTCTCTCTGTAATTTTCAGTTTCTCTTCTCCTATTCCATCACATTAAGGATCTCATGGGCATAAATGAGATGCAGAAAACCAAGCTACAAGGCATTCTTCTTCTTAGAAGGCTGGGATAAAAGGGAGGAGGAATTTAGGGAGGGGATCGAAGTGAAAATTAAATATAAAAACTTAAAATTATATATTTTCTTTTGTTCTTAAAGTACTATGTGGAACAAATAGACTATTCAGACTTTGCAATTACTAGAAGAGGGAATAGGACCTATTCTCTAACATATAGCCACTGTTAAAAACTTTCTAAATAAGACCCCCCCAAAGCACAAGAAATTAAAATGACAATTAATAAGTGGATCATTAAATTAAAAAGATGTATGCAGCAAAGTAAACCATCAAGAACCTTTTAAGAGAGCCACTAGAATGGGAGATCTTTGCCAGTCATTTTTCTTAAAAAAGGACTAGTATCTAGAATATACAAAGCACTTTAAAAAACACCAAAAAAAAAGTTGGAAAGTGAACTAAACAGAAACTTCATAAAAGAACAAATGCAAATGGACAATAAACCATTAGCAATCAGAGATGCAAATCAAAATTACACTGAGATTTTACCTAACCCCAATTAAAAAGGCCACCATCAAAAATACAAACAATAGAGCTAGTCGTGGTGGTGCACACTTATAATCCCAGTATTTGGGAAGCTGAGACAGGAGGATCACCGTTTTCAGACAGCCTTAGCTATTTAGTGAGGCCCTCCACAACTTAGTGAGACCATTTTTCAAAAATAAAGAATTAAAAATGGGGTTGGGGGTACACCTCAGAGGTAGAATGCCCCTGAGTTCCATCTCCAGCACTACACACACACACACACACACACACACACACACACAATAATGAATGCTGCAAAGATGTGGAAAACTATAAGCTCTGAAACATTTTTGGTGGGATTGAAAATTAGTGCAACTACTTTGGAGATCAGTGTGGAGGGTTCTCAGAAGACAGGGAAGGAATTACCATATGATCCAGCTCCACTTCTGGGACATTCCCAAAGAGATTGAAACCAGACCACCATAGGAACCCATGAATATCTATGTTTGTAGCAGTGCAGTTTACAATAGACAACTTACAGAACCCGCCTACGTGTTCATCAAGAAATGAATGAATTACAAAAATATTGAACATACACACAATGGAATTCTACTCAGCTATAAAGAAGAATAAAAATTATCTAATTTGAAAGAAAACAAATGGAATTAGAAAATATTATGCTAAGTGAGAGCAGTCAAATCAGAGAAAAATGAAGGGTCATATATTTTATTTCATATGTGCAAGCTAGAGAGAAACTGGGATACAAAGTGGACTCTAGGAAAAGAAGGAGAAACCCCAGTGGAGTGATAGAAAATGTCTAAGGGAAGGTGGTAGGTGGCAGAAGGAGATCTAATGAAGGAAACACTTGAATCCATGGAATGTACATAAACAAAATTTTCATTGACAATCTCAATATTTTGCACATGGAGGGAAAGTGAGGGGGTGGGAGCCAGGGGAAGTTCACCAAGTGTTGTATGTACATATGTCTCTATCACTCTGAACTTCATCTTGATATATGACTACAATGCACCAATAAAAATGTAAAAAATTAGAGTATTCACTATTTCTTCAAAATAATGAAAAGACAGTCTCTTTCCTTAAAAAACTCTCAATACAGTATACAGTCTGAATAAGCAAAAAAGAAAGGGAGGGAACAAGAGCGGGATGGTGCAGTAATAGAATCATATAAAAGAATTTCTGGTGTATCATATAAGAATTTCTGGTGTATCATATAAAAGAATTTCTGGGATGACCTCCTTGTCAGTGCTCACTGATGAACTGTAATTGCAGTGCTTATTAAAAGGGTACCCTTCACTCTCTAGTGTCTCAGTGTGGATGAGAAACTGTTTGTCATGTCCATCAACAGTGTAGAGTAAGATCTAACTTTAATATTAGAGAAGTTCTTTTTCAAAGATAGAGTTGGGTCTTTGATATCCACAGGAAAGCATAAGTACATTTTTTCTAGATAAATTTCTCAGGGTAAAGGTCTACTAACTTCAGGCTGCTACTTTTTAAAGATATTGCTTTCAATTGTAACCTTCATTATGGCTCCTGGGAAGCTGCATGTACCTGCTCAGATTCCAAAGCCCTCCACTATTCTGACTTCAGAGAAACTGGCTGCTAAGGATTTCCTGTCCTGGGCCTTTTCTGACCCTCAGGAAACTAGAAAGTCTTTTAATGAGAAACACAATGAATGAGTCGATTCAATCCTGATTCTCTACAATTCTAAGAGCCAATTATAATGATTATAAGGAGGCCAAATCATTATCTTTGTAGAATGATCAAATTAATGATAGATTCTGAAGAGAAATTGAGAAAGTGTTGCTTGACATCCAGAGACTGATAAAAAAGAGTATTTTAAAAGCAATTGTTCAAATAAAGGAAATCATATGCTATACTTGTGAACCTGTTTATATAACTGGAAAGGAACTAAAGATCTTTATATATCTAGACACTGATTTTCAAAACAAGGAGTCAAAGAATAAAAAATAAGCAAGTTTTAAATTTTTATTTTTTGTTCTTCCTCCTGTATGCCCTACCTCTAACAAATTCTTTGATAATTCAAAACATTTCTCTGAGAATTTAAAAAGCTCAGTTATCCCTGAGTGGAATGTCTACTTACCTTAGCTTCTTTGCTGTTTATCTCTGCTGTATAGCACAAGTTGAAGTCAATAACTGACAAAATTTGTACACAAAGACTGTGGGGCATTTTAAATATGTATGTTCCTTAGTTTCTTTTGTACATTAAAAATAAACAAAGGAAGGAGGAAATGAGTAATTATTAATTAACAAAGTTTCATCTAAGCAAGGTGAATGAGCTCCAGAGATGTACTGCACAGCATTGTACCTATAATCAGCAATAATATATTTTAACATCTCCAAATAGAATGGCAATCATTCAAAACACAAACAACAAATGCTGGCGAGGAAGTGGAGAAGTGGGAACTCTAAAATATTGTTGGTGGGATTGCAAATTAGTGCAACCACTTTGGAAAACAGTATGGAGGATCTTCAGAAGAATGGGAACAAACTTTCCATTTTATTCAGCAATACCACTTCTGGGTATCTACTCAAAACAAAAAGGAAACCAAATTATCAAAAGAATGCATTTGTATCTATGTTCATACCTACACAATTCACCATAGCCAAACTATGGAACCAGCCAAGATGTCCATTAACAGATGAATGGATTACAAAACTGTGGGATATGTACACAATGGAATTTTACTCAACCATTAAAAAAAAACCTCAATTACATCATTTTCAGGGAAATGGATGGAACTGGAGGACATTATGCTAAGTAAGATTAGTCAGTCACAAAAAATAAGAAATTGATGTTTTCCCTAATATGTGAAAGCTAAGGAGAAATGGGTAATAGGAGGAACTCTAGATGAAAAAGTAAATCCTATAGAGGAGCAAACAAGACAACCTAAATGAGAGGATGAGAGGGGGGAAGAAGAAAATTCTCTAAAGCACACAATGTACTTAAACATATCGAAGTCAACCAGTAAGCCAAGCAAGGAAAGGAGGGATGGGGAGGAAATGGGGTGGGAATTGGGCAGGGGCTAAATATCATGTATGAATATAATGCACTAATAAAAATTTTAAAAAGAAACATGAAAGACCTCAAAAATTAAATTAAATTAAAATTTGTTAACACAGTAGATCTCATATTATGAGCGCTTTATACAATAAAGTTTTTAAAAGTATTTTATAGCATTTATGAGGCAAGTATCTTAGTCTCTCTTAGCAAATACAACATGAAAATAACTAGGTACAAATTGGTATCTGTGCATCCACTATACTGTGCTGATTCTATTCAATCCCTAATGAGTAGTTAAAATAGCATGGTATTGGCACAAGAACAGGCAGACAGATCAATGGAACAGAATAGAAGATACAGAAACAAATCCACACACTTAGAGTAAACTGATCTTTGACAAAGGTGCCAAACTCATACACTGGAGAAAAAAAAAACAGTCTTTTCAACAAATGGTCCTGGGAGAATTGGCTCTCCATTTGTAGAAAGATAGAACTAAACCCTTACCTCTCACCATGCACAGGAATCAACTCAAGATGGATCAAAAACTTGGAAATTAGACCAGAGATTGTGAAACTATTAGAGGAAGGCATAGGCTCAACATTCCAACATATAGGCACAGGTAGTAACTTTCTCAATAAGACCTCTGAAGTGCAGGAAATTAAAACAAGAATAAACAAGTGGAATGGCATCAAACTAAAAAGTTTCTGCTCATCAAAAGAAATCATCAAGTCGGGTGTGGTGGTGCACACTTGTAATCCCAGTGCTTGGGAGGCAGAGACAGGAGGATCATGCAGGTTTGAAGCCAGCCATGCTGGTTTAAGAGACCCTGTTTTCAAATTTAAAAAATATATAAAATAAGTCTGGGAGTGTAGCCCAGAGGTAAAAGGGTTCCAGGAACCCCAGTACCACCAAACAAAAGAAAAGAGATCAAGAATCTAAAGAGAAAGCCTATAGAATAGGAGATTTTTAACAGCCACCACTCTGATAGAGGGCTAATAGCCACAATATACAAAGAGCTCAAAAGACTGTACACTAGCAAAAGAAATATCCCAATTAAGAAATGGACAACTGAATTTAATAGACACTTCACAAAAGAAGAGGTACAAATAATCAATAAATGCATGAAAAAATGTTCAACATCATTAGCCATCAGTGAGATTCAAATCAAAAATATGCTGAGATTCCATCTAACCCCAGAGTGCCAAGAATAATGAAGTCAAATAACAACAAATTCTAGTGAAGAGTGGGGAAATAGGAACTCTTTTACACTGTTGGTGGGAGTGCAAACTAGTTCAGCCACAATGGAGATCAGTGTGGAGATTCCTTAGAAAACTGGGAATGGATCTACCATATGATCCAGCTATACCACTCCTGGGTACCTTTCCAAAGGGGTTGAAATCAGAGAACTACAGTAACATATGCATATGCATACCAATGTTCATAGCAGCACTATTCGCAATAGCCAAAATATGGAACCAACTTACATCTCCATCAAGAGATAAATTGATTGCAAAATTCTAGGAAATACACACAGTGGAATTCTACTTAGCAATAAAGAATAACAAAATTATGCCATTTGCAAGATGGAAAGACTTGGAGGACATTATATTAAGTGAGATCAGCCAAACACAGAAAGAGAGGTGACATACAATTTCTCTAATATGCCCAAACTAGGGAGTATTAGGGATACCAGAGGGACTCCAGATAATGCAGGAGAAACCTCAGAAAAGCTATAAAGGAAGAGTAGAGGAGGAAGAAGACTGAGGTTGATTAATGAAGGAGCTACATTCGAATGTGTATAAGTGTGACTGTAGCATTGTTAACCATGTTGGGACACTCAATGTTGGAAGGGGGGAAGAAAGTGAAATGGGAGGGAGGGGAACAAGCACTGTCTGATGTATGCCATTGTTGATATGATCCATATTATGAATCATATCATATGATGTGAGATTTTATAGTGTACCAATAAAATAATAAAAATAAATTTAAAAAGATCTTTTTCAGTTAGAAAATTTTAATTGTTCTACATTTTGTTTTGCATAAGAGAAGTTTCATGATAACTGACTGAAACTATAACTTTAATTGGTGATATTTGCTTTTGCTTTACATCTTTAAGTTAATATAAAACAGTGAAAATATATATATGAGTAAGAATGAAAAAGAGCAAAGATGAAGTCTACTTTGAAATTTCCTATTTCATGATATTAGTGCTATAATGAAATTAGTACTATGTTGGCAAAATGTAGTTATAAGAAGAATACAATGATTGAAATCTAGTAATTTATAATTTTTAGCTTGTAATTTAAGATTATGATATCCCTTCTGAGCATGGTGGTGCACAGTTGTAATCCCTGCGCTTGGGAGGTGGAGACAGGAGGATCGTGCTGGTTCAGAACCAGCCTCGCTGGCTTAAGAGACCCTGTTTCCAAAAAAAAAAAAAATATATATATATATATATATATATATATATATATATATATATATATATATATATTAGGTCTGGGAGTGTATCCTGGAGGTAGAAGGGCTTCCAGGAACCCCAGTACCACCAAAAAAAAAAAAAAAGATTATGATACCTCTTTAAACCATCTATATCTCTCTATATATCGTGTAGCTAAAATTTATTGTTCTAAGCAGATGTTGCTCACTTATTTACCTGTGGAACTTTACAGAAGTCTAGCAGAAAATGATTTAATTCCTGTGGTTTTTAATTAATGGAAACAAAGAGAATAATCTTTGTATTACATTGATTCTTGATTATTTTCTCTATAATTATTTCAGACTTTTTTTAATTTCAAAAAACTATGAATGTCACTCTGATGGGACAATGGGACATATCAGTAAACAGTCCTGTTTTAGTTTTTGTAAGGTGCACATTGTTCTAAGGGCAGCTGCCCATAATCAAGGTGGCTGCATGTAAATGACAACTGAAGGATCAGACTACCAACAAGAGGTGATGTGATCCACTGGAACTGATGTCATACATCCTAGGCAATATACAAGCTTGATAGGCTAGCATTCATATTTTTGTAAAAAAAAAAGCTTATCTGTAGTTCTTTCAACTTTATAATTTTTTTCTTTTAACAATTTTATTATTGAATATAAATAGTATACACTTAAACTATATTTGGTGCCCTTTCCCCCCGCCCCCATTTTCCCTTCCCCCCTTCCACCAATGGTTGTCCAGGTTAACCATGACATATTCATAATTTTACACATGTTCAGATGTAGACCCTCATTAATCAAGTTCAGACTTCCTCCTCTCCTATCTTTCCATTCAAACTTTGCTGATTTCCCCTCCATTATCTGGAGTCCCACTGATATCCTCTGTGTTTCCTAGTTTGGGCCTATTAGAGGAAACATATGTACCTTCTCCTTCTGTGATTGGCTGATATCACTTAACATAATGTTCTCCAGGGCTTTCCATCTTCTTGCAAATGATAAAAATTAGTTCTTCTTTATGGCTGAATAGAATTCCATTGTGTGTATTTCCCAAAGTTTTGCTATCCATTCATCTGTTGATGGAGATCTGGGTTGGTTCCATATTTTTGCTATTACAAATTGTGCTGCTATAAACATAGGTATGCATAAGTTGCTGTATTTCTTTGAATTCAACCCTTTGAAAAGATACCTAGGAGTGGTAGAGCTGGATCACATGGTGGATCTATTCCCACCTTTTTAGGAAACTCCACACAGATCTCCATAGTGGTTGAACTAGTTTGCATTCCCACCAACAGTGTAAAAGTTTTGGTTGGGCAAACCATATTCAAACCTTAACAAATGCTGTTAAGGTTTTTAGTTCAAAGTCAAATAGTAAAGCAAAAAATGACTATTGAAAGTATTAGACAAATTACAAGACTTATACATTACTGAAAAAGTAAGAGATATAGTTCAATTTCTAGATGATAAGAAGTCTGGTCTAAGAGATGAATTGAAAATATGGGCAATCTGCTTTTCATCTCTCAGGCTCCAAACCTGCTCTTTGGTTAACCATAACCCTGAGAATATGGCTGTGCTCCAAGTCACAAGTGGAACTGGACAAAAAGAAGGCTGGGCCCATGGAGATTTCCAGTCTCATTTTCAGAAGGACAGAAGCCAAGTGCTTCATTTTGGTTTCTGAGAATGTAGACAGTTTCAGACTTTATAAGGAGTTTTTCAAGCTTAAACCCAAAAAGAGAAGATGATAATGTTAGGGGAAATGCTGTATCTAAAATCATTGCAACTCTTCCCTTTTGGTCAAATAAATCAAATGTAGTCAAAATACATAATTATTGATTCAGTTTACAGACACACAGATCATCAGCAATTAAAAGCAATTCTGAAACTAAACATGAAGAGGTATAAAACTATTTCCTTTCCCCAAAACAGGAAAAAGACTGACTTAACAGTTTCTTATTAAACTCAAGAACTTTAAAATTTAAATCATCTTTTATGAAATAAGAGAGATTACTCTTTACTTTGCTGACACATTGCTAAAATAAGGCATTGCACATATTTATTCAAATCAAATCAATCACTACCTGCCAAAACAAGGTGAGCAATGGCATGTCATCCAAAAAATACAAAAACTTAAGAAAAAGACTAAGTTTTATCAAAGACTGTTTTCAGATGGACTGATTTTATTACTCTTTTCTATAAGATATACTTTGTCTACCAAACTTCTCATATAAAATAGTCAAAAACATTCTGAAATAATATTGCTAGCAAGAAATTATTGAGCCTTACTATATGTCAAGCACCATACAAAGTGTTTTGGGGAGTACAGAAGAGAGTATTATATTAGGGTTCTCCAAAAAAATAGAACTAATAGTATGCATACATATATAGAGAGATTTGTTTTAAGGAAATCCAAATTCTGCAGGGTGAGATCTGGGGAGAACTCATGGTGCTAGTCAGATCTGAAGGGTCTGCTGCAATATTCACTCCTGCTCAGGGGAGGTCACTCCATGCTCTAGTAAATCTTCAAGTGACTGAAGCCCACCCACAATACACAGAACAATCTTTTTTGCTCAAAGTCCACTGATTTAAATGTAAATCTCATTCAAAAACACCCATCCAGAAATATCCAAAAGAATATTTTACCAACTATGTGGACACTGTGGCCAGGACAAGTGGACACACAAAATTACCCATCACGAGGCCCCTCTGTCAGACAAGAAATCAGAGACATAGATAAGTTGCTTATATTATGAGGCCACAAGCTAGTAAGTGGTGGGCCCAGAATTAACACCTACGCATATTTGTTTGGAAACTCTATAACACTGTGCTAACCAGAAGGACAATTAATAGTTTTCCAGGTTAACTGGGAAATTCAGATACTTCAAGCAAAAAAAAGAGCATGTGTCAAGGCTCAGAGTGATGAAAAGGCCTGGATCATCCTGGAAACGCTGTAAAGTCCAGCATCATGATCAAGAATTTCATTTTTCTTTTTTCTTTTTTTTTTTGCAGTAATGGAATGGAACCCAGGGGCATTCTACCTCCAAGCTACACTCCCAGCCATCCCAATTTTTTATTCTTTATTTTGAAGCATGGTCTCACTGAGTTGCGGAGGTCTTCACTAAGTAGCTGAGGCTGGCTGTGAACCATGATCCTCCTGTCTCATTGTCCTGAATGTTGGGATTACAACTGTGCACCACCATGCCTGGCTCATGAATTTCTTTTTTATAATACACTTTTATTGATTCATTGTAACTATACATTATAATGAGGTTCAGAATGATAGAAACAGTACACACAGCACTTGGTCTGTTTCCCTCCAGATACCACTCCACTCTCTCTTCTTACTATACACTTTATTGAGATTGGTATTGGTAATATTATTTATGTCCACAGACTATTTAAACTGGTGCTTTCATCAAGTGTCCTTCCACCACACCACCTGCCTTCCCTGAACCCTCTCAGTTGTCCCACTGGAGTCCCTCTTCCTTTATCTAAAGTTTCTTTTGTTTTTCAATTTCTCCCTAGTTTCCATATATGAGAGAAAACATACAAGTATTTACTTTCTGAGACTAGCTGATTTCACTTAACACATGTTCTTAGGTCCTTCCATTGTGCTTCAGATGATATAATTTTATTCTTCTTTATGGCTGAGTAAAATATATTATGTATATATAACATAGTTTTGCAATCCATTTATCTATCGATGGAAACATAGACTGCTTTCATAGTTTGGCTATTGGGAATTGTGCTCCTACAAACAAGAATATCCATCTACCACTATATTCTCTGACTTCAATTTATTTGCATAAGTACTAAAGAGTTGTATAACTGGATCATCTTCTGATGAATCTCCATAATAACTTCCGTAGTGTTTGCACTAATTTGTAGTCCCATGAACCATTATAACCCATGTATAAAGGTTCCTATCTTCTCATATCCTCACCAGCATTTATTATTTTTTGTATTTTTGAAGCCTGCCATTCTAAGTAGAGTTAGATGGAATCTCAGTGTAGTTTTGACTTGCACTTATCTGATTGGCAATGATGTTGAACACTATGTATTTCTTACTTACATCCAATTATATATATATATATATATATATATATATATATATATATATACACACATATATGTACATGCTGATAGACTATAAATACAAAAAAAAAACCTTCTTAGCCACTCACGGATTTCCTGTCTCATTCAAATGCAACAATAAACAAGTCCTTAGTTTATGTGAAAAAATGGTATTAGAGCTTGCTTTAAGAAACAGACAAGTTGGGCATGGTGGCAGACACTTGTAATCCCAGTATTTGGGAGGCTGAGAACAGAGGATTGCAGTTCACGGGCAACCTTAGCTACTTAGTGAGGCACTCTGTAACTTAGTGAGACCCTGTTTCAAAACAAAGAATAAAAAAAGGGCAGGGGGTGTAGCTTGGAGGTCAAATGCCCCTGGGTTCTATCCCAGACCTTCAAAAAAAAAAAAAAGAGAGAAGAAAAGAAAAAGAAACAGACAGTCCTGTTTACTGCTGGATTATATACTTGAATATGCTTTTTATGTGACTATTCCCCAAGATCATTTACTTTTAGTTATTAAACTAAGAAAAGATTTTGCTTCTTCTGAAATATTAGTATCTTTTGCACAGACAATGCATATTGTATAATCAATTAGTTTCTTTGTGTTTTATTTTATTATAATGATTTTTGCTTTAGCAACTGGAAAAGTCAGACAAATTTTATTGTAACACTCATTCTTATTTTTCCCAATCTTGCTACTTTGTTTCTATTCCTCAGTTTTAATCTTTTCATTTTATTAGCTTTTATTTTGAGTTGATACTTTTAAGAATCACTTCAATTCTTTGTGTAACAAAACAGGAACACATGATTGTGTATGAGAATAAATTAATGAACAGGTGAATAAAATAATGGCAAAGAAATAGTTTCCCTTGGCACCATTTTTGCCAGAAAAAATAGAAAAATTTTCTCCCCAAATTTTATTCTTTTGGTTCAAGAAATATTTTTCACATAAGTTTATGAAGAACTATAAGTGTTTTTTCATCATTTTTTTTGCGATGGTATTTCTTCCACTAATGCTGATTATAAATGATCAAGGTGATATGTTGATTTCTATCAGGAGCATCTCCTTAGTCCCATTTCTCACATATACAATGTATTGGGTTCTTTGTACAAATAAAACATCTCAATAGTCCCATTTTTCTGTCTCTTTTTTGTTATTTGTAAATATCTGAAATCTCAGTGGGTTTACAGTTTACATTCTGCTATGGTTTAAATGGGCTTCCAAAATTTCACGTGTTGAAAAGATGGTTTCTGATGCAACAGTGTAGAGGGGTGGGGCCTTTGGGAAGGAACCAAATGGCTTAGGTGTTAGTAAATCATTGCAGCAGGCTCCGATCCCAAGCAGTGAGGCCGGTGCCTGGGCCTGTGAGGCCAGGATCGAAGCATGCCATGGGGCAAGGACGGGGGCAGGGCCTGCTGCACAGCAAAGGGCCAGTGGGTCCCTGCAATCATGAGGTCAGGAAACACTTGATGCCACTGTCTCATTCCATCTCTCAGCATATCTCCAGATCCAAGTGATCTCTATTGAGAAATTGGGGGTGAGTAGATCATCTTGGCAAAGTCACTCACCTTCTATTATGATTTCAAAAAATTGGAAATAGTGTGGAAAATAAAAGTAAGACTTTCAAGGAAGAGATAAACTGTAATTGATTGGGTGTGGAGAGGTGGAAACTCTAGTGCATTGTTGGTGGGACAAATCAATGTAACCCACTTTGAAAGACAACATGGGAGATCCTCAGAAGAATGAAAATGAGATTACCATATGACCCAGCAATACCAACTATGGGTATCTACCCAAAAAAATGAAAACCAAAATACCAAACCAGTGCACAAGTATCTGTGTTCATAGATGCACAATTCATCATTCCCAAACTATGGAACCAGCCAAGATGTCTATCAACAGATGAGTGGGTTACAAAACTGAGGGGATGGGAGGGGGGAAGATGGAAACTCTTTAAAGCACATATCATATCAAAGCACAAACATATCAAAGTCAATCACCAAATCAAGCAAGGGAATGAGGGAAGGGGAGGGAATGGGATAGGGATTGGATAAGGGCTAATTGGGTGATGTGAGCATGTATATCTCCACATGTGTTTTATTCCATTAATATGTCTAACTACTATCCACCAATAAAATATATTTTAAAAATCACTGTTGCAGTGGCTCTACTCACCAGGGTCCTAGAAGACGCTGGTGCCATGCTCTTGTATTGTACAGACTCTAATCTGTAAAGTGTCCAGTCTGTAGTATTCAGTTATAGCAGCAGAAAACAGACTGAGGCCTCATTATAGGATATCTGCTCTTCTCTTTTTCTCCTCTCCTCTTCCTCTCTTCCTTACTTTTCTGTATCTCACAAAGTCTCCATATTTTTCACATTAGTGCTACATTCTCCTTTACTGTTGAGGACTAAGTTGTTCTACAAATTTAACACAATTATTTTCTCACCAGATGAGGGACTTTTGGGTTGTTTTTAGTTTGGGGCAATTATAAATAGTATCACTATAAATTCTTACATATATTTCTTTTCTGTTATGAGCTTTCATTGTGAGGAAGGGGAGAAATATCTACAAGTTTGAATATAAGGGAAGTAAACATTTAAGTTTGTAAAAAAATCATCAAACTGTTTTTCAAACTGTATCCTTTGCATTTTCACCATTAATATATGAGTTTTAGTTGCTCTCCAACACTTGATACAGCCAATTTTATAGGATTTTTTATTTTAAGCAATTTTTATAGGTATGTAGTGACAGCTCAGTGTTATAATGTTATTTTTCTTTTAAACGGGATCTTACTAGGTTGCAGAGGGTCTTGCTAAGTCACTGAGGCTGTCCTTGAATCTGCAATCCTCCTATGAAAGCATCCTAAGTACTAGGTTGACAAGCTTGTGCCACCATGTCCAGCAGCAAAATGTGATTTTAATTTGTATTCCCACATGACTGATTATATTTAACATCTTTTCATGTTCTTATTTATTACCTACTCAAAAATTTAAAACAATAAAGAGAATAAAGTGCTCTTTGTATTTGGACCAAGGTCACAGTAACATGACTAAGCACACCAAGAATATCAGAATGGGGGTAATTATGAAATGTGATATGGTACCTCCCTCCAGAAAATGGTGAAGAAAATGAATTTAGACAGCATGCCAAGTACATTTGATCTGGCACTGTGGCCTCTACATAAAAACAGTGACAAGTGGTACTTAGACACACAACACCACATCCACCATCCTAGCTCATGTCCACCATCCAAAACTGAAGGAACTGAAAGACCAATAGGAGCTCCACCATTTTAGATATCTCTCACCTATGATAACTGTGGTTAGTTTATGTAACAAAGAGAGACAGGAAACTGCTAAGGCCCACTAACATATAAATGAGCCTTGATTTATTTTATAAAACAGGCTAAAGTATTCTGTTCTGTTCTGAGAGACTTTGGCATGAATTTTAATTGATAAATACTATCTAAACCTTATTTGGAGTGAGTACATGAGAAAATACCTACCATAGATAAATTGAACTGAGTGGGTAAAATTAAGGTAATTCAAATGCCTGCAAATTTTCTGCCTCTAAGTGAAAAATTATAAGAATTTTTTGACATTATATCATGCCGAAATTGTCCATATCTGTTCAAAAGTGGTAGAAACTTATGAAAATGTATGTTTTTGTTTATGCTTAGCTATCATTCCTTACATTATTTAATTTCTCTTAAAATTCAAAATTACCATTCAAAAATGAGCACAAGTGGCTAGAAAATGTAATGTTCATAAAATACATATGGCTTACATTAAGAGTTTATAAAATATATGTGACTTACATTAAAAGAACATTTGCAGGAGATGAACTATATAGACCAAGCTCAGATAATAAAAGCTGCTAGCATCTTCATTGAAACCTTGTTTCCCAACCTTTCTTGGTTGATAATCCTGCAAAGCTACTAGTACAGAAGCATGAGTCTCAAAAACTGCCAGGGGAGGTGGCTTTAAGAACCCATGGCTTTAATTCTTTTGGAAATATACAGAGAAGTGATATATCTGGATCGAATAGTGGTTCCATTCCTGGTCTTTTGAGGTACCTCCATATTGCTCTCTATGATGGTTGTATTAATTTGCAATCTCATCAACAGTGTATGAGTGTTCCTATATTCATACATCTTCATCAGCATTTGTACTGTCTGTATTCTTGATGAGTGCCATTCTAGCCATTCTAACCATTTTAACTGGAGTTAGATGCAATCTCACTGTAGTTTTAATTTGGATTTCCCTGCTTTCTAGTAAGATTGAACATTTTTTTTCATATGTTTGTTGGTCATTTGTATTTCTTCTTTTGAGAAGTGTCTATTCAATTTAGTTGCCAATTTTTAATTGAGTTGTTTGGGGTTTTGGTGTTAAATTTCTTGAGTTCTTTATATACTCTAGATATGAATCCTCTATTTGAGGTGTAGCTGGTAGAGATTTTCTTCCATTCAGTAGGTCCTGTCTTTATGATCTTCATTGTTTCTTTGCCATGCAAAAGTTTTTTTTTTAATTTGATGCCATCCCCTTTCTTGATTCTTGGTTTTATTTGTTGAGCTTTAGGGATCTTATTGAGGAAGTCTCGACCAGTGCCTATATGTTGGAAACAGTTCAAATAATTTTATGTTAGCCAGGTATAGTAAGGCACGCTTGAAATTCCAACATTTAGGAGGATGAGACAGGAGGATTGCAGTTTGAGGACAGCCTAAGCTACTTATGCCCTTTGTAACTCAGTAAGACCCTGTTTCAAAATAAAAACTAAAAAAATAGGGCTGGAGGTGTAGCTCAGAGATAGAAGGCCCTTGGGTTCCATCTCCAGTACCACAAAAAAAAATTTATGTCCATATATGAAGGCATCACTTCCAATCTCACTAACATGTATGGGGAAGCATTTGGGTGGGGATGTGGAGAAAAACATAACCATGTGTTGTGTGCATGTATCACTCTGAATCTCACTATGATATATAATTACAATGCACCAATAAATGCATTAAAAAAAAGAAGTCAGGGCTATCAACGGGGATTTCATCTTCTGGAACCTGTCTGTACACCATTAAGGTACAGGAGATTTAAAAGAGAGGCGACTCACACATTTCCATTTCCATTTCCATTTACATTTACGTTTTTAGAGCTGTGTTCATTACATAATTAATTAAGATGCATTAATTTTTTATACACAAAGATCTAAGACTGTAGGATATGCTAAGTAAGTACCTATACAGTACAGCTATTCTGGTGTGTGGTAGCTCACTGCTCTACACCAAACTATACATCAAATGCACTAATTGCTTCCTTGAATCTGTTGTACAAAATGTGCTATCTGCTTAAGCAACTGTTCTTTAGTCAACTAAAGTCAGCACACGCCTTTCTTCTCAGTTCTTGGCAGCTTAATTGCAACATTGTCAAAAACATCACAGAAAAAAATCTATTCATTTCTCACCATTTTCATTCAAATCTGTCTTGCAGTGGTGTGTTGGAATGTTAGGTAAGAGAATCTCTAAAATGTATATTTTTATAGTATGAATGAATTGTCTGTGTAATATTTGTTTTGTTAAAGTAAACAAAAAGAGCACCTTGTGGATATAACATTTAAACATTCAAATACTGAGACTATTTTAATGATTAAAAAATATCCATAGTTCAGTTAGAGGACAACATGTATTCCCCATGTATTCTAAATATACATAAGTATAATATATAAATGTATGTTTTTATTCATATACTTCTCCAAATGTTTTATTAATTTGAATGTAGAAATTCACTTGTTTATATTTATATTTTATATTCTGTAATTATATTGTGAAACACATCATCAGATAACTTTTTTGTGTATATGGTACTGAAAAATTAATCCAGGATATTCTACTTCTGAGCTAAAACCCCAACCTTATTTATTTTATTTTTATTTGAAAACACAGTCTCATTAAGTTTCTGAGGATCTCTCACTAAATTTCTGAACTGGCTTTGAACCTAGGTTCCTCCTTTCTCGCTCTCCCAAGTATTGGGATTACAGGTCTGCTCCTCCTTGTCCAGCTCACATAACTTTTAATCACAAAGAGATTCCTTACATTTCCTTTGATTTATAAATATTGTATTGTATTTAAATAGGTCACTAGAAATAAATGCCCACGTCAAGTTTGAGACTATAACTCATGGCAAAAATGAGAGAATACATAGTTATGTGGCCTGACCCCTAAATATCTGATATATACATATCAGATAGGTATTGATTACAATATATAGTATATATGATATATAGAATAATGGTAGCATCAATATCTATCATTACCATGTACATGGTAATATATATATATATATATATATGTGTGTGTGTGTGTGTGTGTGTGTGTGTGTGTATGTATAACCACATATACAGTGTATATATACACACATATATCATACCATCTAAGTAGATATAGGATATAGTTATATGATATATATGTATATACCAACCTAATATTGATGATTATAATCACATATATCATATAACATATATAACATATAAAATATATATACATGTGTGTGGTAATGATTGCCCAATACCTATTTTTATAGATGCTATATAAATGTTAATATATATGCAATATTTATTAGAAGAGTTGGCTGCTACTACATATTGGAATAGATAAGAATATAATTATGGGAGGCTGAACAGGAGGATTGCAGGTTCAAAACCAGCCTCAGCAGCTTAGCAAGTAACCTACAGAGACCCTATTTCAAAATAAAAAATAAAATAGAGCTGGGGGTTAGCAGAGGTACAGTGCCTCTGGGTTCAATTCCCAGTATAAAAAGAAAAGATAGGATTTTTCTCGCCGCAGATAAAATCTAAAGCTCCCAGTGGCTGAGCTCAGTACACGCTGCAGGGATTCAGAATGGAAATCAAAACCAACAAGAAATACGCCAGCCTCACGGCCGAGGGTGTACCAGCGGCAACATATTTCCACCAGCAGCAGCAGCAGAGAATTCACCGAATCCAGTACAGCTACATCTGCGTACTCAAGAACAGTGAGTCAAATTGCGGGCCACAGAGGAGAAATCCCAGTACTGTACTCCCTGGGACTTGACGCAGTGGGGGAGGGGCGGTGGCAGAGATATCACATCATAGGAGAACTTGCAACCTGGCACCCCCCATAGTCTAAAGCAGGCTCTATCGACTCTCTGGGTCAGAGACTCTGTGATACAACCCAGTAAAGGAGTAGTGGGGTCTGAGATACTACAGACTCGAGATCCAGAGCACCTTAAGTGAAGTCATAGTGACCCAAGGGAAGAACCCAGAGAAGGCACAAACTTCCGAAATCATGGGAAAGAGGAATAATAATGGAGCAATGAATGCCCACAACCCCACAACATCAGAGCCCGATAAAACAGAAAATCAGAGATTTCTAGAGATCAAATCAGAAAAATAACTGTAGAAATAATAGAGGTGCTTCAAAAAGAACTCAGAGAGAGCCAAAAAGAGATAAAGGATGCAATTAATGAAGTAAAGGCCTCAATTCAAAGCACGAACAACTGATTAGACCACATGGAGAACAGAATCTCGCTCTTAGAAGATGATCATTCCAAAAATGAACGCATAGTTTCTAATCTAGGAAAAAATATCTGACAGCAGGAATCTGATATTGAAGAAATATGGGCCCATTTTAAGAGAGCTAACCTAAGAATAATTGGAATAGAGGAGGGAAAAGAAAGTGAAACCAAAGGGATCAACAATCTCTTCAAGAAAGTAATAGCAGAAAATTTTCCAAACATAGAGCAAGAGGTTGATACACAGGTCCAGGAAACTTATAGAACTCCCTTTAGACAGGATCAGAGAAGAGGATCCCCATGCCACATAATTGTCAAAATGACTAATGTGGAAGCCAAGCAGAGAATCTTAAAGGCAACAAAAACAAAGGGCCAAGTGACATTCAGAGGCAAGCCAATTAGAATCACTCCAGACTTCCCAAACCAAGTCATGAGAGCCAGAAGGGCTTGGAGTAACATACTCCAAACTCTGAAAGAAAACAACTTCTAGCCAAAAATTTCCTACCCAGCAAAACTTTCTATCAAATTAGATGGAGAAATAAGAAGCTTCCATGACAGAAACTGAAGGAATTTATGTCTTCAAAACCAGCACTAGAGAAAATACTCAAAGAGATTAACTACAAAGAAGAAATAGGTAACACACACCAGAACCAGAGAAACAAGAGTTTCCATCCAACAGTCAACTAAGATTGGTTATCTGTGGAGATTCATTACTTATGTTAGTCTTTTACCTATCTCTAAATGGTATTGTTTGCCTTTATTTTTGTTAATTTTTAGGATTTCTAGTTGGAATATTAATATACCTTCAGATATAGCATTTGGAAATATTTTATCCCATTCTATTAGTAACTGTTAACTCTGTTTACATTGTCTTTGGATATAAAATATTTTTTTTTTATTTTTTAGGGAGTTTGTATACTCTTCTGTTGCCTGTGCCATTGAAATTCTAACCAAGAAATCACTGCCAATTTCAATGTTGTGAGGTTTTATGACCCAGATTTTCTCCTAAAAGTTTATAGTCTTAAGATTTATATGTAGGTCTATTATCTATTTTGAGTTAATATTTGTATATGGGATTAGGTAAGGGTCCAACTTTATTATTTTCCATGTAATTATTATGTTTCAACAATATTTAGTTAAAAGATTATTATTTCTACCACCAAATGTTCGTGGAAACCTTGTCAAAAATAACTTGACATTATAGGGAAGAATTTAGCTCTAGGCTTTTATTTAACTCCAATGGTTTATATATCTGCCTTTAGAATAGTACTACACTGTTTCAATTATTGTAGCTTTATATGATTTGAAATCAGAAAATATATATCTTCTAGCTTTGTTCTTTTTCAAGATCGTTTTGGGTATCTAGAGTCCATATTCCATATTAGGATAGATTTTTTTTCTGAAAAATAAATATATAAATATATGATAGTTTCACCTAAAAAAATAGAAAAAAATATTCTCTGGTAAGAAAGAAAGTAAAAAGAAATATTGAATTGTTATCTTTAAGTCATCAAAAGCTTGGTATTAGACAAATGAAACTGTTATGTGAGATTATCATTTTTAATTTTGGATAAATTGCTATAATACTAGATGTCAACCACTAAGCCAAGCATGGGAGGAATGGATGGGGAGAGAAGGGGGTGGGGATAGGGTGGAGGCTGACTGGGCGATGTGTGCTTGTATCCCACTATGATGTATGAATACAGTGCACCAATAAAAAAAAAAAAAATATATATATATATATATATATATATATATATATATATAGAGAGAGAGAGAGAGAGAGAGAGAATTCTTGAAGAATAGACTCTCTGAGACATGCATAATCACATGGATCAGATTTGGCTAGATATGAAACTTTTACCAGGGGTTTTATAAATAATCTTTCTTCTGTGGATATGAAAACATAATTTAGACAGTGTCCAGGTTCCTGACAATGCAATGAGGGACTGTGCTATAGTCAGATCAACAAATTCCATTTCCTATTAGGTTTATCATAGTGTGTTAGAGGTTGCATTTATAGAAAATTAAAAGTATAAAACCACCGATGAGCAAATAAGTTGACCTAACTGAGGGAGATAGAAGGGGGAAGAGAGAAATTCCCTAAAGTACATGATGTGCATTAACAAACATAAAAAAAGAAAACAAAGAAAGAAGAAGAAGAAGAAGAAGAAGAAGAAGAAGAAGAAGAAGAAGAAGAAGAAGAAGAAGAAGAAGAGGAGGAGGAGGAGGAGGAGGAGGAGGAGGAGGAGGAGGAGGAGGAGGAGGAGGGGGGGGAGGAGGAGGAGGAGGAGGAGGAGGAGGAGGAGGAGGAGGAAAGGAAGAAGAAAGAAGGAAGAACTATATTTAGCAGTCAAGTGATCCACTTGGTTGTCTTATATATTCCTATATTACAGTTTTATTGTCCAATTAAAGTTACCAGTTATTTCTATATAAAAAGGATATATGGCACAGTTTTAAGTAATTTATGGGGTGCATTTATTGAAAATTTCTTTGATTTTCATTTTAGAAATATTATTCATCAATAGTGAAGTGGCAGTTATTGCTCCAGAGAGTAGGGGGCATAGCATTTAAGGGCAATAATGTATGACCATTCTGCATACCATAATATCTCCAGGACCTAAAACAGTCCCTGACACACAGAAGACTCAATGAATACTGAGGACTTATTGTGTACTTTTTGGTTTGACTGTGAACCCTATGTAACCTTAAAATCAAATAGGTTCTGTTTGGAATTTCCAACTTCAGAAGTCAATGAGCAGGAACCTTGATTTAGGATTGCAAAAAAAAGAGAATATAAATAGCAGAAACATATATAAACATGAAAGTACAGCTGGACAAAATGAAGGAAGTAAAGAAAAATGTCATAAATCAGAGGTTTGGAAATGATTCTCATTTTATATAAATATGAGATGAGATAGTGAAAAATGTCAATTTACACAAAAACAGAGGAACCTGTTTTTAAAAGTACTGAAGAATCCAAAAGAAGTATATGATGGAGGAAAAGACGATCATGTTGTTGCAATAAATTTTCATCTTTTTAGCAAAGGAAATGGGATTGGCCTAGAGCTGACAAAGAAAGTAAGAAAAATAGGTATTTTATGTCTATTTAACACTTGGGGATACATATGACTAAATACATCGGGGTTCACTGTCATATATATTATCTCTATGAGGTCAAGCCTATGAATTGAAAGAAGATATGGTGAAGATAAAGCTCCTCATCCTTAGAATTTTTGAGGTTGTCATTTAATTAAAATAGTCACAACTTCTAGGGTGTTTTTATTTATGTTGACCTAGGGAGATGAGATGAGTTTCAAAGGCTTCTACTTGACTATACCTAATTATACCAGCTCTATCCCTACAGGTTATGAAACTACTGCAAGGGTTCTGCCAACTTCCAATCAGTATATTTTAATTATAAGTTTGGAACTCATGGAAATGACCCCTAAGCATTCCTATAGACTCTTTAAACAACAATGAGACAACTCTCATTTATAACTGGATAACCAGATCTGCATATGCCCCTACTCTAATAGAGGAAACTGTTAGCAATTTATTTTCCTGGCTTCAGCATGTAGTTGAGCCATTTGTGTAATTTACCAGCAGGGACTGGCAGGGACAGTTGATCCTGATCATCATGATCAAAGCTGCTACTCTAGTAGGAATAGATTGAACATTTGAGTAATGTACTTGGCCGTCTTATAATTTTATATTAAACTATAAATGGTCAATTTCAACAACAATAAACTCATAAATTTATAGTAAACAGGACAAGAACCCTCAGGAATGAGGATTTGCAATGCCACACAAGGTCAGCACCAAGGCCTGCAGACATAGTAGATGAAGAGTAAATTGCCTCTTGTCCTGGAGGCTCTATCTCACTTCACTGTCTGTATACCTGAAGTACAGAAATATAGCCCCTTATGTCCTCTGAAGACCAACTCAGTGATGTGCTCTGTCCTTCAGAAGTCCTCAATCTAAAGTTCATCTCCAGCTGAGTTGATCCCTTGATTAGCTTTTTCTCCAGATACATATAGTGTTCCTCATTCTTTTCTTTCTGAAAGTGCTCTCTACAACTACATCATCTGCATGATCTCAGGATCTGCTTTTAGGGATTCTGATCTAAAATGTGCATGTTTTAATCCCAGTACTTGGGAGGCTGAGACAGGAGGATTGGGCAGATTTGAATCCAGCCTCAGCTACTTAGTGAGGCTCTCAGCTACTTAGTGAGACCCTGTTTCCAAATAAAATATAAAATATGTCAAGGTGAGCCAGGCACAGTGGTGCAGGCTTGTAATCCCAGCATTCGGGAGGCTGAGACCAGAGGATCGCGGTTCATAAGCAGCCTCAGCTACTTAGTGAGGCCTTCCTCAACTTAGTGAGACCCTGTTTCAAATTAAAGAATAAAAAAAAAAAATAGGGCAGGGGGTATAGCTCAGAGGTCAAATGCCTCTGGGTTCCATCTCTAGACCCCCCCAAAAAATAGGTCAAGGTGTAGCCCAGAGGTAGAAGGCCCCTGGGTTCCATTCCCAGTACCATGATAAAATAAAATAATAAAATAAAATAAAGCGAACATATTCTTTCCTTCTTTTTGGGGTTTTTTTTTTTCTTTTCTTTTCATATAGAAAATCCAAAATTTGTGTATGGCATGGTACTAGGAATTGAACCCAGGGGTGTTTTACCTCTTGGCTACATGACCATCCCTTTTAATTTTTATTTTGAAACAAGGTCTTGTTAAATTGCATCTCATTGAGTTGCTGAAACTATCCTCGAACCTGTGACCCTCCTGCCTCAGCCTCCCAAGTACAGAGGTTTGGGGCATCTGTTCAGAAAATCAAAATATTATAAAAAAATTTGGATGTAAGCCTTCATTTGTTCTACTGTTTCATTTTTCATCTTTTTTTGTTTGTTTGTTTGTTTGGTGGTATGGGGGATGGAACCCTTCAACCTCCAGGCTACACTCCCAGACCTATTTTATATAGTTTTTACTTTGGAAACAGGGTCTCTTAAGCCAGCGAGGCTGGCTTCAAACCTGCGTAATCCTCCTGTCTCCGCCTCCAAAGCGTGGGGATCACAAGCATGCGCCACCACGCCCAGCTAATTTTCATCTTTTTTCCTTCCATTTTTACTTTGAGAGTTTGGGGGAAACTAAAAAGACAATATGCATGTATAAATGGGTGCACCAATTTATAGGAAAATCAAATTTAGTAACTTTTCATAATAAATTATTGGTTCAATTTATTTTCTTCAAAATGAGCTTTAAATGTATGCCTCTATTTGGAATATTCTTACGTAAAATATATTTTAAAAAACTTGGCCGGGCGTGGTGGCGAACGCTTGTAATCCCCGCTTGGGAGGCAGAGACAGGAGGATCACGCAGGTTCAAAGACCCTGTTTCCAAATAAAAATGTAAAAATAGGTCTGGGAGTGTAGCCCGGAGGTAGAAGGACTTCGAGGAACCCCAGTTAAAAGTTCTGAGGTTAAAATAATTTTTATATTTAGGCAAAAATAATAGTGGCTCTTTGGATAATGAGATTGAGATTTAGTCCCTTCTTTTTCTAATCCATAAAAATATTTATGCATTTATGTATTTATTCATTTATTTTTGTGGTGCCAAGAATTGAACCCAGGAGCATTCTACCTCTGAGCTACACCCCAGGCTTATTTTATTTTTATATGTAAACAGTCTTTCACTACTTTCCCGAGGGTCTCATTAAGTTGCTAAATCTGGCTTTGAACCTGTGATTTTCCTGACTCAGCCTCCTAAATACTGAAATTACAGAAGTACATCGCCATTTTTTGTTTCATTTATGTGTTTTAATAAGAAGTAATTTTAAAAATAATTTTCTGTATATTGTAAATATACTGTGCCTAGTTTCCTGACCAGTTATTCTGGCAACTTTTTAATTTACAAAAATGATTTAGAATTTTTTATATAGATGAATGTTAACTAAAATATGTCTTTTTATAAAATGCATAGAAATGTATAGATGCTATTTTTTATTTTACCCACTCCTTTATGTCATTATTTTTCTAATATATTATAATAAAGAACTTAGATACCAGGCATTACAACATCTCCTCTTCCCTGAGTGTTTTTCATTTCTCCTTTTGACTTTGGAATTCCCACTCTGACTTATCTCAAAAGTGCCTCTCTGAGAAGGATTTCCTGGCTCTGTGGCTACAGTGAAGTAGTGGCTGCCAGTGACTACTCTCCATGATTGTGCCCATGGCTCCTTGTCCTTAAAGTTCCTGCACTGTATTCTTCCAGGCCGAGTAGACTGATCTATAAAACGATTGGAATACCACAGAAATGACTGGGTGGCCACCAAGGCTAGATTTTAAAAGGCATTGTGGCTTCCACCATACTTTCTCATATCACTTATTCTATGGGAAATCAGCTTTTATTTTGTGGAGTCTATTGAATGGACCTAATCCACTCTTTAGAGAAGACAATGTAGCAAAAACAAAACAAACCTGACCATCATCATGACTTGCCATCCACATAAGGAGCTCCCCTCATTTGAAAATGAATTCTGCAGTCCCAGCCAAACCTTCAGATTTCAGATGACTGAGGCACCAGTTGATGTGCTGACTGTAACCTCAGGAGAGCCCCCCAGATGGGACAACCACACCCAAACTCCTGCTCTAGGTAGTGTTGTTGAAAGGTTTCAGTAATTAGCTATGCAACAATAAAAATTTACAGTATAGGCCGGGCGTGGTGGCGCATGCTTGTAATTCTCGTGCTTGGGAGGTGGAGACAGGAGGATCGTGCAGGTTTGAAGCCAGCCATGCTGGCTTAAGAGACCCTGTTTTAAAAATATAAAATAGGTCTGGGAGTGTAGCCCAGAGGTAGAAGGGCTTCCAGAAACCCCAGTACCACAAAAAATTTATAATATTTTGCTCCCTAAAAGCAGTATCCTGCTGTGAGAAAAAATTTTAAATGTGTCTTTAGAATAAAGCAGTGAAGGTAAGCTAGAAGAATATTCAGGAAAGAGCTACTAAAAGGTTTAAGATCTTTGAAGGAAGTGTTAATAGCCTTTCAGGATGTAATGGGTAAGGGCTTAAATGAATGTGAGGAAATGCTATTTTTCCAGAAAGTAATGGAGAAGATACAGCAGAAAGTTTAGAAATAGTATCTTTTTTTTTTGTAATGTGAAAGGTATAAACTGTACCCAGATGAATAAAGACTTAGCTAAGAAGCTTTCCAAGTAGAGGATTGAAGATGCCTCCTGGTTTCTTCCTGCTACTTACAGTAAAATATCAGAGGACAGAGGTAGGATAAAAGAAGTATAGTTAAACACGGAGAAGTAAGCACTTGTTGATCAGAAAATTCCCTCACTTCTGTGCTACAGCATCTCGTGCAAGCCTCGAGCAAAGGCTCAGCCAGGGGACTTGCAAAGACTTGAGTTCCCTGCGAGAATAACTAGCCTCTCCTCCTTCAAAACAATTATTTGGGGATTATTTGGATTAAAATGTGTAAATGGAATTTTATGTATAAACATTATAACTAAAACAGATGGGCAGCGGCATGTGGGAAACTCGGTCATGAAGGATCATTTTTCTGCCAAGGACAAAGTCTGGGCCAACATATATATATGTATGTATATATATATATATATATATATATATATATATATATATATATATGTATGATTAAGTTCAAGCTGACCTTATGATATGAGGCAAAACATACTTTCTGTGATTTATTAAATGTCTGGCGCCCTGCCCTGAAGGTTGTTAAAGATTTTTTCTGTCCTTGGAGTTTTCTGCTTGCATGATTGTGGGTTTGTATATCCTGCCAAGAAAGGAAGCATAAAAATTGTAGAAAGTCCCGAATAAAGTTAGAGAAGCTTACATCTGATCTCGTGTGTCAGTGTCTTCTCTCAGGACCTTGACTCTTCTCTCACCAACCACAGGACCCCCGACTCCTGCTAGAGCTGGACCCCGGCACTTCTGCAGGTGACAAATTCCCTCACCTCTACAGGTGACAAAATCAGCAAATGACTTACAAGCAAAGATCAAATCCAGGACACTATGAGAAGAATGTGCTCTTAAAGTGAAGTCTAGCCTGCACTAAACTACAATATGAACAAGAAATAAATATTATGTTTAGCCACTGAAATTTGGATTTTTTTCATTGTAATTATAATTATAGTACAGTAGCCTAGAATATTCTGGTCAATGCAATGAGAGAAGAAGTTAAAGGAGTAAAGGAAAGACAGTATCTAAGGCTCCCTCGCAGGATAGAGTGTCAAAGTTATCTCAGGCACTGACAAATTCTTATATCTACTTCTCCTCCCGATGTCCAGCTTTGTGTGTGTGTGTGTGTGTGTGTGTGTGTGTGTGTGTGTGTGTGTGCGTGTATGCGTGTGTGTTGGATGCGTATGGGTAGTTGATCCCAGGGGCATTCTACTGCCATGCTACACCCCCAGCCCTATTTTATATTGTATTTTCAAACAGGGTCTAAGTCGGGCATGGTGCGCACACTTGTAACTCCCGCGCTTGGGAGGCAGACAGGAGGATAGCACAGGTTCAAAGCCAACCATGCTGGCTTAAGAGACCTTGTTTCCAAATAAAAATATAAAAAAAAAATAGGTCTGGGAGTGTAGCCCAGAAGTAGAAGGGTTTCCAGAAACCCCAGTACCACCAAAAAGAAACAAAACAAAACAAAACAAAACAAAACAAAAAAAAAAAAAAACAGGATCTAAGTTGCAGAGGGCCTTACTAAGGTGTGGAGACTGGCTGCAAACCTGTTATCCTACTCAGCCCCTCAAGTGCTGGGATTACAAGTGTGCACCACCATGCCCAGTTCTATGCCTGCCTTTATGTGAATGGTCCACAGTACATATAATCACTTAGTAACTGGACAACTAAGTTGTACTGCATGCTGAAGTACATCAATTCCCAGGAGGAAGGGCTTTGATACTCAGTGACATGTGCCTAATCATTCATAAAAGATAAGTATGTGTGCTCAAAGTCAAGCCATCTAAGTGCAAACTTCAGCTGAATTGTTAAGAAAATTTACCTCATCACTCTGAAGTTGAACCTATCTCCTGACTTTATAAAAAGACTTAAAGCACAAACAATGCTTAGAGCAAGTTGTGCATGGTGATGTGTACCTGTAATCTCAGTACTTGGGAGGCTAAAATTGGAGGATTGCAGATTCAAGACCAGCCTCAACAACTTAGCAAGGCCCTTAGCAACTTAGTAAGATGCTCTTTCAAAATAAAAGATAAAATAAGGCAGGATGTATGTGTTTATATCAGAGGTCAAATGTCTATGTGTTTAATCCTCAGTACACAAAAAGAATGATTAGAAAAATTACTCTTAAGATACACTTTAGCCAGGCATGGTGGCGCACGCTTGTAATTCCCATTCTTGGGAGGCAGAGACAGGAAGATCGCGCAGGTTCGAAGCCAGCCATGCTGGCTTAGGAGACCCTGTTTCCAAATTTAAAAATATATAAAAATAGGTCTGGAAGTGTAGCCCAGAGGTAGAAGGGTTCCATCCCCAGCACCACCAAATAAATAAATAAATAAATAAATAAATAAATAAATAAAAATACACTTTAACTAAAATTTTCCTACAAACTCTTAGATGGTAGATCTTACTGGTAAAGAACACTGGGCACTGTGGTGCACTCTTATAATCCCAGCATTTAGGAGGATGAGACAGGAAGATGATGGTTCACGGACAGCCTCAGCTACTTAGTGAGGGCTTCTGCAACTCACTGAGACCCTGTTTCAAAAATAAAAAAAAAATAATAAAATCAGGGATAGGGGGTATAGCTTGAAGGTAGACGGCTCCTGGGTTTAACCCCCAGTACCAAAAAAATAAAATAAGAACATGGATCCCAGACACTTTAATCTAGCATTACCATATATTTATTTTGTGAATTTTAATTTAGCTTTTATAGACCTTTACTTCCTCATTTGTAAAATAAAGGTAATATAAATTCATAACTCATAGTTTTGTTAGAATTAAGTAAGCTAATATTTGTAAATTAATAGTTTGTAATTTAATAAATCAATATTCAGAAGTATCTGGCTTATAAGTATCATAAAACTAATTTTAATATAAATTTAAAGTCAAAACATAAGTAGAGCCTTATAGAGACCATATAATTTTATAGTTATTATTACTCCTATTCCTTATCTCTCTCTTTTTAGTTTGGTAATAAGGCATATTACAGAATTCTGAGCTGGGCCCAGTGACACACACCTGTAATCCTAGTGCTTGGGAAGCTGAGACAGAGGATAATAGCTTCAAGGCCAGCATCAGTAACTTATCAAGATGCTCAGAAGCTTAGGGAGGTCCTTTTTCAAAATTAAAAAAATTAAAAGGCTAAGTTATAGCTCAGAGGTAAAATGCACTGGGTTCAATCTTCAGTGTAAAAAAATAAATAAAAAAGAATTCCGGGTTGCTTTTTATTTCTGTGATTCCTATTCAATTAAATTATCTCAATTTTTAAAAAATACCAATGAAATTAAAAATCAATGAAAGATAAACATTTCCCTTGTTAGTCACCTGGAGGTTTTTGACAAGTTGTTAGTAGTTACCTAAATGATAAAGTTCTTTATGACATGCTAATCAGTCACCTCAACCTCTCCTATTTTAAAAAAATTGTGTTCTATTCTAAGCGAATTGGCAATTTCTGTCTTTGAATTACTTGGTTTGTGACAGGCAATTTTCTATGCACAATGTAACTTTGCATTTCAATGCAGCATCATAATTCAATCTTCTTCAAGGCAGTTTAAGCAAAAATTAGTAATCTAGAATTAACTTAATTCTATTGCCTGTGGAATTATCGGGGTATCTCTATTGAGGTGACAATCAAATAAACAGGAACCTCTGGAAAAAGCTAAGTTTTCACATGCAAAACCAATGAAAATAAGAACTTACTACTGCTCTGGTGACCAGCAAGTTTCTTTTGACATTTTTAACATATAGCCCAGCCAGGCATAGTAGCATATGCCTGTAATCTCAGCACTTGGGAGGCTGACACAGGAAGAACACAGGTTTAAGGCAATGCTTAGCAAAACTGCAATGCTCCCAACAATTCAGAGAGAACCTGTTTCAAGACAAAAAATAAACTGGGTTGGGGTGTAGCTCAGAGTAAGAACATTCATGGGTTCAATTTCCAATACCACAAAATAAAGTAAAAAGATACATCCAAAAAAAAAAAAAAAGGTGTAGAAAAACATAACTGTGGAAGAGAAGAAAAAAAAAACTTATCTAATGCCTTTCACAGATCCTGTGCTACTATGCACTTTATCTCCATTCCTTAATGGCTTTTCTCCACTTTTCTCATTAACCAGTTGAAAAAGTATGATCTCAAAAACATTTAGCCAAAATGGCATAGTAACTCACTTCCAGACCCTAAAATATGGGAGCAGTAGTGCATAAACCCAGTCTTCTCAAAACAGAACATATCCTTATTTCATTAGGTTACCTTATCTACCAAAGGAATATTTGCTATTTTATAGATGTTAATTACCTCATTAAATAAAATCTTCCTATTTTGCTAAAATAATTAGCAAACCAAGATCTTAAAGAAGAACTCAAACTTATTGACAATTATAGTGATCCAAATATAAATATGTATATATATATATATATATGCATTGTAGTCATACATCACAATGGAATACAAGACTTGTGAGAATATACAAGCATACAGCATCCAATTAGCCTTATCCAATCCCCATCCCATTCCCTCCCCCTCCCCCCGATCCTATGCTTGATTGGTGATTAACTTTGATACATTTGTTTATATAAATCATGAGTTTTAAAGAGATTCCATTCTCCCCCATCCCATCCCCTCTAATTGGTCACCTTAATTGCTCCTCTATAGGGCCCTTTCTTCAACTAGATCTCTTTCTATTATCTATTTCTTCCTACTTTGCATATTAGGGAAAGCATCTGTTTTTTTATTTTCTGTGATATTTCTCTGTTTAAGCCACATTGCAAGTTCGGATCCCACTCTTGATGGCCCCAGCACTGGCCTGGCCACCCGGGAGACTCTGATCCCAGCCTCGCTGGCTCCAGCACCGGCCATGCCTAATGACGGCCCTGATCGTGGCCTTGCTGCCCAGTCACCAGCCTCACCCCTCGGCAGGCTTCGATTCTGACCTCAGAGGCCTCAGCACCGGCCTTCCCTCATAGCAGGCTCCAATCCCAGCCTCACTGGCCCTGACATCAGCCTAACCCCTTAGCAGGTTCACATCCCGGCCTCAGAGGCCCCAGTACCAGCCTTGCCTCACGGTGGGCTCTGATCCCAGCCTCGATGACCCCGGCACTAGCCTCACCCCTCAGCAGGCTCCGATCCCAGCCTTGGAGGCCCCAGCACCGGCCTTGCCTCATGACGGGCTCTGATCCTGGCCTTGCTGACCCCGGCACCTGCCTAACCCCTCGGCATGCTCCAATCCTGGCCTCAGAGGCCTCAGCACCGGCCTTGCCTCACAGCTGTCTCTGATCCCAGCCTCGCTGTCCTCGGCACTGGCCTAACCCCTCGGCAGGCCCCAATCCTGGCCTCAGAAGCCCCAGCACTGGCCTTGCCTCACAGCGGGCTCCGATCCTGGCCTCCCTGGCCCTGGCACCAGCCTCACTCCTCAGCAGGCTCCAATCCCGGCCTCAGAGGCCCCAGCACTGACTTTGCCTCAAAGCAGGCTCCAATCCTGGCCTCACTGTTTCCAGCACTGGCCTAACCCCAAGGCAGGCTCTGATCTCAGCCTCGGAAGCCCCAGCATCAGTCCTGCCTCATGGTGGGCTCCTATCCTGGCCTCATTGGCCCCAGCACCAGCCTCACCCCTCAGCAGGCTCCGGTCATGGCCTCGGAGGCCCCAGAAACAGCCTTGCCTCATAGCAGGCTCTGATCCCAGCCTCGGTGGCCCCGGCATCAGCCTAACCCCTCAGCAGGCTTCAGTCCCAGCCTCGGAGGTCCCAGTACCAGAATTGCCTCATGGCGGGCCCCAATCCCGACCAGGCTGGTCCTGGCACTGGCCTCACCCCTCAGTAGACTCCAATCCTGGCCTTGGAGACTCTAGCTCCAGCCTTGCCTCAAGGTAGGCCCCAATCCAGGCCTCGCTGTTCCCAGTACCGGCCTCACCCCTCGGCAGGCTTCAATCTGAGCACCTTCTTTACACACAGCATGTTGTTCCAAGCTCCCAAGCATGTGTGGTGGTAGCATTCTGCCTCTGGGGTTATTTCTTCAAAAGATTCAGGTGTGTTGCATCAGATCTCTGCCTAAGTACTGGCTGCTGCCATTGCTGCTGCCTCCACTATCTCAATTCTTTCCAAAACTCTTTTCCCACACTGCATGTAGTCCAGTATTCCTGAGCATGAGCAACGGTAGCATTCCACCTTTGGTGCAATTTCTTCAGAAGATCAGGATGGGTTGGATCAGATCTCTGCCTCTCCCAAATACAAGCCTCCACCCCCACTGCTGCCGCCGCTGCCAACACTGCCTTCCTCCTAGGTCTCCGCTGAGCTTCCTCCTTACAGATGATGTCCAGGGTTCTTTAGCATGTAAGGAAGAAGCAGTCCTCCTTCATTGGAAATTTTTCCAAAAGTTCCAGGTCAGTTGGACATGTTTTGTCTTCATCTACAGAATCCTGGCTACTGCCACGGCCATCTTGACCCCTCTCCAATATTTTTTCTTTTCTTTTCCTTTTTCTTTTCTTTCTTTCTTTCTTTCTTTCTTTCTTTCTTTCTTTCTTTCTTTTTCTTTTTTTTTTTAATAAGAGATGACAAAATGTGTGGTTTGAAGAGGTTGTGGGATCAGGCACTGGGTAGCAATGAATTTTTTTCTCCCTTCCAAGGGCGAAGTCCCACAGCCTGACCAAGTAAAGCAGGACCTGCTGTTCTAAGCACATCACCACCCGGCATAGCACAGCACCACTGAGTTCCTCGATACCCGTAGCTCAGCCTCCTGCCTGGCACAGGGCCTTCCCAGGAGTGGACTGGGCCCCCAGCCCCAGCCCAGCTCTGGGCCTTCTGGGAGCGGGCCAGGCCGGCTGCCCCCAGCCTGGGACCGGGACTTCCCGGGAGTGAGCCAGGCCACCTGCCACCAAACATAAATATTTCCTACAACCTTTCTGTATTGATCGATTTTCCTTAAATTCCCATGGAAACAATCTATTTTGTTCCATAATATGTTCTTGTACATTACCTGCTCATTTTGAGTTGCTGTTGTTTACCTCCATGAGAATATTTTTTCAACAAAATCTTACACTAATTTTATATACTTTATTGGTACATTATAGTCTCACATGATAATGTAAAGCATACTGATAGTGACCTACATGCACATAGCACTTGGTGGGTTTTCCTCTGATTTCCTCCCCATCAATCCCCAAGTCCAGATACAGAGTATTAAGATTGGCATTGGTATTCTTACATATGCACATAATTTGGAAGTGATTTCTCCATTGATCCTCCCCCCCTTTTTTTATTTTTTATTATTGCTAATTTTTAGGATTTCTAGTTGGGCTATTAATGTACCTTCAGATATAGCATTTGGAAATATTTTATCCCATTCTATCAGTAACTTTTAACTCTGTTTACAGTGTCTTTGGATATACAATATTGTTTTATTTTTTAGGGAGTTTCTTTACCCTTCTGCTACCTGTGCCATTGAAATCATATCCAAGAAATCAGTGCCAATTTCAATGTTGTGAGGTTTAATGACCCAGATTTTCTTCTAAAAGTTTATAGTCTTAAGATTTATAATTAGGTCTTTTATCTATTTTGAGTTAATATTTGTATATGGTGTTAGGTAAGGGTCCAATTTTATTCTTTTTCATGTAATTATTATTTTTCAACAATATTTAGTTAAAAGATTATTATTTCCTCCACCAAATGTTCGTGGAAACCTTGTCAAAAATAACTTGACAATATATGGAAGAATTTATCTCTAGGCTTTTATTTAACTCCAATGGTTTATATATCTGCCTTTATAACAGTATTAAACTGTTTCAATTATTATAGCTTTATTTGGTTTGAAATCAGAAAATATACATCTAGCTTTGTTCTTTTTCGAGATCGTTTTAGGTATCTAGAGTCCATATTCCATATTAGGATAGATTTTTTATGAAAAATAAATAAATAAATGTATGATAGTTTCACCAAAAAAAAAGAAAAAAGAAAAAATATTCTCTGGTAAGAAAGAAAGGAAAGAAAGCAAAAAGAAATATTGAAGTGTTATCTTTAAGTCATCAAAAGCTTGGTATCAGACAAATGAAACTGTTATGTGAGATTATCATTGTTAATGTTGGATAAATTGCTATAATATTAGATAGATGTCAACCACTAAGCCAAGTGGGGAGGGAACGGGGTGGGGATCGGGTAGGTGCTAATTGGGCAATGTGTGCATGTATGTCTACAAAAGTTTTTTTTAATCTCATTATGATGTATGAATACAGTGCACCAATAAAAAATAAATTTAAAAAATTAAAAAATTTAAAAAACTTTTTAGCTTAATACCATCCCATTTATTATTTGTTTTAATTTACTGAGCTCTTAAATTCTTGTTGAAGAAGTTTCTACCTGTGCTTATATGTTGGGGAGTTGGATTTATACCTTTCTCTAGCAACTTCAAGGCCTCTCGTCTAATCTTCGTGTGTTTTATCCATCTCAAGTTGACTCCTGTACGACATAAGTATAAACTTAATTCCTTTTTTTGTGTGTGTGGTACCGGGGTTCCTGGAAACTCTTCTACCTTTGGGCTACCCTCCCAGACCTACTTTATATTTTATTTGGAAACAGAGTCTCTTAAGCCAGTGAGACTGGCTTGGAACCTGTGTGATCCTCCTGTCTCTGCCTCCCAAGTGTGGGGATTACAAGTGTGTGACACCACTCCTGGCTTAATTCCATTTTTTATCAAATAGATAATCAGATTTTCCAACACCATTTATTGAAAAGGCTGTCTTTTCTTCAATGTATATATTTGGCACCTTTGTCAAAAATTAATTGGCTATAAGTATGTAGATTTGTTTCAGTATCTTCTACTATTTGATTGGTTTGTGTGTCTGTTTTTGTGCCAATACCATGCTCTTTGTATTTTTATAGATCTCTAGTATAATTTTAAATCAGGAATTGTAATACCTACTGTATGGTTCTTATTGCTGAGAATTGCTTTGGGTGTTGTCTTTTATTTCTCCATATGAAATTGATGACTGATTTTTTGAAGTCTGAAAAGAATGACTTTAGTATTTTTATAAGGATTATGTTAATTCAGTAGACCATTTTTGATACAGTGGGCTATTTTGATAATATTTATTTTGCTGATCCAAGTACAAGAGAGATTTTTTTCCTCTTCTAAGATCTTGTTCAATTTCTTTTTTAGTGTTTTATAATTTTCATATTTAAACTCTTACTTTTTTGGTTAGGTTTATCTATACATATTTTATTGTTTAAGGTTGTGAATGGAATTTTTTCTGGACTTCTTTTCCAGTGAATTCATGGTTGACATATAGAAAAACAACTGATATTTTTAAATTGATTTTGTATTTCATATATTTCACTAGACCTGTTAATAATCTCTGGATATCTTTTGTTTAAATTTTGGTGGTCTTCTTTATGGCTGAATAGAATTCCATTGTGTGTATTTCCCACAGTTTTGCTATCCATTCATCTGTTGATGGTGATAAATATTGGATCATGTTTTATGAAAATACAGATAATTTTAGTTCTTCCTTTTCTTTTTGAATTTATTTGATTTGCTTCTTTTTTCTTCTCACTTAGGCAAGAGTCTTGAATACTATATTTAAAAGAAGGGGTGATAGTGGACATTCTTGTTTTGTTCCTGATTCTAAAAGGATTTCCCACAGTTTTCCCCCATTCAATACAATGTTGGCTTTGGGTTTGTTGTATATTGTCCTAATGATTTGGAGGTAAATTCATTCTATTTTGATTTTCTGCAGTGTTGTTAACAGGAATGTATGTTGGATATATCAAATAATTTTTCAACATCTATTGAGATGATCATTTTATTTTTATCCTTATTTTTATTTGTATGATGAATGACATGAATTGATTTGCATATATTGGACAAGCCTTACATCCCAGGAATAAAATAAACTTGGTCATGCTGTACAATTTTATTGATGTGGTTTTGAATGTGCATTGCCAGCATTTTATTTAAAATTTTTGCATCAGTATTCATCAATGGTCTGTAGTTTTCTTCTCTTGAGGGATCTTATTGGTTTTGGTATTAAGGTGAAACTAGCCTCACAGAAGAATTTTGGAATGATTTCATCAGTTTCAGTTTCACAGAATACCTTGTGAAGTATTGGGTTTAGTTCTTCTGTAAAGGTTTTGTGAAATTTATCTGGGAAGTCATCTAATCTGGGATTTTTTTAATGGAAGGTTTTTAATTGCAGTTTCTCTTTGCTTTTGATTGTTTTAGTCTTTCTATATCTTCATTTAATTTAGGTAGGTTGTGTGTGTCTAAAAATAGGTCCATTTTCCCTATGTTTTTCAGTTTATCAGCATATAAATTTTCAAAATAATCTCTGATATCTTTTGGATTTCCCCATTGTCTCTGTTGATGTCTCTTTTTTCATTTCTGATTTTAATAATTTGATCTTTCTTTTGATTAGGTTAGCTAAGTGTTTATCAGTCTTGTTAATCTTTTCAAAGAACAAGCTTTTTTATTAATGTTTTGTATTTTTATTGATTCTGTTGTTCTCCATTTCACTTATTTCTACTCTGAGTTTAATTATCTCCTGTCTTTTACTGGCCTTGGGATTAGACTGTTTCTGTTTTTCTCAGGCCTTGAGTTATGTCATTAAATTTTTTATTTGGTGACTTTCTGGTTTTCTTATGTGGACATTCAGTGTTATAAATTTTCCTCTTCAAACAGCCTTCAGAGTATCCCATAGGTTTGGATATGTCGAGTCTCTATTTTTTTTTAATTACTTCTAGGAATCTTTTATTTCCTCCCTTGTTTCGTCTCTGATCCAGTCCTCACTCAAGAATGTATCCATGTATTTATGTAATTTATTCTTTCTTCCTGTTGTTGATTTCAACTTCCATTCAATTAAGATCTGAAAGACACAGGAAATTATATTACATTTACAAAATCTGGGGTACTTGCTTTGTGTTCCAGAATTGGGCCTATTTTGGAGAATGATCCACGATCCACTAAGAAGAATATATATTCTTCAGATGTTCTTGGTTGAAATAGTCTATGTATGTCTATTAAGTCTATTGAGTTTATAGTGTTCTTTCTTCAAATCTGAAGATTCTTTACTTATATTTTTCTTGGAAGAATAATCTAGTGGTGTGGATGTTATATTAAAGTCTCACAATATTATTATATATTTGTGTCTATTTGAGACCTAATATCCCTAAGAATTTGCTTTATAAAAGTGGATGCACCTACATTTGGGGCATAAATGTTTAGTATCTCTACATCTTCTTGTTGGTTTGCTTCTTTTATCAGTAAGAAGTGACCTACTTTGTAGCTTCTGTTAAGTTTTAGCTTGAGCTCTGCTTTATTGGATATGAGTGTTGCTAACTCAGCTTGGTTTTGGTCTTTATTGGCAAGATATATATATTTTTTCATACTTTCATCTTTAGCCTATAGATACCTTTTCCTGTATGATGAAGTTTCTTATAAGCAGCATGTAGCTGAATTATATCCTTTAATTTACATTGCCAATCTATGCCTTTTAGACTGTGGAGTTTAGACCTTTGACATTCAGTGTCATTATTGAGCAATAATGTTTGTTATTGTCAATTTGAGTTCTATTTTCTGTCATGTAGTGTTATTTCTCTTTCACTTAGTTGCCCATTTAGTGTAATTCACCCTTACTCTGGTTCTGGTATTTACTTCTTTTTATTCTTTGTGCTTTATTTTTGTAAGTGTTTTCTCTAGTTCCATCTTGGTAGTCATGAATTCTCTTAGATTCTGCTTGTCTTAGAAGGTTTTTATTTCACCCTCAATTTTAAGCAACATCTTTCCTGGATATAGCAGTTTGGGTTGAAAATTGTTTTCAATAAAAAGCCTACAGTATATAATACCAGCCATTCTTGGCTTTCATGACTTGGATTGAGAGCTCTGGAGTGATTCTTATTATTTTGCCCCTAAATATCACCTGTTGTTTTGTTCTCAATGTTTCTCATATTCTTTTATTCTTTTTTTTTAATTGGTACACTGTATTCATACATCATAGTGGGATACAAACTTTTGTAGATATACATGCACACATCACCAAGTCAGCACCACCCGATCCCCACCCCATTCTCACCCCATCCCTCCCTCCCATGCTTGGCTTAGTGGTTGACATCTAGTATTATAGCAATTTATCCAAAATTAAAAATGATAATCTCACATAACAGTTTCATTTGTCTGATACCAAGCTTTTGATGACTTAAAGATAACATTTCAATATTTCTTTTTGCTTTCTTTCTTACCAGAGAATATTTTTTTCTATTTTTTTAGGTGAAACTATCATATATTTATATATTTATTTTTCAGAAGAAAAATCTATCCTAATATGGAATATGGACTCTAGGTACCCAAAAAGATCTTGAAAAAGAACAAAGCTAGAAGATATATATTTTCTGATTTCAAACCATATAAAGCTACAATAATTGAAACAGTGTAGTACTATTCTAAAGGCAGATATATAAACCATTGGAGTTAAATAAAAGCCTAGAGATAAATTCTTCCCTATATTGTCAAGTTATTTTTGACAAGGTTTCCACGATATTTTCGTGGTGGAAATAATAATCTTTTAACTAAATATTGTTGAAAAATAATAATTACATGGAAAATAATAAAGTTGGACCCTTACCTAATCCCATATATAAATATTAACTCAAAATAGATAAAAGACCTAAATATAAATCTTAAGACTATAAACTTTTAGGAGAAAATCTGGGTCATACAACCTCACAACATTGAAATTGGCAGTGATTTCTTGTTTATGATTTCAATGGCACAGGCAACAGAAGAGTACAAAAACTCCCTAAAAAATAAAAAATATTGTATATCCAAAGACAATGTAAACAGAGTTAACAGTTACTAATAGAATGGGATAAAATATTTCCAAATGCTATATCTGAAGGTAGACTAATATTCCAACTAGAAATCCTAAAAATTAAGAACAATAAAGGCAAACAATACCATTTAGAGATAGGTAAAAGACTAACATAAATAATAAATCTCCACAGATAACCAATCTTAGTTGTCTGTTGGATGGAAAATCTTGTTTCTCTAGTTCTGGTGTGTGTTACCTATTTCTTCTTTGTAGTTAATCTCTTTGAGTATTTTCTCTAGTGCTGGTTTTGAAGACATAAATTCCTTCAGTTTTTGTTTGTCATGGAAGCTTCTTATTTCTCCATCTAATTTGATAGAAAGTTTTGCTGGGTAGGAAATTTTTGGCTGGAAGTTGTTTTCTTTCAGAGTTTGGAGTATGTTACTTCAAGCCCTTCTGGCTCTCATGACTTGGTTTGGGAAGTCTAGAGTGATTCTAATTGGTTTGCCTCTGAATGTCACTTGGCCCTTTGTTTTTGTTGCCTTTAAGATTCTCTGCTTGGCTTCCACATTGGTCATTTTGACAATTATGTGGCGTGGGGATCCTCTTCTCTGATCCTGTCTAAAGGGAGTTCTATAAGTTTCCTGGACCGTGTATCAACCTCTTGCTCTATGTTTGGAAAATTTTCTGCTATTACTTCCTTGAAGAGATTGTTGATCCCTTGGTTTCACTTTCCTTTCCCTCCTCTATTCCAATTATTCTTTGGTTAGCTCTCTTAAAATTGGCCCATATTTCTTCAATATCAGATTCCTGCTGTCGGATATTTTTTCCTAGATTAGAAACTATGCATTCATTTTTGGAATGATCATCTTCTAAGAGTGAGATTCTGTTCTCCATGTGGTCTAATTGGTTGTTTGTTCTTTGAATTGAGGCCTTTACTTCATTAATTGCATCTTTATCTCTTTTTGGCTCTCTCTCAGTTCTTTTCGAAGCACCTCTATTATTTCTACAGTTATTTTCCTGATTTGATCTTCTAGAAATCTCTGATTTTCTGTTTTATCGGGTTCTGATGTTGTGGGGTTGTGGGCATTCATTGCTCCAGTATTATTCCTCTTTCCCATGATTTAGGAAGTTTGTGCCTTCTCTGGGTTCTTCCCTTGGGTCACTATGACTTTACTTAAGGTGTTCTGGATCTCGAGTCTGTGGTATCTCAGACCCCACTACTCCTTTACTGGGTTGTATCACAGAGTCTCTGACCCAGAGAGTCAATAGAGGCTGCTTTAGACTGTGGGGGGTGCCAGGTTGCACGTTCTCCTATGGTGTGATATCTCTGCCATTGCCCCTCCCCCACTGGGTCAAGGCCCAGGGAGTACAGTACTGGGATTTCTCCTCTGTGGCCCGCTATTTGACTCACTGTTCTTGAGTACGCAGATGTAGCTGTACTGGATTCGGTGAATTCTCTGCTGCTGCCGCCGGTGGAAATATGGCGCCGCTTCTACACCCTCGGCCGTGAGGCTGGCGTATTGCTTCTTGGTTTTGATTTCCACTCTGAATTCCTCCAGCGTGTGCTGAGCTCAGCCACTGGGAGCTTTAGATTTTACCTGCAGCGAGAAATCCCGCCTGGCTGTTCCGCAGCAGCTCACCTCGGCTTGCTGTAGCCGTCCGGTGAAGTCGCCGGTGCTGCCGGCACTATGGCGTTGCTGCCGCGGCCTCGGGCGTGAGGCCAGTGTATCTCCTCTGTGGCTCTGAGCTCTGTTCTCAGTCCGCTTTCCCTCTGGAGCCTGGTGATTTTTTTGTTTCTCTGGTGATGGTGTTTTCTGGCTATGAACGGCGCTGATTTTGTGGTAATGGAGATTAGTTGTTAGCGGGGCTCTTAAGCCCTGCTTTTCTCGGTCGCCATCTTCCCAGAAGTCATCTCTCACATTCTTTTATTGGCCTCTTTATTAGTCATATTGCTTATTATGTGCCTCAGAGAGGTTCTTCTTTGATTTTGTTTCAATGTCTCCTATATGTGAATGTCTAAGGCTTTTTCTATGTTTGAGAAATTCTCTGATATTATTTGCTGAAGAGGTTTCTGATACCATGCCTATTATCCACAACTTATGTCATTTCATATTATTCCATATTTCTTGAATCTTCTGGTTGTTTTGTCATAATGTCTTCTCTTTGTGGTTGACTGTGTGGTCAGTTTTGAATTAGCTATCTTCCAAAAGTGAGATTCTATTTTCTTTTTTTTTTTTTAGTATGTGCATATCAATTTTTAATTTTAATTAATTAATTTATTTATTTATTTTATTGGTGCACTGTATTCATACATCATAGTGGGAATACATACTTTTGTAGACATACATGCACACAATGCCCAGTCAGCCCCCACCCGATCCCCACCCCATTCTCTCCCTATCCCTCCCTCCCATGCTTGGCTTAGTGGTTGACATCTAGTATTATAGCAATTTATCCAAAATTAAAAATGATAATCTCACATAACAGTTTCAGTTGTCTGATACCAAGCTTTTGATGACTTAAAGATAACTTTTCAATATTTCTTTTTGCTTTCTTTCTTACCAGAGAATATTTTTTTCTATTTTTTTAGGTGAAACTATCATATATTTATATATTTATTTTTCAGAAGAAAAATCTATCCTAATATGGAATATGGACTCTAGGTACCCAAAAAGATCTTGAAAAAGAACAAAGCTAGAAGATATATATTTTCTGATTTCAAATCATATAAAGCTACAATAATTGAAACAGTGTAGTACTATTCTAAAGGCAGATATATAAACCATTGGAGTTAAATAAAAGCCTAGAGCTAAATTCTTCCCTATATTGTCAAGTTATTTTTGACAAGGTTTCCACGAACATTTGGTGGTGGAAATAATAATCTTTTAACTAAATATTGTTGAAAAATAATAGTTACATGGAAAAGAATAAAATTGGACCCTTACCTAATCCCATATACAAATATTAACTCAAAATAGATAAAAGACCTAAATATAAATCTTAAGACTATAAACTTTTAGGAGAAAATCTGGGTCATACAACCTCACAACATTGAAATTGGCAGTGATTTCTTGTTTATGATTTCAATGGCACAGGCAACAGAAGAGTATACAAACTTCCTAAAAAATAAAAAAAATATATTGTATATCCAAAGACAATGTAAACAGAGTTAACAGTTACTAATAGAATGGGATAAAATATTTCCAAATGCTATATCTGAAGGTAGACTAATATTCCAACTAGAAATCCTAAAAATTAACAACAATAAAGGCAAACAATACCCTTTAGAGATAGGTAACAGACTAACATAAATAATGAATCTCCACAGATAACCAATCTTAGTTGTCTGTTGGATGGAAAATCTTGTTTCTCTAGTTCTGATGTGTGTTACCTATTTCTTCTTTGTAGTTAATCTTTTTGAGTATTTTCTTTAGTGCTGGTTTTGAAGACATAAATTCCTTCAGTTTCTGTTTGTCATGGAAGCTTCTTATTTCTCCATCTAATTTGATAGAAAGTTTTGCTGGGTAGGAAATTTTTGCCTGGAATTTGTTTTCTTTCAGAATTGGGAATATGTTACTCCAAGCCCTTCTGGCTCTCATGACTTGGTTTGGGAAGTCTGGAGTGATTCTAATTGGTTTGCCTCTGAATGTCACTTGGCCCTTTGCTTTTGTTGCCTTTAAGATTCTCTGCTTGAGAATCTATTTTCTATATGGTATAGCCTGAGAGAGGTGGTTTCTATTGAGGTCTTTAATTCATTTATTGACTCATCATTTCACTCAAAGCCTCTTTTTGGTTCTTACTTAGGGCCACAATTACAATTCATATGTTCTTTAAATCCCTGTACACTTTCTCTGATTTCATCTCTGAGACTTTTGATTATATTAAAAATTAAAATTCTGAATTCTCCTTTTGGAATTCTTTTCATCTCAATAATTTGTTATTCCTATAAAATAAGATCTCTACTGGGAGGATATATTTGCCTATATGAATCTGCCCCATAAAATCAAACTTTTGGGTTTGTCTCCAAGAGCTTTAACAAAAACTAGTTCTTAGTGCAGGAAAACATGAAGGAGTCTCTGATTGTCTATAGGTTGCCCTGCTCTCCAGGCCCAAACTCCATGAAAATAAAGACTATTATATTCCATTCAGAGACCTGCAGACTGCTGGTTGTCATTTAATGTCCCACAGACACCACCGATGCTCTGCTGATTGTGAACCTGTGAAATTTTACACAGTGATGGCTTCTGGCCTCTGTGATTAATGGTTCTAAGCTCAGCAGGGCCAGAGATTACTATGTGTTTAAACTTGTGGCATGACTATCTGAGCTTTGATAGCTCAGTGACACCAGGGATGATCTGTTGGTTGTGATCATATGACAAACTGTCAGTTCTGGCATGCATGTATGCCAGGAACAAATGCTGCTGATTAAGAGATTGTTGAGTTCCCAGACTGTATCTGTGATCACATGAATCCTTATTGGTTCCTGACCTCCCTTCTTTCAGGGCCCAAACTCTGGCAGGGAAAGATTGTATTATTTTAAGCCTGGGATTTGAGTGGCTCAGTTATTTAGCCTAAAGGACACCACTGCTACTCTGGGAAGCTGCAATCACATGAGATCTTGTTGGCCTCTGGCCTTGGTGCTTATAGAATCCAAACACTGTCAAGCATGAGGTTACAGCTTTCAAAGACTTTATTCCAGTTGGCTAGGTTATTTCATCCCTCAGACACCATGGCTGGTAGTCCTGTGGTGAGTGCTGAATACTATTCAAAGGTACAATAAACTGCCAACTCTAGATATCTTCTTTCCAAATGTCCCTATGGGATGTCTGCTACTTCTTGTTTCTGATATATGTGATTCTAGTCCCTACCCCCAAATCTTCATGGGTGATTTGAAACCTCATAGACCTTATAGGTCTGTTCATTGCCACACAAGTTCCTGTAGCTAGGAAGAACAGGCTCCTCTTGGGAGGGTTTGTTAATTTACCATCTTGATGTGTGCTGCTTGGGTCCCTGCAGGCAGAGATGAGTTCAACTGCAGCCATGGGATTTTGCTGTGTGGTCTGGCTGGGAAGTCTGGGAAGAAGAGTCTTGAAATATTCAAGTGTGGAAAGAAGAGCTCAATTACTTTTGATAATAGTTTTCTGCCATCACTGTTTCAAAAGGATTCTGCTGCTTCTTTGGTGGAGTTGGTCTCTGAGGGTCAACAGATCCTGAAGAAGGCTTGCCATGGTGACACTGCCTCCACTCTCCTTGAGCCACCAGGAGAGAAGCAGGGAGCTCTTTCCAGACCTATGCTCTCTGTGCTGCCTCTAATGACTGTCTTTCTTCTGTTGAGTTCTGACTGCTTTTCTTTCCTACTTTAGAAGCAGTCTTCCTGCTGCTTGAGTTCTGAGTCTCAGATCAATAAAAGCACAGTCTCCTCTCTATTCTGCCATATTTAATATAATCATACTAATTTTTTTAGCCCCCCTGTAGGAAGCCAGAACATATCATGGTACTGTAAAATGAACCTGGGGCATTGTGCACTTCATTTTCTAATTATGCTGGTCTATGTTTTATATGTTCCTGTTCCCATATTAATTTACTAATCCTCCATAAATTGTGGAACTAATGATTTTTGTATTGCTCCAATATTTTAAATAAAGGGCACATCATAATATACATTAATATATAAATATCTAATCTGTGCATATTATGATTCTATTGTCCTACTTGTTTTTAAATATCTGCTCACTGTCCTATCTGTTTTTTAAATATTTACTAACTTGTCTAGGAAAATATACTTAGTGCTCTATTTTTAATGACATATAACAAATATTGTATTTCAGAGATTTCTTACAATTTTTATATCTCTATTATCTAAACTAAAACTGCCAACCTAGAAAGACTAATTTCTCATATTCTTCTTTTATTTTTTTGTAGGCTTTCTATGTTAACTGATGGATGATATCTATTCCATTCCTTAATTTATTTCCATGATTACACACTTATGACCCAGGACTCACATAGTTTGAACATTCATCTCATATGAATCCAGCATTTATATAGTTAATTTAAGCCGGGCTTGGTGGCGCACACTTGTAATCCCTGCACGTGGGAGGCTGAGACAGGAGGTTTGCACAGGTTTGAAGTCAGCTGCACTGGCTTAAGAAACCCTGTTTCCAAATAAAAAGTATAAAATAGGTCTGGAAGTGTAGCCCAGAGGTAGAAGGGCTTCCAGGAACCCCAGTACCAACAAAATAAAAAAAATAATAAAATTTTTAAAAGAAAATAATAGTTAATTTAACAACTACATACTTATTACTGATGATATATTAAGTCTGCATTTAGTGCTGAACATAAGGAAATGCCAGTTGCTTTTCAGAGCAGCTCATTGGTCAGGTCATACCACTGCCCTCTAGCCAAAGACCTTGAAGAACAACCTCTGGGCACTATGGAGATACAAAGATATCTACAAAATTGTCTTTTCTCTCTCACAGCTATAAAACAATTCAGGCATATACTCAGGTGGAGTTTACCAGCTTGTTTCTTTCTTTCTCCTCTGTTAATGACCATGAAATATAACTGGATATAGCTGTCTCTTATGATAAATTCTATTATAATTCACCACCAAATTGCTTTTACACAGGAAACTCTGTTGTACTTTTATTCTCTATAGCACAAATGTAATATATGACTATATATCTCACTATATAAATTGTGGGGCCAAATCTGGAACCTATCTGGGCATCTTTCCTTTTTTGTCTTAACAAAAAGAAATCAAAGATTCTACTATGGCATTATGACATCTAAATTTTTATGGGTTAGAAAAGACTTTTTTAAAACTATTTTTGTTGTTTCTTTGTTTATGGCACTGAGTATTGAACCCAGGATCATTCTACCTCTGAGCTATACCCTCAGCTCCCTTTTTTTTTGTTTTGTTTTGTTTTGTTTTGTTTTGTTTTTAAACAAGATCTCATTAAATTGGTGAGGCCAGCCTCAAACCTATGATCCTCCTGTCTCAGTCTCCCAGTACTTCGATTACAGGTATGTGCCACCATGAAGAACTCTGAGCTCTTTTTTAACAATATGGAGGAATCCACGTTATTCACCAGTGTATAGGAAAGGTGAGGGGAATGGTTAATTATAGGGAACAAAATCTAGATTCAACATATCTAGAAATTACAAAAGCCCCTACTTATAAGTTTTTCTTGTTGTTTCCACTCACATGGGGCATACACATAAGGAAGTTTATATTTTCTCTCTAAAGGTTTGGTAACTCAGTCTGCTGAAACTAACAAAAGACAAATGAGCAGGAGAATATGTATACAAGCTTATAAATTGCTTATGTGCATAGGCGTTATTTAAGTTTGAAATTCAAAAAGGGCAAGATAGCCAGGAGAGGTGATGGATGCCTGTAATCACAGTACATGGGAGGCCAAGTCAGAAGGACTGCAGATTCAAGGCCAGCCTCAGCAGTTAGGCAAGAACTCAGCAACTTATTGAGACTTCATTTCAAAACAAATAATGAAAAGGACCAAGGATGTAGTTTGGAGGTAAAATGCCTCCAGGTTCAATACCCAGTACCATAAATAGATACATACATACATACATACATACATACATACATACATACATTTATTCATACAAATAAGAGCAAGATGGTTGAAGCTTAACTACTCTTCTCCTAAAAGCAAGAGGAGTGGAGGATTGTAGAAAATTTTAGAGGGGGAGTAAACAATTTTTAAATGATTTTTAAAGGAACTGAATGGGCCCAAAGAACAAACAATGGCCTGGGACAAAGTTCCTCTGGTCACAGTGTTTGATTTTCAGTCTCCTCTCTGAACAATCCTTCACAGTTAATAAAATTTCAATCTGTGATTGAAGGTGACATATGTGCCTCTTTGGAGGTCCAGTCTTTAGGTAAAGGAACTTCAGAGAAAATCTACCCCTTACACTTCAGAACTGAAAAAGAAAATCAAGGAAGATTGAGAGAGCAGACACCAAGCTCACAGAGACCTCACTGTTGAGACCGTTTTTCCTGCTCAGCATGTTGAAGCACCACATTTGAAGACATTATTTTCTGAGCCCAAACATTATCAACCTATTCTCTCTTCCATTCTCTTGGTTTTATCATAGGCTGATAAAGTCTCTGTAGCAAATATAATTGTTGTTCTCATCATAACAAGGTAAGGTGGATATAAAATCTGCATGAACTAAGCTCTCAAAAATATGATTCTGGACAGGCATCTTAAGAAAAGACGAATAAGTCAGATGTAGTGGCACACATCTGCAATCCCAGTACTTGGGAGTCTGAGACAAGAGACTCCCAAGAAGTCTTGCAGGTTTGAGGCAAGACTCAAGAATTTAGTGAGACCCTCAGCTACTTAGTAAGACCTGTTTCAGCATAAAATAGGCCTAGGGTTGTAGTTTGGAGTAGACTTCCCTTGAGTTTGATTCCCAACAACCATCCCTCTCAAAAAAAAATGAAGTTTAATTTTCTGATATATTTTTCAACCCATAGAACTCACAGATCATGGGTCTGTCTATTTGTGTGTGTGTGTGTGTGTGTGTGTGTGTGTGTGTGTGCGCACGCGCGCACATGCACATGTATGGTACTGAATTGAACATGTGAGCATTTTACCTCTGAGATACACCGCCAGCCCTATTTTTATTTTTAATTTGAAACAAGGTCTCACTAGGTTAGTGAGAGTTTCTACTTGCTGAGGCTGTCCTCAAAACTGCATTTCTCCTGTCTCAGCTTTCTGAGTACAGGGATTACAGGCAGACACCACCATGCCCAGCTTCATGGGCCCATTCTGTCATTTCATTTACAAGAGAGTCCATGCTAGTCAATGTTCTATAGTGTTGTACATTATTGCCGAAATCAGTAGTCCCCAACCAAGCCCATATTAGCATCCCTATAAAAAAGGGATTGATCACTGCTGCCACCATTAAAGTACCTCCTGAAGCATCATGTTTCACATCTTCTGCTAAGACTATTGAAGAGGAAAGAGTTTCAGGGCAGAGAGCCTCACATGGGGGTGGATCTGAGACATCTCTGAAGCCTAATATGGCGCTGAGCAATTTTTAAATTACAGAGTAAATGAAATATCAACTTCATAACTCATATGTGTCATTTATAAAAAATAAGACTGATTTTTAACTGTCCATTGTAGGATAACTGCATCATTCCTTCCACCCAACAAAAAATTCCACATATTATTACTTTGGACTCCTATTTTCTCACAATTAACCAAATGAAAAAATTTAGTAAAAAGATATTCCCTAGGATTTGAGTACCACTATGTGCCTACTGCATTATATTCTTACTGACTTGGGGAATGGGAATGGATGCAGAATCAAGCATCTCCTCATCAGAATGACCCTCCTAGAGCTTACTGCCAATCAGCCCACTGTTCAAATTCTAAATATAATTTTTCTTAGATTACTCCATGTGAAAGAGGTGTGATCATTTGGCATCAGGCTCACTATAGTAACATGCATATTTCCTCTACACTGTTTGCTAAAATGTCAGAGAATAAAGAAAAAGCATTGAGACATTTTGGGAGACAGAGGCCCATTAAAAGGTATTTTAAGCTTAATGCCAAGGTAGGAATAGAGAATGCTGGAAACTTCAGTGGGTGAGAACAAGTTATTACCATGCCTTTGTAATACCAAAAGGAGTGACCTTGGTAGGTAAAGTAAATCACATGCAAGAAAAGAACATTCAGGCAAGAATAAGATTGTTCTTGCTTTCACCTTTTTACTAGGCCAATTCTGTGTTTCACTCCTTTCTCTGAGACTGATGACCATCTTTTTAAGCAATGTCATGCCTGCCACATTGAAGGATTCCTCAATAATTCCAATTCAACTCTTCCTCCCACTTTTCAAAATTTAGATACACAATGACCCATTCTCTTTCTCATGGTTCAGCTATCTGACAACTGGGTATTTGCAGGTAGTGCCAATCTTGGGATAAGGAGTTATTCCATTTTCTTTCACAAACATACTCAAACCTGACATTCTATCCTCTTGTAGATGCAAGGATCCCACATCTGAATAGACTAGAGCCCCTCTGAAGCATCCTCATACTTTCACAGACAGAGACACCTGGTACTATATTGTATTTATATGCATTCCAAAGCTTTGTGTTTGAGCTCATCATTAACATTTGGGTTGTAGAAACACTGCTATAAATTACTTTCTGTTTCCAAACTAGGAGATTCTCTAAAGAGATCGAATGGATAATTGACTATGCAATTAGCTATGTTAAAAAAAATCTTAAACATATACTCTTCTCCAGTCCTTTCAACATTAAAAATATCTTAGAAAATTGTATAGAATACTAAAGTATAGGAAAGTTTTTATGACAAAAATCATTTTCTCAATTCTCAGAATTATAAAATAATAGAATCAAGTTTCCAAATCAAGAATTTAAAAATATATAAGCCAGTTTTCTGTGTTTGTATTAGTAAACACAATTTGGCTTCACAATTATAAATTATTGCACTGTCATTTATTTTGAGTTTCTTAAAATACATTTTTCAATTGATAGAAAAATGTACTTGGTAAGGATTTGGATTTTTTGGTGGTTTGGATTTAAAATGTCACCAATATCTCATGTGTTAGACACAGCAGCCATGTTCAGAGGTGGGACATGCCTAGAAGGGATGAATCCCTAGGGCCATGGCCTGTTTTCCCCCTACCCTGGACACTGAAATGTATATCTTTAACTTGCTCTCTGCTGCCATGCCCTAAACTCTGCAGACATAACTGGCCTAACATGGACAGAAATCTCCAAAATTGTGAGCAACTAAAATCCTCCTTTCTCTAAGTTGTGCATTTAAGGTATATGGGCCACAGTGGTAAAAATTCTGATTAAAACACACTAGGATATATATGTAAACTATATTAAGGACATACTCAGAAGGCCAATTCTTTTCTCTCAGCACAAATATGCAATCCCTCATTTCCATGGCCTACAATCAAAAACCATTACCAAATTTCTTGTGTGAACATCAGAAATATTCTATACAAAAACCCAATACTACCCTGACTACCTGACACAGACTTTGTCTTCTAATCCTTACAGCAACCAATAGACATATATTTTTTAAAATGATACCCATTATTCAGACAAGGAAGTAGTGGTAAGATCAGTAAGTTGTTTCTGTTCCAACACTCACATGAGGTGTCTCCATCTAGGTATCATGCACTTAACCGCAAGCTCTGTTATCTCTCAGTATCCCTGTAATTTCATATTTCCATTATTATATACATCTCTTCATCTTATATTCAACAGATGGAAGGGGTACAAGTATGTGAGTAATCAAATTACTTTTGCACATTTGTATGAGAATACTTACATATGCTTTAAAAACCTCTTTTCTTGTGTCTAAAAAAGTATGTTAAAATTCAAGAAAGCTTATGTGTATGAGAGTAGATATTAAATCTTTTTAAGGTTATGTTTATACCTTATTTTAGAGAACAGAAATAATATTGAAATTCAGTTCCCTTCTCTTCTGGCTCTCAATTATAGTTTTATCACAAACCTGGAGGAGTATCTTCACTAGTAAATGCAATCATGATGTTCACTAGAAAGCCAAAGTACCAAAGTTGTCACCTAAAAACATAAGATGTATTATGTTTGCCCTAATAGAAAAAGAAAGGTACAACAGAGAAAGGGGGAGGAGGACTTAATAAAATGCAACTACATTAATATTCTCTTATCTTGACATTACTATTATTTGAGACATATATTTCTCTCATTTCATAAAGTTTACTAATATATTGGCTCCTATGTCAATGGATCTTACCAACTTGAGATGCAAAGGAAGTAATATTAGCACCAATCACTGCAATGAGGATTTTACTGAGACTCGACTGATATCTTAGCAAAAACTGAGCCAAACATCACTATGCTTTCCGCACTCCCAGTATTTCTCAGAGTCCTTGATAGTATTAGTATTCCATAGATAATCCTATGCCCTGGTGATGAGAGGGAGGAATGGTGCATTATGCAAATAATGATATGGAGATATAAGCACCAAGAAATATATACAGAATTACAAATAGTTTATAGTTGAGACAGTGTAAAGCACTGTACAAAGGCATTGTCCTTTGAATAATAAGACAGTGTAGATATTGTCAGTGCATATAAAGTTACTTTAATATCAAGAACTATAAAAACTACAGTGATAAAACAGAAAACAGACAAGGAAGTGGTGGTAAGATCAGTAAGTTGTTTCTGTTCCCACACTCACCCGGGAGTCCCCATCTAGGTAACAGATGCTTAACTACAAGCTTTATTATCTCTCAGTATCCCTGTCACTTCATGTTGTCTATCATTATATACATCTCTTCCGCTTATACTCAACAGGTAGAAGGGTTTCAAGTATGCGAGCAACCAGGGGATAAAAACAAAAGGAAAGATTTTCATGTGCAAACTTCCATGACCCTCACAGAGAGGTAGAGCTTCCAAGGCTGTGTAGAGTGGTAAGTGGCGTGTGATCCCTCCAAGCACAGAGCTCCCTTTGCTGTCCTTGTGGGCATTCTATCACTTCCATCTGCTCCCAACCCAAGTTGAGCCATATAACCACAGTCACTTCCCTCCAGACTCCAAAACCATATCTTCCCACTCCCTTGTATAATTTTTCTGCCCCAAAAATGTGCACTCCAGAATTCAGACTTTGCTGAACCTCATACCTCAACCTCTTTTATTCTCAAATTCCACATTCACACAGGAACATAGCAGATTGAGAATAACCAAGGGAGAAAGGTAATCTATAAATAACATACAGCAAAGCTTATCACTCTTATTTAACCACTGACTAATTGGGGTTTTTCAACTTTGTGGAAAAATCACTCTCATTTCTAGGTTTGGTTTCCTTGAGAGATAATTCTTCATTGCATATTCTTTCTTTATTTATTCATATTTTGTTTTCTTTTTGCTTTATTGTTTTGGGGGATTTGGTACTGGGGATTGAATCCAGAGGGCATACTACCTCTGAGCTATATCTCCAGCTCTCTCTCTCTCCCCCTCCCTCCCTCCCTCCCCCTCCCTCCCTCCCTCCCTCCCTCCCTCCCTCCCTCCCTCCCTCTCTCTCTCTCTCTCTCTCTCTCTCTCTCTCTCTCTCTCTCTCTCTCTCTCTCTCTCTCCCTCTCTCTCTCTTCTCTCTCCTCTATCTATCTATCTCATTGAGTCGCAAAGGGCCTCACTAAGTAGCTGAGGCTGTCTGTGAACTGAGATCCTCTGGTCTCCGCCTCCCAAATTCTGGGATTACAAGCGTGCCACCACCCAACAGCCCTTTTCATTTTGAAACAGGGTGTTGCTAAGTTATTGACGGTCCCCCTAAATTGCTGAGGCTGGCAATCCTCTGTCTCAGATTTCAAGGTACTGGGATTAGAGACTGTGCCACTGCATCCAGTCATTACTTCTTTTTCACATTTTGTAAAATTTTTTGTTCAGAAGAATTTCATAATGATGACTATAGAACAAACAATAGATGTGGACAATAAAGAGTATCTCCCTCAGGGGGATAAATTCATATTTCTTTAAGATTTCATTACTAAGATGATGTCTACCCCAGGCAAAACTTGGGTAGGATTGCCAGTAATCCCTATCAAGGATTACACTTTGTGATTCCGCAGTTCCTCATTGTACAGACTCAGCATATGCAGCACCTATCTGCAGCTACCTATCAGGTCAGGGCCAGTTAAATGTGTATGCAATTACTAATTATAATAAAATTACACAAACTGAAAAAAACTTTATTGGTGCTGTTGTAAAGCAAGATAATGGTTACCCTTAGAAGGATAATTACTGAAAGAAAAGGAAGCCTCTTCTGATGAGGTGTGTGTGTATGTGTGTGTGTTATGTGTGTGTGTATCCATATGAGCACACATGTGGTACTCTAGAGCACACTACATACAAGCTACACCTTCAGCCCTATTTTATTTTTTATTTTGGTACAGGGTTTTGCTAAGTCGATGAGGATTTTGCTAAATTACTGAGGCTGTCCTCAAACTGACAATTCTCCTGTCTCAGCCTTCCAAGTACACTTGGCTTGATGAGCACATTTAAATGTTGTAATAGTCTCACCCTTTCATCCCACTCTTTGTGGCATCTCTATTGCTCTTACTCTACTTTATTACTGTCATTTTCATTCATTATTTAGTCTCAATTTCTCAGTGTAAATTCCACAAGGACAGAAATTTTATTGTATTTGAGCCCAAATTATTTTAAGAATTTGAAAAGTATTAACCTACAATTAATATTCTGTAAGTCTTTGTGAACTAAATGTCTAGTTTTATTTCCAAGAAGAATGAAAATGGTATTTATTTTTACAGTGGAGATTTTTTCAGCTTTTCTTGTTGTCTTTTTTTTTGGGGGGGCGGGGGGTGTTGTGAATTGAACCCAGGGGAATTCAATCTCCAAGCTACAGCCCCTGCCTTATTTTTATTCTTTATTTTTTGGAACAGGGTTTTGATAAGTTACAGAGGGCCTCACTAAGTAGCCGAGGCTGTTTGCAAACTGTGATCCTCAGGTCTCAGCCTCCCAAATGCTGGGATTACAGCATGTGCCACCATGCCCGGCTTCTTGTTGTTTTTGATGTGCCCAGTTGTAAATTTTTGTGTTCTACTCTGCTTTTCACTCTGATATATCATTCTTTACTTCCAAAAATGCTTCTGCACTATTCTTCAAATATTTCCTTCTCTCCAAATCCATATCTGTATTTTGACAAGCACATTTTTCATGTCAATATTCCAAGTTAGTTCTTCTCCATAACTACCTGTTCCTATTTTTATCTGTTAGATTTGCTCTTATTTCTTAGACAATATAGGGTTATTTTAGTCTTCTTCATTGTGTCTTTTCTATCAGAAGTGCTCCCTTTGGCATAAGTTATTCATTTTTTGATTTTTATAATAGTCTTTTCTAGATATCACATTGTTCTTTTACTCTGCGTTCCTTTGTATTTTCTGAAATTTATTAAATATGGAAATATCTACAGTTTTATATCAGTTTTTAGTATTACTCTGTGCTGTTCTGCCTCCGTATATTTTTCCCAGACTTTCAGAAATTTATATGTGGAAAGGAGCCTCTAATCTGTGCTTAATTTGCTTTTTGGACGGGAACTAAATTAGTCTCCCAAACTACTTCTCATTTCTGGAAAGCTACCCAATTTAGCATATAACCCACTACCTCCAGCTCTCCACCAGAAAATGCAATAGATAGTTTTGTACTTATCTCTTTGTGAAACAGTGTGAGAATTAGGGAGAGGAAGAGCATTTGTTTATATGCAAAATTAGTATGATGAAACAAAGTGTGTAGGTAGACATTATTTGCTTTGATTATATATTACTAGATTGCTTCTAGATTAGATCCCTAGGGCCAAAGACTTTTTTTATCTATGTGACTTCACCAATATTTAGCACTGGACAAGTTTTTATAAATTTCACACATCTGATATTATGAATGATTATTTTTATTTATTTGATTACCATTAAGGTAGGGTATATGTTATGGTTTAGATATAGAATGGCCCATGAAGAGCTCTTTTTTTGTGTGGTATTGCGGGTGGAGCCAAGAGGCTTTTCTACCTCCTGGCTATACTCCCAGACCCATTTTTATACTTTTTTTTTTGAAACAGTGTTTCACTAAGTTGCTGAGAGCCTCACTAAGTAGCTGAGGCTGGCTTTGAGCCTGCGTGATCCTCCTGTCTCAGCCTCCCAAGCTCTGGGATTACAAGCGTGCGCCACGACATCCGGCTCCATGAAGAGCTCTTGTATCAATGTACAGGGGTGATATTATTGAATGATGAGGGATCTAATCTCATCAGTGAATTAATTCATTATAATAGATTTATTGGATAGGGTGTGGCTACAGAAGTTACGTCTTAGGGACTGAGCATATGTCCTTGAATACCTTTCATGAGTCAGTCTCTCTCTCTCTCTCTCTCTCTCTCTCTCTCTCTCTCTCTCTCTCTGCCTCCCATTGCCATATTCTGAGATCAACAGATGTAACTTGGCCTAACATAGCTTGAAAGTTAGAAATATCCAGAACTGTGAGAAAATAAGTCTCCTTCCTCTAAGTTTTTGTGGTCAGGTATTTGGGGTCTCAGCAGTGAGACTATTGACTGAAATCATATTTTTAATATGTCTGTAGCATTATTTCTTCATCTCTAAAGGTTGCCAAACTTAGTTTGACTTACTGCCCTTTTCAGAAAAATGAATAAATAAAATCACTTAGCAGCTTTTTAGAGATATATCTTCTTTAAAAGAATAAGCAGAAATATACAGTGACAAATTTGCACTCATTCATGTGTGTATATTTGGTTACTGACCCCACCACCACCACCAGGGGACAGTATTTCCCACTTTGGGAACCTATGCTAGACATTCCAAAGAATTGACTATGATGATTAAGGAGTGAGGCTAGCCCTAGAAGTAGACTTTGAAATGAGAAGCAAAAAACATAGAAAATGCTTTGAGAGACATTTTCTGTGACAGCCAAGGATCAAAAAGTTCAGCCTTGAGAGTTTGCATCAGACTACAGTGCCCAGTCACACTGTCATTCATGTCCTTTATTTTTTACATTTATATGCTTTTATTCTTTTAATATACTTTTTATTTTTTACTTTTTATGTGGATCATATTTAAAATGGCATACATTCACACAGTGCTTGGTGCTCCTCTGCTTTCTCCTTCCCCCTCTTCCAACAATAAGTGTCTAGGTTGACCATGCTATATTCACACTTATAGACATACTCCAATGTAGCTCCTCCATTAATCAACCTCAGCCTTCTTCCTCTCCTACCCTTCCTTTCTAGCTTTGCTGAGGTTTCCCCTCCATTATCTGGAGTCCCTCCAGTATTCTTAATACTCCCAAGGTTGGGCATATTAGAGAAAACATATGTCCCTTCATTTTATGAACTTGGCTGATCTTCACTTAACATAATGTTCTCCAGGTCTTTCCATCTTCTTGTGAATAACATGATTTTGTTCTTCTTTATTGCCGAGTAGAATTCCATTGTGTGTATTTCCCATAATTTTGCAATCCATTTATCTGTTAAAGTCCTATTTAATTATCTGGCAAGATAATTTTATTGCTCTTAGTTCTCTGAGACTGTTAAAATGAAAAAATACTTAAACTAATAGTAAGAATAATAACAATATTATGACCTAGTTTTAAATAAAAGAGAATTAGAAATTGGAGATAATGGGGTAGAAGAGACTATAATGTAGAAATTGATTCTTCTTTGATTTTAAGAATAAAAAGTCAAATATGTGGTAATTTTTCCAGAGAGAGATAGATTAATATTGTGCATTGTTCAAATATTTATGGTTTGATCCATCCCAATATAAACATATAATCTACAACAGGTAAAGACAGAGGAAAAATATGTATAATTATAAGCAGTGCGACACAGTGCAGGTTGGCATCTTTGAAAGAATCCAGTGAATAACATTCCATTTTTATTCAAGTGTTAAGGGAATTAAAGCATAAAATAAAAGAATTATCCACTAAAGAGCCTACTATATCACCTTTATTATCAATAAGACTGATGTTGGAGAATGTGGTTGCTATCTGCTAATATTGAATCCCAGAATTAGATGGATTTTGTTTCCCAAACACAGAAGATTTTTTTTTTCTGAGAAACCTGAAAAACTCTGGACATCAGAAAAATAGAAGCCAGGCATGGTAGCGCATTCTTGTAATCCCAGTACTTGAGAGGCTGAGACAGGAGAATCACAGGTTTGTGTCCAGCCTCAGATACTTAGTAAGACCTGTCAAAACTTAGTGAGACCCTGTTTCAAAACATATAATAAAAAATAGGGCTGGGCTAAAGCTCAGAGATGGAATGTCCCTGGGTTCAATCCCTAGGAGAGAGAGAAAGGGAGAGAGAGAGAGAGAGAGAGAGAGAGAGAGAGAGAGAGAGAGAGAGAGAGAGAGAGAGAGAGCAAATGTACACTATCTGAAGCCACCCCCAAAGAAGGAAAGAAGAGTCTGGGCTACCTGTGTCCTGTTGCTTCTTCCAGTAAAATATTACTTTAAGCTTCTAGGTAAATAAACGATGAATTGAGTTCAGAAGCTAACAGATTTGACTTTCCTTGGAAGTATTTCTCCCACTCACATCTCCCTGGTTTTTATTCTCTTTGTTCACTGGGATCAACTATTAAGTCTATCACGTACAAAGCCTGTGACTTTTCCCTTAGGGATGAAATTTAAAAAAAAATAGAAAAAGAAAACAGGCCTGCTGTACCTAATACTAATCATTATTCCGAGTACTTTGCTAAGACCACTAGTGGACTGCTTAGATTTTTCCTGGAAGCATCTAAAATGGATTGTGAACAGAAAATTAATTTACTTAACTTATAAGCCATTCTGTACCCCAAACCAAAGATTCACTCTGTATTGTCAGGTAAAAGATAAAAATCTCAATTCAAATTATGCACAGTCATATTATCCAACAGACTCTATCAAGGCACTGCAATGAAATTAAATAACAACATTAGCATTACTCTAAAAATTAATTTTCAATATTACAGAGGATCCTCAAATTTATACATAAATCATTCCCACTATGAAATCATCAGGGGTAATATAAAGTTCAAAAATAAAATTAATTTGCAGGTTAAAGTCCATGATACTACAAATCAAAGGAATTAAAAAGATAAATTTTCTTAGGCTTATGATATAAAGTTCAAATAAATTGTATACTGATTTCTTCCTCCTGATATTTTAATTCTGCTCAGTGCCACAGGTACGTTTTCGATGTCTTAAAAGAACCAGGTTCTTTGAGGAGCTGAAGACTATACTACCACTAGCTGCAACAGGCTTCTGAAGTTGTATCAGTTCAATGCCACATCTCTCATGACATTCACTTTTATACCATTCTGACTTTAAATCTTTGTGAGGAGGAGGAAAATTGAGGAAAGAAATAGTTAGAGTAACGTTGTGTCCATATATGAAGGTATCGCTACCAGTTTCACTAAATGTAAGGAAAGAATGGGGGTGAGATTCAGAAGGAAATACACACTTATACCACTTTGAATCTCACTGTGATACATACTTACAATGTACCAGAAAATGTATAAAAACAAAGTTATTTTTATAGAAAAAGTTAATAGCAAAGAAGAGATTGCCACAGCAACAACCCCTGTGCATGAAATTTAGAAAACAAACTATTTCTCATACACTAAAACAATTATGCCTAACTAGATCATACTCCCAAAAACCCAATATCTGGGGTAAAATGGAGGCAGAAATTCAGTGGTTTCAGATGCAGAGAGGCAGAAAGAAGAGTTTGTCCACAAGGGTCTGTCCAGATTTACAAACATAAAAGGATTTGGGGGGGGGGGATTCTTTCTGAAGGAAGTTGTGTTTTACATGATAACTTCATCAGATCTGGAGGAAAATGCCAGTCCATTTTACTTGTTTTGCTTTTGTTTCTGAAAATGGCATTTGAGAAATTGCTCTCATCTTGCAAAAGCTTAACAATTTTCACTGACAGCAATGCTAGTCACTAGTTTATATTTGAAGTACTTTTCTTTTATATCTATCTAAACCTACTACTTTTCATTTCCTTTGATACCCATCAACAGAATTACATGGTATACTCTAGTTTTAAAGTAAATAGACTCTTCTTGACTATTTTTGAAATGCTAAAATAATTCCATCTTGATAAAGAACTGCTTTCATTCTCAGGAGCCTGTCTCCCTGAAAAGAGTTCTTTAAGTACAGCTAATGAACCAAACACTAGGAGTGGTTTGGGCACCTGCATCTAAGGTGAGCCCCACAAGCTCCTCCTCAAGTTTCTCCTTGGGTGAGTATGGGATAAACCTTGGTGCAGCAGATCAAGTTTTCTCCTCAGGATCAGCACTAGCCCCTGGCTATACTGTCTGCTGTATGTGTATTGTTATGCTGTGTTTGAAAAACAGTACAGATTTCTCTGCCCTCTAAGTGACTCCCTTGTTCCAGCTTCCCCTTTTAGAGTGGACCTCTGGTCTTACCATCTTTTTTCATCTCGTTACATGTACATGTAGACTAAAGCCAACTGATTAAGCTGCAGAGAGATTCATGCTCGGTTCATCTATACAACCAACCCACCAGCTGGCTCAGCCACTCTAGTGGTTCCCCTACCCTTAGTGAAGCCTTCTATTTCCATAACTTTGATAATGTCTCTGATTCTTTGATTCAAGTTTTGCTTCTACTGAAATAATCAACTGTGAATAAAGGTACTAAATTTTAAAGACCTGACCACAGTGGTCAAAGCTATATGTGAGATTCTCTGCATAGCCTATTCTAAATCTCTGAAAGGTAATATCAAGATTATAATATTTCATATATTACAAAGCAAGTTCCTAAACACACACTAGCCTGAAAAGATTTCCTCACATTATTTTATCCTCCAAATTCTAGAGGTTTTGCTTATTTCTTAGAATTCCAGCCCATTATGATCCTTGAATTAAATCTATCCCTTCAACTTGCATCAAAATTTTTATTTTTGTAAAGAGACATAATAAATATTTTAGACCTTGCAGGACAAGAAGCAGCATCAAAGATATCATATTAATACTTAGAAATCCATTTAAAATATAATCATTTAAAGCTAGTAAGAGCCATTCTTAGTTTTTGATAGGTATAAAAATATGCTGTATGCTGGCTTAGTCTAGGAATAGGGCCGCCCTAAAATACAGCATCCTAAATATCTGAAATTCAATTGTCATACTTTTTAAAAATACTCATCAGAAAATACACTAAATCTTCTTTTACAATGTTCACAATTATCATTTGTTTTTTTAGTCTTCTTGTCTGTTTCTAATCACATTATTTCTCTTATTTTAGTCACAGATTTAAATTACAAATGAGACCTTTGTAGGTTTAAAGTTCCAACTTCTTTCATCTGTGATAACAGCAAAAGCGCACTTTGTGTGAAGATCCGACAACATGGATGATAAACACTCTTATGAGGAATGCTATGGTGAGTTATTAATTAATAAGCACTCTGGCCCTAAGCCATAAGAAATGTGTACTATATGGAAATAATAGGACATTTAAAAATAGGGGTGTAGTAAAATCAAGTTATATGTTTAATAATTTTTAAAATGTTTTGTGGTACTGGGTATGGAAACCAGGGACTTTCTATTTCTAAGCTATATTCCCAGCCCTATTTTTTTATTATTTTATATTGAAACAGGATCTCACTGAGTTGTAAAGGGCCTCATCAAGTAGCTGAGGCTGTATGAAAACTATGATCCTCTTGTCTCAACTCCCAAATGTTGGAATTGCAAGCAACCTTGCCCAACTAAAAACTCTTTTTAATGTATGAAGAATTTGTTTTCCAAATGTTCTCTCTTCCATCTGAAACACCAGTCCTCAGGTTAGGTTAATACCATGCAAGAGCTCCAGGCTTTTTCTGGGGTCAAAAGATTTACATTGTGAACTTTTCTTTCTTCACAGCACACTCTGGGATATGTTACCTTGAATGGAAAATTGTTGTTAACTTTGAGTATAACATTTCGACATAGAGTACTGTATCAATGAGGCAGATGCCACCTTTGATATTTGCTTGATGAAGGTTTCTGTGTCCTTACCTTGTTCTTCTCTAGGATTCTTCTGCTTCTGAACAAACTGATAAGAAATCTGACAGCCTTCTCTTTTTTTCCTGATTCTATTAACATGTATTGATTGTATTTTTTTAACAGAATCCACTGTAATAAATGCACTGTTCATGTCCAGCCACACTTCTACCTCACAACCACTGCCCCCTTACTGCTCTCTAAATCACTATTCTACTTAGTGGCCAATTTCTTTTTTTTTTTTTTTTAAGTTTCCACATCAGAGCCAGGGCTTCCTCTTTTAGCACAAGTGGAGAAATTCAGAGCACATCAAATGCTGCCTCCCTTGCCACCCCACAACCACTTCCTTTTCCCTTTACTCCAGCAGCTTGAATACCTGCCTTCATCCCAAGAAGCCTCGTCTGTGAGGAATAAATTTTTAAGACCTCACAGTATATATGTTGTGATGTCACAGCCTCAACCCGTGGGTGGAGAGGGTGACAGGCCATTCATGTAGCAGCCTCAGTTATGCATCCATGTACCCGAATTTTGTCAGCCCACTCCAGGCCACATATCCACAGATTGTTTATTTGTTCATTCCATTCTATGATAGAATTTGATATTTCTTATGCATTCCAAACTGAATCTCCATCTTGTTCACACTGAGTTCCTTGGGACAAAGTTTGTGTCAGGCTTAGATAAATCCAGAGGGGCATATTGTCCCACTGCTCCCCAAATTCCACAAGGACTCTACCAATTTTCCCACACTATAATCTCTTTACCTATATCTAAATACATGGCTCCCATCTTCTACCCAGAATCTACATGAATTCACCTATTACTCTGATTATCAAATTCCTAAGTAGGGTTTTATTCATGCAATTTCATACCATGATCCATTACATAATCTTGTACTATTGCCATAGAGAATTTTTATCACATTTTAACATCCTATCAAACTCCATATATTGTATTATATACTTACCTCTCATTCTCTTCTACCAAATGACTAGACAGGTCACTTTTCACACCTAACATGTAAGAAATTTTAATCACTCCATAGTGCCTGTGTCTCTAGAGTTTCCTCTTTATGACGGGTTTAATTGATTGGATGCAAAAAGAAAGCAACTTTATCCTTTTTCTCACTCCTTGTTAAATTTATTCCACTGACAAGTTCTGTTGAATACTCCGGATGGAATTGCAGTGAATCTTTTGGCTTTTTCAGTCACATATGAATAATAAATATTACAATTCACATTCAATTGTCATATTATTCCAAATTCAGTTTACCTGCTCCAGCCTACTCCTACTTAAGCTCAGAAGCCTGACCTTGGAGAGCTGTGACAGGAACCATGATATGCTGCTCCAAAACGTGCCACTTTCGCATAAAGATTATTTTTATATATTTTTTATTGGTGCATTGTAGTCAAACATCACAATGGAATACAAGACTTGTGAAGATATCAAGTACACATCATCCAATTAGCCTTTATCCAATCCCCATCCCCCTCCCTTACCCTCCCTCAATCCCATGCTTGATTTAGTGATTAACTTTGATAAATTTGTTTACATACATCATGTGTTTAAAGAGATTCCATCTTCCCCCATCCCATACCCTCTGATTGGTCTCTTAAGCCAGTGAGGCTGGCTTCCAACCTGTGATCCTCCTATCTCCGCCTCCCAAGTGCGGGGATTACAAGCATGCGCCACCATGCCCAGCATTCTTCAATTTTTTTTTTAATATGACAGAGCAGTACATGTCTTTTGCAAAGGCTGGTACCCCAAATACCTAGTGGCAATGAATTTTGTCTTCCCTCCAAAGGCAGAGGTCCACAGCTTCACTCTGGGGAGCAGGCTTTGCTGTTCCATGTGTACCCTTGCCTCCCGCTCTGCGCAGAGGAGCGTGGTGGCCATGAGGGCTGATGACTCCCAGAACACGCGGCATGGCAGCCCATCCCAGCTATGTGGGGCTTCCTCTGAAACCCCCCAAACCCTTTTACCACTTAGCATGTTGTCCAGAATTCCCAAGTATGTGTGTTAGGAGCAGTCTATTATTGGAGAGATGTCCTCAAAAGTTCAATGTGGACTGGACTGGATCTGTCTGCCCCTCCAAATTCTGGTCACCACCACTGCCACTGCCACCATTGTCATCTTGGTTCTCTCCTGGATACCTTTCCCACACAGTTTGTTTTCCAGAATTCCCAAGCATGTGAGGCAGTAGCAGTATACCTTTGAGGATATTTATTTAAAATTATGAGGTGGATTGGATTGAATCTCTGCCTCTACCAAATTCTGACCACCACTGCCAATTGCCACAGCCATCTAGGTTCTCTTCCCGAGCATCTTATTCACACAGCATGTTGCCCCAAATTCCCAAGCATGCATGGTGGTAGCTTCTACCTTTGGGGCGATTTCTTCAGAAGATCAAGGTAGATTGAATCAGACCTCTGCCTCTCCTGAATACTGGCCGCTGACATTGCCGCTGCCTCCACCATCTCAATTTTCTCCCAAACACTCTTCGCACACTGCATGTTGTTCAGAATTCCTGAGCATGCGTGGTGGTAGCATTATACCTTTGAGGTAATTTCTACAGGAGATCAGGATGGGTTGGATCAGATCTCTGCCTCTCCCAAATACTAGCCTCCACCCCCACTGCTGCCTCCACTGCCGCTGCCACCGCCTTCCTCCTGGTTCTCTGCTGAGCTCCTTCATTACATGATAGGATGTCCAGAATTCTCAAGCATGTGCAGCAGGAGCAGTCCCACTTTGTGGGGATTTTTTCTCAGAGTTCTAGGTGAATTTGGATAGGATTTGTCTGCATCTCCTGAATCCTGGCTGCCACCGCCGCTATCTTGGCCCCTCTCCAATATATTTTTTGTTTTTTAATGAGAAGACAATATGTGTGTCTCAAAGAGGTTCTGGGATCGAGCACCCAGAAGCAATGAATTCTATCTCCCCTCCAAGAGCAGAGGCCCACAGCCTCACTGCATAGAGCAGTATCTGCTATTCCTAGTGCAACAAGAACCCCAGTGCACCATAGCAGAGCTTGGCAACCAGGCGCGCTGAGCTCCCCGGGATGCGGGGCTTGGCTTCCCACTCAGAGCTGCCAGGCTCCCTCCACCACACATGGATCATCCTTCTTATGAGGTATGTTGCTAAGAGTCTCCAGCATGCATGGCTGATGCGGTTTCTTCTCTAATCCCTTCTGGGATGTTCTTCCAAAAATCACTTTTCTTGCATGCTGGGTGCCTCCTTGTCATCTTACTTCTAATTCTGCCATTATCTACTCTCTCTCTCTCTCTCTCTCTCTCTCTCTCTCTCTCTCTCTCTCTCTCCTGTATTCTAGATGGGAAGTCATGGCTGGAAATGTCTCCTTAAGTTGTCCCAATTTAACCCAAAATCTGGTGTCCAGGGCTTCTCCAAGGAATGCATGTCCTTTTCGGTGGCTGCGGTCACCAGTGCAACTGCAGCCGCCACCATCTTGGCTCTAAAACTGCATAAAGATTATTTTGAGCTGAAGGCAACTGAAAACCAATTGATACAGAAAGCATTCTCCATCCTTCCCATGCCTTCACAAAAGCAGAGCATAAGTTTTCCTTTGTCCAGGATTCTCCCCATCCTACTCACTCATACCAGGATATAAGGGTAGTTCTCATTACCAAAGATAAGGTCAATACAGAGTCAGCTATGTTTTATATAATGATAGTATAATAATAAAACCAGAAAAAGTACATTGATACAATGAATATATATAGGTCATTTTGTCACATGGCCTACATGTTAATGTGCCTACAATTAAAATGCAAATACAGAGAAAGCTCTCCTTTCCTCTTTTCACCTACCACTCCTAATACCTGTTATTATCTCTATAATCTCATCATATTGAAACTCTACTACAAATCAGATTCATACAGTATGTGTCCTTTTGTGGTTAGCTTGCTTCATTCATCAAAGCCCCTGTGACATAGTCAGGTTGCTGTGTTTATCACAAGTATGTTCCATTTTAGTGTTGACCATAATCTCATGCTATGAGTGTGTCATGATTTGTTGAACATTTATTGAAGAATATTTGTTTTTTCCTTTTTTTAAAACAAAATTTTTATTGAACATAAATGGTATACATTTAAACTATATTTGGGACACTCAATGTTGGAAGGGGGGAAGAAAGTGAAATGGGAGGGAGGGGAACAAGCACTGTCTGATGTATGCCATTGTTGATATGATCCATATTATGAATCATATCATATGATGTGAGATTTTATAGTGTACCAATAAAATAAATAAAAATAAATTTAAAAAGATCTTTTTCAGTTAGAAAATTTTAATTGTTCTACATTTTGTTTTGCATAAGAGAAGTTTCATGATAACTGACTGAAACTATAACTTTAATTGGTGATATTTGCTTTTGCTTTACATCTTTAATATAAAACAGTGAAAATATATATATGAGTAAGAATGGAAAAGAGCAAAGATGAAGTCTACTTTGAAATTTCCTATTTCATGATATTAGTGCTATAATGAAATTAGTACTATGTTGGCAAAATGTAGTTATAAGAAGAATACAATGATTGAAATCTAGTAATTTATAATTTTTAGCTTGTAATTTAAGATTATGATATCCCTTCTGAGCATGGTGGTGCACAGTTGTAATCCCTGCGCTTGGGAGGTGGAGACAGGAGGATCGTGCTGGTTCAGAACCAGCCTCGCTGGCTTAAGAGACCCTGTTTCCAAAAAAAAAAAAAAAAAAAAAAAAAAATATATATATATATATATATATTAGGTCTGGGAGTGTATCCTGGAGGTAGAAGGGCTTCCAGGAACCCCAGTACCACCAAAAAAAAAAAAAAAGATTATGATACCTCTTTAAACCATCTATATCTCTCTATATATCGTGTAGCTAAAATTTATTGTTCTAAGCAGATGTTGCTCACTTATTTACCTGTGGAACTTTACAGAAGTCTAGCAGAAAATGATTTAATTCCTGTGGTTTTTAATTAATGGAAACAAAGAGAATAATCTTTGTATTACATTGATTCTTGATTATTTTCTCTATAATTATTTCAGACTTTTTTTAATTTCAAAAAACTATGAATGTCACTCTGATGGGACAATGGGACATATCAGTAAACAGTCCTGTTTTAGTTTTTGTAAGGTGCACATTGTTCTAAGGGCAGCTGCCCATAATCAAGGTGGCTGCATGTAAATGACAACTGAAGGATCTGACTACCACCAAGAGGTGATGTGATCCACTGGAACTGATGTCATACATCCTAGGCAATATACAAGCTTGATAGGCTAGCATTCAGTTTTTTGTAAAAAAAAAAAAAAGCAAAAAAAAAAAGCTTATCTGTAGTTCTTTCAACTTTATAATTTTTTTTCTTTTAACAATTTTATTATTGAACATAAATAGTATACACTTAAACTATATTTGGTGCCCTTTCCCCCCCGCCCCCATTTTCCCTTCCCCCCTTCCACCAATGGTTGTCCAGGTTAACCATGTCATATTCATAATTTTACACATATTCAGATGTACACCCTCATTAATCAAGATCAGCCTTCCTCCTCTCCTATCTTTCCATTCAAACTTTGCTGATATTTTGCCTCCATTATCTGGAGTCCCACTGGTATCCTCTGTGTTCCCTAGTTTGGGCATATTAGAGGAAACATATGTACCTTCTCCTTCTGTGCTTGGCTGATCTCACTTAACATAATGTTCTCCAGGACTTTCCATCTTCTTGCAAATGATATAATTTTGTTCTTCTTTATGACTGAATAGAATTCCATTGTGTGTATTTCCCAAAGTTTTGCTATCCATTCATCTGTTGATGGAGATCTGGGTTGGTTCCATATTTTGGCTATTACCAATTGTGATTCTATGAACATAGGTATGCATATGTTGCTGTAGTTCTCTGAATTCAGCCCCTTTGGAAAGATACCCAGGAGTGGTAGAGCTGGATCATATGGTGGATATATTCCTACCTTTCTTAGGAATCTCCACACAGATCTCCATAGTGGCTGAACTAGTTTGCATTCCCACCAACAGTGTAAAAAAGTTCCTCTTTCCCCACATCCTTGCCAGCATTTGTTGTTATTTGATTTCTTTATGCTTGCCACTCTGACTGGGGTTAGATGGAATCTCAGTGTAGTTTTGATTTGCATCTCCCTGATGGCCAGAAGGTTCCATGGGCTGCTGAGAAGAATGTATATTCTGTACTTCCTCGTTGAAATATTCTGTAAATGTCTATTAGGTCCATTTGGTTTATGGTTTTCTTTAGTTCTAAGGAGTCTTTACTCATCTTTTGCCTTGAAGATCCATCCAGTGGTGTGAGAGGCATATTAATGTCTCCCAGAATTATTGTATTTGGGTTTATTTGGAATCTGATGTCCAGAAGGTTTTGTTTCATAAATGTGGTTGCACCCATGTTTGGGGCATAAATATTTACTATCATTATATCTTCTTGTTGTATTGTTCCTTTTAATAAAAGGAAGTGCCCTGATTTGTCTCTTCTGATTTGTTTTAGTTTAAAGTCTGTTTTGTTGGATATCAGGGTTGCTACCCCTGCTCTTTTTTGGTCTCCAATAGCATGGTATATATTTTTCCATCCTTTCACTTTCAGTCTGTGAATGTCTTTGGCTATAAGATGGGTTTCTTGCAGACAGCATATATTTGGATTATGTTTCCTAATCCACACTGCCAGTCTATGTCTTTTGATTGGTGAGTTAAGTCCTTTTATGTTGAGATATTATTGAAATATGATTTTTGTTTTCTGCCATTTTGTGTTCTGTCTACTCTTGGGTGGTTTTGTCTTTCTTCTTTACTTAAATGGCCCACTTATGAACTTCCTCTCTTCTCTGGTTCTGAAGTCTGCTTCTTTTTTCTTTTTTATGGTTTATTTCTTTAAGAATTTTCTCTAGTATTGGCTTTGAATTCATGAATTTTTTAAGATTCTGATTATCCTGAAAGACTTTGGTTTTACCATTGATTTTGAATAGTAGTTTTGTTGGATAGATTAGTTTTGGTTGGAAGTTATTTTCTTCCAAGGTCTGAATCATATCGTACCAGTCTCTCCTAGCATTCCTGACCTGTGTTGTATAGTCTGGGGTGATTCTTATTGTTTTGCCTCTATATGTCACCCATCCTTTTGTTCTCACTGCTTTTAAGATTCCTTCCTTGGCCTCTGTATTGGTCATTTTGGCTCTTATGTGATGTGTGGTGGTCCTTCTTTGGTCCTGTCTCAATGGTGTTCTGTATGCCTCCTGGACATGAAGATCCAAGTCTCTTTCCATTTTTGGCAATTCTCTGAAATTATTTCTTTAAAGAGATTATGGATGCCCTTGGTCTGTACCTCTATCCCTTCTTCAATGCCTATTATCTGTAAGTTAGGATGCTTCATATTATCCCATATTTTCTGGATGTTTAGGTTTTGTTGCTGTAAAGATTTCTGTATATCGCTGACCATGTTTTCGGTTTTGGATGTACTGTCTTCTAACAGTGATATTCTGTTTTCCATTTCATCTAATCTTCCAGAATTTATTTCTGTTGCTGTCTTCATTTCACTTACTGACTCTTTCATTTCATTTTATACCTCTTTCTGAATCTTTCTTAGTGTTTCCAACTCATCTTTCATCTCCTCTAGACTTGTTTTAAATCCTTTCATCATATTGTAAATCAAGATTTGGAACTCCCCTTCTTGCATTTCTTGTAGGTCAGTTTTCGTGACTTCTGTCATTTCTCCACTATTCTTGGTTCTCATATTTTCAATGTTCTCAGGCCTGTTCTTCTGTTGTCTTCCCATTGACTGTGGGTATTGTGTATAGTCCAGTCTTAGTAGAATGGATTTAGAAGAGTTAAAAGGTAAACAGTACTTTTTTGAGTGGTGAGGGTTGGGTGATGGTGGAGTAGCAGGGGTCAGAAGTCAGGAATGCTGAACACCAAAATTTTGTTTCTCTGCTTCACAAAATGACAATAAACAGTAGCCAATGCCAACGGTTGTTGAGTGTGCTGCCACAAACTTGGTGAACTCGCTGCCATCACTGAAGGCAATATGGCGCTGCTGCCACACCCTCGGTTGTGAGGCTGGCATATTTCTTTTCTGTTTTTGAGCTCCACTCTGAGTCCCTGGAGGCATGCTGAGCCCGACCCCTGAGAGCTTTAGATGTTCCTTGCACTGAGAAAACTGCTGAATTACACCCGGCTGTTCCGCAGCTGCTCACCTCAGCTCGCTGTCTGCCCCTCCTCTCTGGAGCCTGGTGGCTGGTTGAGTGCGCTAGTCTGGAGCCATCCGGAAAATTCTCTGCTGCCAGCGGCAGTATGGTGCTGCTGCCGCGTCCAAGCCGTGAGGCTGGCATATCTCCTCTCCGGTTCTGAACTCTGTTCTGAGTCCCCCTCCTCTCTGGAGCCCGGTGCTGCGAGGGAAGATGGCTCTGTGGCGCGGCTCTGCCACCGCTGGAATGCGGGCTGGTTTCCTCTCTGGTGTCTGGCCATTCTTCTAACCTTCCTTCTCTCTGTCCTTTGTACTTACAGTTTTTATTTCTCTGCTGGTGGTGTTTTTTGGCTATGAAAATGCTGATTATGTAGTAATAAAGATTGATTTTTAGTGGGATTTGTAAATGCCGCTTTACTCGGTCACCATTTTCCTGGAAGCTATTTGTTTTTGTTTTTTTTTTTTCTAGTTTACAGTAATCACAAAAAAGAAGCTACAACTATTCCTGTGCACATTTTTGTGTGGATCTAATTTTTTTTTATTTGTGATAAATGCCCACAAGTGAAATTGTACATGATATCTCCCATGTTCAACTCATAGGGCTATAACAAAAAGGAGGAAAAATTATTCTCTGGGGCTCAACTTCTCAAAAGAATAAACTCAGATAATATTCATTTATAAGCCAATCAACTATGGTCAAAGGCTAAGTATGCAATGAACAAATACAAAACTATATCAGAATAGAAAGGGGACATTTCCAGGAAAGTACACATAGGCTCTATAGATGCTATGGCAGTGAGCATGAACATGGTGATCTTACTGGTCCAGATATTTTTGTTTAATGCTGCTCATCTCTTTTAATTCTTTTATTTAATTAGAAATATATTTTACATTTTGCAAATTATAAAGATTTAAGAAATTAAGTAGTACACAGTGGTAGCATGGGAATTTGTACCCTTTTGATTTACTTCATAACCTCAAATCTTAACTATCATGTTATATGGCCTTCAGGGAGATAAGTAAATTCCTTAAGGAAGAAGCACTTACCCATTTCCCATAAGATACAGATATTTTCCAAGATACAGATATTTTCTTTTTGAGTGGCAGAAGTGTGCTTCCCTTGAGAAGGCAGGCTGGCATCATGGAACTATTTTGACCTGAATTCAAATATAGTTAAGATTTTCTGAGTCATATGAATCTATTCAAAACCAGCACACATGCATGTGCACACACCAAGACTAATAGAAAATGCATCCATGTTTTCCATAAGCTGAATTTTATATAAAAAATAGCAGTATTTTAAGTACCTGCTGATTAATTCTCCTGGCTTTCATCTAGAGAGATTAGAACTTTATTCATATAATCGATATTTTTTAGTTCCTACAGAGACTACCACTTCTAAATTTTATAAAAATAAACTGTAACTGGAGGGTTATAAATAAGATTCAACAAACTCACATATAAAACAATGGTGGAGGGTTGCATAATCAGGATAAAATGCTATGAATGTGCAGTAAAAATTCCCTCAGGAAATAGATCAGGCAACATTTTCACAAAGAAATGGCACTTTAACTAAACCATCCAGACAGACAGTGTAAATATTCACACAGAAATGGTGGTGTTACTATTGACTCACTTAGCTGGAAAAAACGTATGCACCTAAAGTTGAAGTTAAAATATTGTTTATTTTCCTGAAGTAGGCTTTCATGTTACAATTGTGCTTCTGAAAGATTTAAGGTTACAGATATCCTCTTGATTCCACAGCACAAGGAACTGGAAAGAGCATGACAGAGTTAAATGATGATAATAATAAAATAATTATAAGATAACAGAGGCCAGACTCTAAACATTATGTGAAAATACTATAGTAATCCAGGTTTCTGATAACACTATCCCTTATTTGAAAAAAGATAAATGAATTAGAAGCATTTTTAAATCTCTCCATAGCTCTTTGTCATAGAACAGGATTTTACTTCATTGGGAGTTTTTGTTGTTTTTGTTTGCCCTGTATTCTCCCCTATTTTAACCTGAATTTTGTGTCCATCTTACATATACTTCTCTATTTATTTCTTTTCTATGACTTCTTATTTTTATCATTTGCTTTCTTTTATTTTTTCTTCCCCATCCTATTTTCCTTTTTTTTTTTTATCTCCCAACTCATCATCACTTTCTGTTATCCTGATTCTCTGTGCTGGTGATAAAATAATGAGATGCCTGGTCTTTGGATTACTGCAAAGAATTCAAAGAGACAAAAATTCTTTAAAGTACTCCCTAAGGTTTTTACTTAGTACACCCAGGAACTGAGTCTTCAAATGTAGCATCAACTCTGTAAAATGTATATCTGAATGAAAAAGACAAAAGTAAGCTACTTCTACCTAATTCTGAACATTAATTGAAGCTTTATTTTTACATAGCATGAGAATATTTGTTCTATGACAAACTATTACCGTATACCTCTAGACACTAACCCTCCAGATAAGATTACATAGTGAAGATAAATATATGTTTTAATCCTAAATTGTATGTTTGCTCTATACCATTCTCTTAGCATGTGTTCATTGAGTTAACATTTTTAAATATAAAGAAGTTTTGCTAAGGTAAAGGGTTATGGAATATTTTATTCATAGAAAACTTCAAAGCCATAGTCTTGTTAAATCAAGTAATCCTAATTGAAGCTATTAGCCAAAAGTGACTAGCTAAGTTTTATTATTTTGTTCTAGAAGGAAGGATGTGATTTGTGATAGACACATGGAAAATTCATAATTCAATGTATTTTACTTCAATATTAAACTAAAATAGTGAAGTGTCTAAAGAAGTCAGGGGCTGAGTATAGATTTCAGCATTATAGCTACTTAACGATGGTGTCTTTGGTTAATTAGGCCCATCTTAACATACCATCCATTGTTCTCAGTAGGGGTGAATGAGGACAAGAAATGGAGTGTGGAGGGAAACTCCAAAATCACTGAGAAAAAATTTCAAACTACACACAACTCCCATGTCTTCACATACACATGTACATACACACATACATGTGAGCACACACACACACACACACACACACACACACACACACATGCACTCACCTCAGATTCTAATATGTATGGCCCCTCTGGCACATATTTGAATTTCAAAATGAAGGAAAAGAGGACAGAAAAGAGAAGGTGAAAGGAGAGAGGGACAGGCATGTGTGTTTTATGACATTCCCCCAGGACAGGCTGACTCCCAATTATTTCCCTCATCCTCCTTCCCCAGTGTCAAGTCATTAAGAGAGATGATTCTGAAAATTTCGCTCCAATGAATCTGACATGGTATTTGTGCTGCATATTATGGATATGTGAACTTTAAATGTGACATTTTGATTTTTTTTTTCAGCTTGGGTTACAAAGAGTTTTAAAAGGGATAAAAAGCTCCATCAAGTAATCCAAACATTTTTGCCTTCTTTAAAAACCAATTAACCTGTAACTCTTATCCTATACACATTGTATTTAAGTTGAACACATATTACTTGCTTATATGACAGAAGAAACAACTGTCCCATGAACTGTACAGTTTTGTTGGGTTGAACACTGTATAATTTCAGGGGTCCTTTTTCATATGATGTGAAAGATGTCCCCTAACTTGTATAATTTGTAAACTGTACTCTCTGCATAGCTGTATGGGTCAACAATATTCATCCCTTCTTTGCTTTATATTATAAAAACTATATATTACAAATTTGGGACATCTTTTTGTGAGTGTTTTATTTTGCTATGACAAATGTTCAGAATGAAAAAAAGTTAATATGTAAGATGAAATATAAAAGTCATCTCCTGACTAATCATCCCCAATTTTCATTTTCCTTGTTAATCATTATTAACAAGTTTGGGGTTATCCTCCATAACTCTGTGTGTGTGTGTGTGTGTGTGTGTGTGTGTGTGTGTGTGTGTGTGTGTAAAATATACATATTGATTTCACAATTTTATATAGTATGTGTTATAATGAAAAGGATACATGGTCACTATAGAAAACTTGGGAAAAGAAAAATCCTAGACCATACCATTTAAATGACCATAATCTACTCTTTCTAATCTAATACTTTATTATATGAAATTATTCTCAATAAGTTTAGGAAATAGCTTGATCTTGGCAATGATAGTCTCCAGTTCTAGTTATTAACGTCACTTGTCCACAAAATCTAATGAATATGATTGTTATGCATTTACCTTGTGCCAACTATTATTGAGAGTTAAGGGCACCCATAATGACTGGAGTGTCCCATTAAGTCCAACCATCCAATAAAACACCCACTCTTGAGGAAATAGATAAAAGAAAGTGTTAAGAACATAATGTGCATGGTAGTGCACACCTGTGATCCCAGTATTTGGGAAGCTGAGACAGGAGGATCATGCAGGTCCAGGACAATCTTGGCAACTTGGGAAGACTCTCAGAAACCTAGTAAATCCTGTTTTAAAACCAAAAATTTTAAAAAGGGTTAAGGGTATAGATCAGAAATAGAATGTTCCTGGGTTCAATTCCAGTAACACACACACACACACACACACACACACACACACACACACACACAAACTGTCCCATGAACTGTTTTATGACATGTTTTTATGACATGTTTTATGTTTGTTTGTTTTTTGTCATCTGGGGATTGAAACCAGGAGCATTCTACCTCCAAGCTACACTTTCAAGCCCTATTTTTTATTCTTTATTTTGAAACAGAGTCTTGCTACGTTACAAAGGGCCTCACTAAGTAGCTGAGGCTGGCTTTGAACCTGTAATCCTCTTGTCTTAACCTTCCAAATACTGGAATTACAAGCTGTGACACCATGCCTGGCTCAGAAAGCTTTTTGTGAAAATTAAATTATGAGTGTTTTTCTCCCTCAAAAAAATACTTTCTTTTGGCATTATGTTCATATGTGAGAATACCAATGCCAGTCTCAATGTTATGTATGGGGGGAGTGCAAAGGAAGGAGGAAAGGCTCACCATATGCGTCCCTATCACTATGAACTGCATTATCATGTGGAACTACAATATAAGTACTATAATATAACTACAATATTTTTATACAAATAAAAGTATAAAAAATTTAAAACCATGCTAACTTTCACCTTAAAAATGAAAAAGGAGCTCTTCGAGGATTTAGGGGGCACTACTGTTTGATGATGTTCTCAGAGGACGAAAGGTTTCCTGGAGCAACAGTTGTTTCTTGTGCACATCTTGTCTTTTGTTATTCCTGCAGTGTGTCAGCAATCACTAAAGGAAGTGTGGAGATTCACTCTTGACTTAACCTGAAGTGACTGTCGACATGGCTTTGGCCCTAGAAGATAATCAGATCATCCTTAACTTACTGACCAGCATTATCATGGATGACAGACTTATTTCTTGTAAGTCAATACAGAGTCTGTAGAATTATAATCTATCCTACTATGCTTAGATCAATGCCTAGGACTACGTGAAAAAAGTCAATACAGAAATTAAAAGAAAAAGCCATCTGTGTTTCTGAGACAAACCCTTTCATTCATGGATTTATTCATCTGGCTGTGACTAGCACACTGAGGGTACAGTTCAGGCCCTGAGCATTATGATGGTCTTATCTTACTAATTAGAGTTCTTCTGCTAGCAATCTTAATTAAAGATTCTATGAGAAAATATAAATTTTTCCCTTTGGTTGGTCATATTAAATAGATTAGCCAGCTTAGGAGCATCTCATAAGAAAATTCTCTCCATGTGAGAGCAATACAGAATCCAGGAATAGGTATTTTGAGGAAATAATCCTCCCTGAGTCCTGCACATCTTGCAAGGAGAGATTTTCACATGTTCTTGCCTATCTTTTCAAGCATAATTGAACAGTCAACAGTCTTGGAACATAAAAATGTAGAACAATCAAAGCAAAGTGCAGGTTTTCTAATAATCTTGGAAGACAGAGATAAATACTCCTTCTAGAGCAAAGGGCCAGAATACTCATTGCCAGCAGAGTAAAAATAACATTCTCATAGATGGGTGTGATGAACATGCTTGTGATTCCTGGGCTTGGAAAACTGAGATGGGAGGATCACAGGTTCTAGGCCAGCCTCAGCAATTTAAAAGGACCCTTGGATACATGGCAAGTAAAAATATAAAATAAGCTGGGGGCATAACTCATAGGTAGAAATCACCTGGGATCAATATGAAGCAGACAAAAAATAAATAAATAAAACAAAGTCCCCTTCTTGAGCAAAAGGAAGACATGTTTATTGCTCATGATAAAAGTTTTGAGCTTCCCAAACTCAAGTCTTATAAGGAAGCCATATGTGTGGGCATCCATCTGGGCACATTAAAGTGTAAGAGTTAAGGGCAAGGAGATTTGACACCAATGTGCTGATGTTCATGTTGTTTAATATTCCACAAAGAAAACCCATTTATCTCTGGAGTGTCATTTCTTCTACCAAACTTAAAAGTGTAATAAGTTATTACCAAGTTGAATAAAGTCTTGGAGACTCCACCGTTGACAATAATATTTTCATATTCAAAAACCTTCTATGATACTCTTAAGAGTAAACTCCTTACCATGTTCTGCAAGGCCTGTATCATCTTCTTCCTCTCTGCCTCTCCACATACCACTTACGGTTTGCTTCACGACATTCTTTATTCTTTTACTGACTCAAAAAGATTTCCCAGAATTCCATCTACCACAGACACATAAAATAATGGATATATTGATAAGGACAGGTTGGGGGAATGCTATAAATAAAAATCAATAAATTTATATTACAATTTACTTAAGTAGGTTGATGTGTTGCTCCTTGGAGACATATGGTCTGGTACTGTGATCTTATGTAACACTGTGCCACTGGTATGTATCTTAATATTGCAGCTTCACAATGTAAGTATTACTCTTATGACCTCTAAAATAACAACTTTAGATGAAAACCTTTCCACTAGAGATAACTGATAAATTAAATGTGAGGAAATCAGAGTTTCTGAGCAGCTAGAAATGAAGAAATATTATTACTTCAACACTGCTAATAAAGTACACTCACAATACATCTTATATTAGAGTTCCAAATCACCATTTCACTAGATTCATGGATATATTTCAACAGGGGAGATATTTAGAGACATAAAATTCCAGCATGGTGATGGTAGAATTGGTAAGACAGTAAAAATAATTAAATTGTGGCTGAAAAGATGAGAAATTTTAGAATTGAAAAAATAATTTGGTTCAGTGGTATTTGAGGATATCTAAGGTTTATTTGAACATTTTACACCCACGTTTTGGCCCTCTGCAAATAGCTGACATAATAACTTTTTGTTATAGGAGAATTTAAAAGAGAGAGCAGGAAAATTAAACTGTCTTTATTCCTTGCACAAAATAATAACTACTTTTATATTCCTCTTGTCCTTCTCAGCCTTTAACTAGGCAGTCAACCTTCCTATAAAAACTCACGTAGACAACAAGAGATGTTTAAAAGAAGCACTGTATTATTACAAGATCTAAGGCTTTCTTCCCTACAAAAGGAGTAATTGCTTTGATCCTCCATCAGTTTATCACTAAGGGTTTTACAGTTGCCAGCAACTTGTTATAAAATTCTGCAGAGAAAAAAAAATCACTCTGAGTGCTGATGCCTTTGACATCCTTCCCACCACAAACTCCACACATGACACACAGTTATAACCTTCTTAGAATCATAAAACCCAAAAGTCCATGAAGAGCCACAGTGCATATCAAATCCATGCACCTGCATTTAAGGTCCCACTCTGCATATGAAACACTGAATAAATAAGAACCAATCACTTTGTTCAAAGGGTAGAAGCCTCATTTCTTGAATTTGTAACTGTCTTGTCACCAAATACAATGCTCTGAGCTAGCAGTCACTCAGTGTTCTTCAAGGCTGTTGTCAGTGACTGTCAGAAAAGCGTATTTTCCACCCAGTCTGATTTTCTACTCCCCTACATCCAAACAAATCACCTTTAGTAGCTATCAAATTAATTATTACTCACCATTTTGTTATCATTATTACTACTCTCATGTTCCAATGATGGGAACAGAATGAGAGATCAAGAGATTTGAAACTCAGACATACAGCGAGTGATGGATCTAGAACTCAGTCCCCAATATAACAGCCTATGGTTTTTCACTATAGTTTGGTTGTGGAAGGGGGGGTTGATTAAAAATCTGTACTTTCAATGTATAATTCAGTTTATTTAGTTTCAGTACTAAAATTACCAGAGTCAAGAAGCACAGTAAGAGAAAGTTTCAATAAAGGGGTCTTATAGCATAATACTCTTTTTTTTTTTGGAAGAAAGATGATATTTTATAAAAAAAAATATTAGAAGGGAAGAATGATACATTTCCTTTTCTTTTCTTTCTTTTTTTTTGTTTTTTTTTTTGGTGGTACTGGGGTTCCTGGAAGCCCTTCTACCTCCATGATACACTCCAAGACCTACTTTTTTATATTTTTATTTGGAAACAGGGTCTATTAAGCCAGAATGGCTAGCTTCGAACCTGCACGGTCCTCCTGTCTTCGCCTCCCAAGCGTGGGGATTACAAGCGTGCACCACCACACCTGGCAGAATTATACATTTCAAAACTAAGGGGAAAGGGATTATGAATGCATTTCTTTTGATGATACTCATCAAAAATAGGATATAAAACCAATACATATTTTTATAGTCATTTGTACTAGTATTGATATTCCTATAGCCAAGAATTTTAGTTTTGATTGTGAAGAAATGTAACCAAAACAGAGACAATAATAACCATGAAAAAAATAAAAAAACACTGGTACATGGCAGTCAGTGAATTTTCTGAGATCATTTCAGAAGTAATATTAGAGTGAATTATAGAAAACTGCTGATATTCAACAAACTCTATCTCAGCTTTACAAACTGGAATTCGTTACATAAGCCAGTGATGGAGCCACTGTATTTCTAAAATATAAAGGCAAAGAAGCAACAGATTTACTTCTAACATCAATTTTATATTTACAAATGGCCCAAAATACCCAAAGCAGCTTTACCACTTCAAGTGCTATGAACAACATTTTAGTAAATACAAATAGGTATATTTGTATTTAAGTTTATAAACAGCATTTTTTTCATTTATGTGCAATCCATTACAATTCTTTCACCCCATTTTTTAAATTTCTACCATGAGGTGATAAACTGTAATGAGAACTAATAGAATGTTCTTTAGGGGGGAAAGCCTACCAATAAAAAAAAAAAAACTTGTTAGTTTTGTAAACAGTGGGAAAAAGTTTCTGTCATTGAAAATCAAATCAGTATTTTCTTGAAAATTGATGAAATTCTATAAAAATTGAATACCTTTTAAAAATATCAGTCTCCCACCTCACTACAAAAAGTAAATTAACTCTCTGGTTCTGCAATTGAAACCAGTCCTAGTGTATTTCATAGTTATCGTATTTTTCTCCTCCTCTTTTTTTAAAATTTTTATTGGAGCATTGTAGTCATACATCTTAATGGGATAAAAGATGGTGGAGATGTACATGCACACAATAACCAATTAGCCCTTAACCAATTCCTGCCCTGTTTCCTCCCCTCCCTCCTTCCCATGCTTGACTTAGTGATTGATTTGATATGTTTGCTTAAGTACATCATATGCTTTAGAGAGATTCCCTCTTCCCCCCTCCTATCCCCTCATTTTTCCTTATTTGTTCCTCTATAGAGTCTCCTTCTTTATATAGAGTTCCTCCTGTTACCCATTTCTCCCTAGCTTTCTCATACTAGGGAAAGCATCCTATTTCTTATTTTGGGGGGGGACTGACTAATCTCAACATAATGTCCTCCAGTTCCATTCATTTCCCTGTAAATGATGTAATTGTGTTTTTCTTTATGGCTGAGTAAATTGCATTGTGTACATATCCCACAGTTTTGTAATCCATTCATCTGTTGATGGACATCTCAGCTTGTTCCATAGTTTGGCAATCGTGAATTGTGCAACTAAGAACATAGATACACATGAATTCTTTTGATAGTTTGGTTTCCCAGAAGTGGTATTGTTGGGTCAAGTGGTAAATTTGTTTGCATTCTTCTGAGGATCCTCCATACTGTTTTCCAAAGTGGTTGCACTAATTTGCAATTCCACCAACAATGTTTTAGAGTCCCCACTTCTCCACATCCTCGCAGCATTTATTGTTGTTTGTGTTTTGAATGATTGCCATTCTAGTTGGAGTTAGGTGGAATCTCAGGGTAGTTTAAATTTTTAATGTTTTTCATTTAATCCTTATAAAGTCCATATGTGATAAAGTATCATCATAATTATCATCATCATCATCATCATCATCATTTAGAAATTAGAAAACTGAAGCATAACATGGGTAAGCAAGTGGGGTTGAAACAGAGTGTACAGAGGAACATGGTAAAATATGGGCCTGCAAAGGACCATGGATGCTCTTCCAATGTGCCAGGAACTGTTCTAAGAATGTATCACATGCTCTAGCCCACAAAGTCTGGTGAGCCAGAGATGGTAGAGAAAGATGCTCACCACCCCCTGTCCCAGTATAAAGTATAGCAGTGGATAGATGGGTTTGCTGGATAGATTTATAGGCTACAAAGTATTTTGAAGATGTGCCCCACATCTTACCATTAGAGGTTGATTCCTCAGAAATAACACTTGATTTTTCAATTTTAATAGATTTTGGAAACAAACCATTAAATTATTAACTCTTTGTTATTTTATGAGAATTGAAAGACATTTTGGTTGTTGAGTAGCTATTATCACAGGAATGAAAGAATAGAAATATTAATGGGAAGACAATTTTGAGATCAAAAGTGGTACCGAATGAGGTAGACTGGTGTGGAGGAAGATGCCCCAGGAAAGGGAGCTGGGGAAAGACTGGATATGAACTCAATATGTTCTCAGTAAGAATATCTGAGCCAGCCAGGCCTGGTGGCCCACACATGTCAGCCCAGTGCTTGGGAGGCTGAGACAGGGGGCTCATAGATTCAAGGCCAGCAAAGCAACTTAGAGAAGACTGTGTTTTCAAATTAAAATAAAATAGGGCTAGAGGTATAGCTCAGAGGTAGAGTGCCCCCTGGGTTCAACACCCAACAACACAAAAGAAAAAAATCTGAGTCTATTTTTCAAAAGTGTTCAATTTTAACAGATGTAAACAATGGTTCCTTGTGGTTTTTTGTTCATTTCATTTCTTAAGGAACCCCTTATGTTCTGAAAATAAAGCAAAACCCTCAAAGTAAAAAATTAATGATGCAGGCTATGTACTCAGGGAGTTATTATAAAAAGGGCTGAGATTGGTAAACATGAAGGCATACAAGAGCACTTGCCCGACTCAACTAGAGAAGAAAGGGGTCAGAGAGACTGGCACCCCAGAGGCAGTAGTAATTACTCTGACTTTAGGTAGGAGAGATATTGAGGAATAAAGACAATAGGATTAAACACCAGAGTTATCACCACTAAAGAGAAGTCTGTACCCTAAAGAGGGTATGGGGGTTGGAGAGGTTGTGAATCAGAAGTGTGGATCCATTGGCAATGTGAGTAGCCAGGCTTAAGCAGAGGGAGCACAGAATATGATCAGATGAGTGAGGCAGAGATGGTTGTAGAAGACAGAGGCATGTGGTCAGCAGCCACTGCCAACTCCAGAAAGAAATCTGGAGGGCACCAACTCCATCCTAAATTAAAGCAAATTTGGGGGGGAGGAAGACAAAAGATTTGATATCTCAAACTGAAGTAATGAAACCCATTAACTGAAAAAGTAATTCGATAAAACTGTTTCCTAACTGATTTCCAACAAAAAACTTACCAGGAAGTAATTTTACTAAAAATTTTATAGATTGAAAGAAGAAACTTTGAAAAAAATACTTTTCTTCCACTAATTCAATTAGCTGACATCTAATGAGTTTAGAGGAATATGATATAATAAAGTCATCTTAAAGCATCCTGAATTTGCATTCTGTAATATAACATGCAGAACAATGTTTTGATGTTCTTAACACTAAATTTTATATTTCTTTCATTTCATTTTTAAAATATATTTCTATGGTCCGAAGCAATCTAGTGATTTATGAATACAATGTGAAATAATTAAATCAGTCTAAGTAATGCATTCATCACCTCAAATGCTTATCTTTTTTTTTTTTTTTTTTTTTTTTTTTTTGGTGGCACTAGGAATGAAACCCTTCTACCTCTGGACTACACTCCCAGACATACTTTATATATTTTTTTAAAATTTGGAAACAGGATATCTTAAGTCAGAGAGATTAGCTTCGAACCTGCACGATCCTCCTGTTTCCGCCTCCCAAGCGCAGGGATTACAAGGGTGCGCCACCATGCCTGGCAAATGCTTATCTTTTTAAATGTATTTCGATCAGTGTATTGTAATTCTCCATTATAGTGAAGTTCAAAATGAGACAAACATGCATGAATACAGCTGTTGGTGTATTTCCCTGGGTACCCTTCCAGAACATGTTAGTGACAACAGTAGTGATACTCTCTTGTATGATATTGCATTATTTGAACTATTTTCTTCATTTACTTTGAGTAGTTTACTGGGGCCTCTCTTCACATAGTTGCTTAGTTTTGTCTATCCCAGTAAACCTAACATTTCTTCTTTCCTTACTCAAGAGTTTCATCTCATCCAATCTAATCTGTTGAATACAGAATTTGATTCTCTGGTCATTGCAAAGAGCTCACTCTCAGGTCTTCAGTCCTGGACACAGATGCAGACACTATTGATTCTGCAGCAGTTACTGCATGCAGGGGGATTTCAGAAGGTGTGGCTTTCCTGTCTCTTTCATTGAAAGGCTACAGGTTTATTGGTCTTGTCTTGTTTGGATTTAGCTTTAATTTTGCATTTATTTGTTTTTAACTAAGGTCTGCCAAAATGCATGATTTATTTCCAGAGTTTCAGCAACACATAGATGTAAAAACTAAGATGTATAACATCATTAATTTGATTGTGATAATAGAGAAGAATTGGGTGGAGAAGATGAATGTGGGCAGTTAGTTCCAGAACTGAGAAATTCTAGAGTGGCAGTGAAGTCAAACATGCAAGAATAGAGAAAATAATAAGAAAAAAGGCAAATAACCCAGGCCTCTTAAAAGCCCTTTCCCTCAAACTTACACATTTCCTCATTCATTCATAGGTAAAAACATTAAAGCATCTCCACATAGCTCCCCCAAAACTGCATCCTGGGTCGATGTCTATTTCCTCCTCTCAGAGCCATCCAACAGAGCAGGAATCTGAGATTGCATTTCCTTCCTGTAGTTACCAAGTTCTAGCATGTATCACAGGGCTTCATAGTCCCTCCTGAATTCCTTCTCATTTTACTCCCCAAACCAATACTTGAACTCAAGCTTCTAGTCTTTCTATATTTCTAACCAGCCTCCCAAATTCTCAACTCCCACATGCTAATCCATTCTGCAGAACTAAACATGCTTTTCCACAAATCAATGCAAAGATCATGTCACTTTCTTGCTGAAAACGGTAAGCTCTTCCCCTGCCTGACATGTTAAAGGCCAGTTTCTCTGCTTTTGTTTACAGCCTCACAAGACTTTGCTCTACCTCGCCCTTCCAGCTGTTATTATTACTTCTGCCCTCCTTGTGCTCAAAGGCCCATCCAAAGGAGGTGACTCCAACTACTCCCTCCCAATGGGATTTCTCTTCACCTGTCTTTCTCAAAATCATCCCCCTCCATCAAGGACAGCCCTTATAAAAAAGCTTGGCAGCCAGGTGTAGCACATACCTATTATACCAACACTTGGCAGGCTGAAACAGGAGAATCCTCAGTTCAAGGCCAATCTCAGCAACTTAGTGAGACCCTCAACAATTAAGTGAGAACTGTTTTCAAAATAAAAATAAAAAATAGGGCTGGGAGTTCTAGCTCAAAATACCTCTGAGTTCAATCACCAGTACAAAAAGAGAAAACAAAAAAATAAAAATAAGAGGAAAGGAAAGGGTACCTCACCCTATTCACAAGGGAGAAGGCCTCATAGCCTAATTGATCTCAAAATCTACCTAATACTATTATATTGGTTATTCAGTTCCAGCAACTGAATTTGGGAGTGGACATGCTCAAACCATAGCATATTCCTATTACAATCCTAAGAACCCCCTGGCTAGAGTACTTTTTCAATATAATGCAAAGTAGTGTTTAACTTGAATAGGATACATTATTTAAAATGAGAGTACTCACAAATCTTATTTCATACATAGAACAGAAAACCCTTGAAAACAGAATTCAGAGAAAGCCATGTTTTATCATTTATCTGGGGTTCTTTATTACTTTATGGGGAGAGGCTACTGAAAACACAACATAGAGATACAGAGAGAAAAAGATACACACACACACACACACACACACACACACACACACGCAGAATCACAAACAAGCCCACAGAATGCACCGTCTCCTTCACCCAGATGTTCTGAGGATGCATCAGTTGGTGATGGTTCACAGCACTGCAAATGAAGACAACATGGTCCTTTGTTCTGAGCAGATAAAGTTCTTCTCATTTGTAAAGCTCTTGGATGATTTAAGATTTGTGTAAATAAACAAATGACATTACATTCTCAAAGACAGCTTTCACGTTGCATGGGTGTAACAGCATGTAAAAATTCTGCTTCCAGCCAATGTTCAAAGTGGTAAGGTCAAATGAGAATTATGGGAACTGATGGGGTCTACTGACAATTTGGAGATTGAAGCTTATATGTATGATGAAGATAATGAGTCTGAGAGTGTGGTTATTATCTCAGGGGACATTAATACAACCAGAAAATCCAGAGATACAGAAATCAAAACAAAAGAGGGAGAGGAGTAAATGAAAGAAAATAGAAAAAAATATTTTAACACAATTTTGTTTGAAATCAAATGAATTAATTTAGGGTAAAATTACCCAGCTCTTTAGAACAATTCTATATAATATGTTAAGTCTTAAAATGACAGGCCCACAATACATGAGCTTTGGATTTTAACCCAGTGTCTATCGATATAGGCTATTTCTATTATGTAAATGTTCAGAGAGACACAGCACACCAAAAACAACTGAAGTCCACCTTCCATCTCACCCTATGGCCAGAAAATTACTCTCCAATTATGCTCATCCCAATAACCCTCCTCACCCTCATACTTCTAGAAGTCCCTCTCCTCTCTACAGGCTATCATCAACATATGACTTCTCTCACTGCCCACAAACATACTGACACCGTCCTCTGAAAACCTATAGCACTTTGCAAGGTGCCAATGGCCCATTAAATGGCACCATATTTTTTTTATCCACTTTGCAGTGGGGAAGAGGATATTTTCCTGTAGAGTTTTCTATTCCTATCAGTTATATCTCCCTGCAGCTATTGTCTCCATCTATATACATCCTGACCTGTAATTGCAGTTCCAAATATATGTTGCCCGAGAAACATGGCCTGGATTTCTGGCTTCGTTCAGATGCCACTCTTCAGTGCTACACAAATCACTGTCACAGCACTTGAGCGTTGTGCCAAAATAGTCATTTGCCCGCACTCATTATAGTCACGTTTCTCCATTTATAGGATCATACTCCACCTTATAGCTGTTTGTATAGGTGTGTATCTAACATTGTGTGTATTACAATAATATTTTTTCTCTGCCATAATTATTGCATTTTGCTATTTTTCTTTGGGGAAATGCAGTAAGTAGAATAAACTGTCAGTTGTGCAGGGTTATTACCTTTGCGATGACAGTTATCTTTGGTTAACATCTCCACTGTCTGTGCACATGGCAATAATAAGAATTATTTTTTAACTGAAAGAAGCCTCAGAAATCACCTATAACAATCACTCCCATTGTATAAAAGTACTAAAGTAATATGTCGGTGACTCAGGAACACTGAAAACTCTACATGTTCAAAACCAGACTCAGCATTTTTTTCTTTGGATGTGCTTTAATTTTCTGTATTATTAGGGACCATTTGCAGTGCTGACCTGTGATGATTAGTTTTACATGTCAACTTGGCTAGGCTACAGTCCTGTCTGAATCAATCACTAATCTAGGTGTTACTTTATGAAATAATTACCATCTATATCAACTGACTTTAAGCAAAGGATATTACCCTCAGTAACCTTGAGAGGACCTCACCTAATCAGCTGAGAGACCTCAAAAAGCAAAACTACGATTTCTCCAAGACAGAAAGAATTTCACATGTGACTGCTGCGTTAGCTCATGCCAGAGAGTTTCCAGCCTGGTTTTCCTAAGGGCCTGACTTGTGGATTTCCTCTTGCCTACTCAGTCCCCACAATAGCATAAGCCAATTTCTTGCCATAGATATGTAGACAGGTGTTGACAGAAGCTAGATTCATACTGTTTCTGCTTTCCTGGGAGAACCCTGATTGATACACTTCCTCTCATCTTTTTTCCTTTCTTTCTTTCTTCCCTTTCTTTCTTTCTTTCTTTCTTTCTTTCTTTCTTTCTCTCTTTCTTTTTCTTCATCTCCCCCTCCTGTCCTCCTCCTTCTACTTCTCTTATTCCCTTTCCTTATTTGTATACTTTTATGGTGCATTATAATTATGGATCATAGTGAAATTCAAAGTGACACATTTCTACATGCACATGGCACTTGGCATACTTCTTTTCAGGATACCCATTCTCATCCACAGATCCTTTTGGTTAGACACTAGACCATATAACCCACTCCCAGCTTTCTTCAGCTACTATTACTTAGACTTAGGTTCCAGGCACAAATAAGCTCTCTCCATATGCTGGCAGGCATCCTCATTTATTTTAACTTTCTTCAGAAGGATGTAAAGGAGCAATTTAATTTTTTATCCTAGGCATTTTTTATTTTATTTTATTTTTTAGCATATTTATTTATTTATTTATTTTAATTTATTTTTTAATTGGTGCATTATAGTCATATATCAATCACATTGGAGTACAGGACTTGAGAACATATACAAGCACACATCATCCAATTAGCCCTCATCCAGCCCCCATCCCATTCCCTCCCCCTCCCTCGATCCCATGCTTGTTTGGTGATACATTTGTTTATGTACCTCCTGCATTTTAAAGAGGCTCTGTCCTCCACTATTCCATACCTTCTGATTGGTCACATTAGTTGCTTCACTATAGGGCCCTTTCTATAGCTCAACCTCTTCCTGTTGATTAGGGAAAGCATCTGATTTATATTTTCTGCGATATTTCTCTGTGCATGCCGCGTTGCAAGTACTGATCCCACTCTTGATGGCCCCAGTATTGGCCTGGCTACCCGGTGGACTGATCCAGACCTCGCTGGCCCAAGCAGCGGCCTTGCCTCATGGGAGGCCCCAATTCTGGTCTCGCTGGCCCCGACACCAGCCTAAACCCTCAGCTGGCTCCAATTCTGGCCTCGGAGGCCTCAGTACTGGCCTTGCCTCACGGCAGGCTCCGATCCCGTCCCCTCTAGCCCCAGCTCGGCAGGCTCCGATCCCAGCCTCGGAGGCCCCAGTAGCAGCCTTGCCTCCTGTCAGGCTCCAATGCCGGCCGTTGGCCCCAGCATCGACCTAACCCCTCGGCAAGCTCCAATCCCGGCCTCAGAGGCCCCAACACCGGCCTTGCCTCACAGCAGGCTCCACTGCTGGCCGCTGGCCCTGGCATCGGCCTAACCCCTTTGCAGGCTCTGATCCCAGCCTCAGAGGCCCCAGTAGCAGCCTTGCCTCACAGCAGGCTCCAATGCCAGCCATTGGCCCCAGCACTGGCCTAACCCCTCGGCAGGCTCTTATCCTGGCCTCGGAGGCCCCAGCACCAGCCTTGCCTCGTGGCAAACTCCGATGCCGGACTCACTGGCCCCAGCACCGGCCTAACCCCTCGGCAGGCTCTGATCCTGGCCTCAGAGGCCTCAGTAGTGTCCTTGCCTCACGGAAGGCTCCGACACCAGCCGCTGGCCCCGGTAATGACCTAACCCCTCAGCAGGCTCCAATCCAGACCTCGGAGGCACCAGCACCAGCCTTTCCTCATGGTGAGCTCCGATCCTGGCCTTGCTGGCCCTGGCACCGGCCTAACCCCTTTGCAGGCTCTGATCCCAGCCTCAGAGGCCCCAGTAGCAGCCTTGCCTCACAGCAGGCTCCAATGCCAGCCATTGGCCCCAGCACCGGCCTAACCCCTCGGCAGGCTCTTATCCTGGCCTCGGAGGCCCCAGCACCAGCCTTGCCTCGTGGCAAACTCCGATGCCGGACTCACTGGCCCCAGCACTGGCCTAACCCCTCGGCAGGCTCTGATCCTGGCCTCAGAGGCCTCAGTAGTGTCCTTGCCTCACAGAAGGCTCCGACACCAGCCGCTGGCCCCGGTAATGACCTAACCCCTCAGCAGGCTCCAATCCAGACCTCGGAGGCACCAGCACCAGCCTTTCCTCATGGTGAGCTCCGATCCTGGCCTTGCTGGCCCTGGCACCGGCCTAACCCCTCCGCAGGCTCTGATCCCGATCTTGAAGGCCCCAGCACCGGCCTTGCCTCATGGCAGGCTTCGATCCCAGCCTCACTGGCCCCAGCTTTGGCCTAACCCCTTGGCAGGCTCTGATCCCGATCTTGAAGGCCCCAGCACCGGCCTTGCCTCACGGCAGGCTCCGATGTCGGCCATTGGCCCCGGCACCGACCTAACCCCTCAGCAGGCTCCGATCATTGTCTCCGTGGTTATTATTTCAAAGGTTCCAGGTGTAATGTATCAGATCTCTGCCCTCCCTGAGTACTGGCCACTGCCATTACCACTGCCTCCACCATTTCAAATCCTTCCCAGACTCTCTTTCCACTCTGAATGTTGTCCAGTGTTCCTAAGCATGCGTGACAGTAGCATTCGACATTTGGTGTAATTTCTCCAAAAAAATAAGGTTGGTAGGATCCGGTTTCTGCTTCTCCTGAATACAAGTCTCCACCGCCATCGCGGAAACCGCTTTCAACATCGCCTTTCTCCTTGGTCTCCGCTAAACTCTCTCCTTACAGGTGATGTCCAAGATTCTTAACAATATAGAGAAACAGTAGTCCTCCTTCACGGGGAATTTTTCCATAAGTTCCAGTGCATTTAGATAAGTTTTGTCTGCATTTCCAGTGTCCTGGCATCCGTAACAGCTTTCTTAACTCCTCTCCGATATTTTTCTGTTTCTTTTTCTTTTCCTTTTTTTTTTTTTTAATAAGAGAAGACAGTATATGTGGTTTGAGGAGGTAGTGGGATCAGGCACTCAGTAGCACTGTGACCCAGTCGGTTTCCCCATGGGTCCAGAGTGCTCCGCATTACTCTGCCTGGGGCCCAGGGTTCCGCGACCCGGGCCCTGGCTGGCATGGCCTGCGCGACCCCCACCCGGGACCCAGGGTATTGAGCCTGTTTTCTCCAGGGGTCTGGCGTGCTATGCACGGTTTGGCCCCGGGGCCCAGAGTCCCGCGACCCGGGCCCTGGCTTGTGTGCCCCACACAAACCCCACCGGGGACCCAGCATCTTACTGTGCCTGGCTTCTCCAGGGGTCTGGCGTGCTACGCACGTTAGTTCCGGCCCCTTTGCCCAGAGTCCCGCAACCCAGGCTGTGGTTGGCATGCCCCGCGCGACCCCCACCCTGGACCCAGGGTACTGGGCCCAGTTTCTCTATTTATTTATTTTTTTAATTTATTTTATTGAAAGTAAATGTTATACATTTAATCTGTATTTGGTGCCCTCTCCCCCCCTCATTTCCCTTCTCCCCTCCTGATACTTAATACCCAGGCTAACCTTGCTATATTCGTACTTTTACACCTATTTGGAAATAGCCGCTCATCAATCAAGTTCAGCCTCCTTCCTCTCTTAGTTTTCCATTCAAACTTTGCTGAGATTTCCCTTTCATTATCTGGAGTCCCTCTGGTATCCCCAATGCTCACTCGTTTGGGCATATTAGAGGAAACATATGTCCCTTCTCTTTCTGTGTTTGACTGATCTCACTTAACATAATGCAGTCAATTAATATTTGATAAAGAGGCCAAACTCATACGCTGGAGAAAAGACAGCCTTTTCAACAAATGGTGCTGGGAGAACTGGCTATCCATTTGTAGAAAGATGGAACTAAACTCCTATATCTCACCATGCACAGGAATCAACTCGAGATGAATCAAAGACTTAGAAATCAGACCAGAGACTGTGAAGTTATTAGAGGAGAACATAGGCTCATCACTACAACATACAGGCACAGGCATTTTGTATTTTAACACTAGCATATGGCTAAGGGCCAGAGTGATTGCCAGAGAAATAAATACACAAAATGTCCAGTTACAGGAAATGAAGAATATAGAGAAATATAAAGAAAGTCAGAGAAAGCAGGGAAGATAAAAAGAAGGTAGGAGAGAAGATGGGGGGAAAAGGATTTAGTACCTTGTTCATGTTGATCTTTGGCTGCAGTTTTAATTGTATTATCCTTTGCTACAAGTTCTTCAAATGCTTCTCTCTTCATTGTATAGCCAAACTATCTTGGCTCAAAGCCATATTAATCATCAAATCTTCTCTAACTCCTTCCCATCTAGTTAGTTATCAATTTCAATAAAGTCCATAAACCTCACATGTGCATAACCAGCTCTGGCCCCTGAATTGTTTGCAGCAAACCTTCCTTGCAACAAACTCAGGCTACAAAATTGCCTCTTAGTCTTGCCACATCAGATTTCTCTATTCTCTAAACCATCCTATGTACAACTGCAAAGTAATCACCTTAAAGTATAACTCTTAACACATTACTTTCTAGATAAAACATATCCAAAGACTTTGGATGGGCTAACAGTTTAAAAAAAACCTGCTTTACTCTTAACAATTAAGTTCTTCTTACATAATATAGTCACCATATACTTAGTCAACAATTTTTCTTCCTATTTCTCAATTTGCTACTATATTTTCCAGTTGAAACTGAGTCCTCATTTTCATTATCCATTCATCTGTTGATGGACACCTAGATTGGTCCCATAATTTGGCTATTGTTAACCATGCTGCTATAAACATAAATATATGTGTAACTACACCAGAATGAAAATGTGATGCATACACACAATGGAATTTTTTTCAGCCAGAAAAAATCAAAATTGTGTTATTTGTGGGAAAATGGATGGAACTAGAAAGTATTATGCTAAATGAGTTTAGCTAGTCTCAGAAAGTGAAGGATCTTCATAAAAATGAGAAACAACAGTAGAACAGTAGAAGGCAATTAGGAGAGGGAGGTGAGAAGGGTAAAATATGAACAAAGAAGGAAACAGTTTAAATAACTATGTCTATATATGAAGGTATAACTAATATATATGAGTTGTGGGGATCAGGGTGGGATCCAGAAAAAAATGCACCAAGTGCTGTGTGCACATATGTTTCTATCACTCTAAATCTCATTATGAGGTAAAATTAAAATTAACCAAAAAAATATATTAAAAAAGAAAACTGCAGGGCATAGTGGTGCACACTTGTAATCCCCACTCTTGGGAGGCAGAGACAGGAGGATCCTGCAGGTTCAAACCTAGCCATGCTGGCTTAAGAGACCCTGTTTCCAAATAAAAAGTATAAAATAGGTCTGGGAGTGTAGCCTAGAGGTAGAAGGGTTTCCAGGAACCTCAGTACCACCAAAAAAAAAAAAAAAAAAGAAAAAAAAGAAAGAAAGAAAGAAAGAAAAGAAAAGAAAAGAAAGCTGGATCCTTTCTATTCTATGATTACTTCCTGCAGCTTATCATCCCTTTGCTTTCTTCCTTCCTCTGCCTGTTGTGCCTGAGATCTAGTTCATGTCCCAAAGCTTGTAGTTGGTGTGGTGGTGTTAAGGCGGATCCTTTAATAGGTGGGGCTTAGTGGAAGGTGGTTAGGCTGTTGGGGCATCAGACTCAGAAGGGATTCCTGGCAGTCTCATAGAGCAAGTGGTTGTTGTAAAGTAAGGCTGCCCCATGTGCTTCCTCTGTTCTGCAGGTAGCGGGCTCCTTTCCAATTTCTCTACCATCTGCTGATACCTCCAGGGCTCTACACCAATGTGCTAGTGCCATGTTGTGGGGACCCTCCAAGCACCAGAATTCTGAGTCAAACAAATCACTTATGTTAAATAAAGAAGGTATTCTCTCAATATAAAATGGATTCCCTACACATCATCCACCTAAAAGAAATTGCCTTCTTATTCCAATTCAAGCTCAAATGCCAAAGATTTGGATGCCACATGAGTCCTCATGATAGATGAAATCTTTTTTTATGGTCTCCTCATCTTTAACTAATGACCTGATGCAAATATCACATTTCCTAATCTCTTGCTGTATCATCCTTTCTACCCCATTTGGATGATAAATTCCTTAAGAGCAAGATTGGTACCTTCTCAGCTTTACAACTGAATGTCATGATGTGAACACAGTAGATGATTTAAAAAATATGCCTGTGTGAATTATCTGAGAGAACACAGCTCATCAGCGATGGAGATGAAGCCAGATCTACATCAGGCAGAATTTTACATCTACTTATTTTCCTCTCTGCTAGTCTTCCTGGACTTAAAAGAGTGCAGAAATATCAGTATATCTTAAAAAGTAATATTATCTAAACGTTGATTCTTTTTAAAAAAATAAATTTTTCTTTACCAGAGGAAAAATGGGAGCTACTTACTTTTTCCTATCCCTTTGCAAGTGAAGAAAGAATTGACAACATATTTAATAGCACTTCAAAATTACAAAAAGCTCTTCCACGCTATCTCATTTCTGGTGTTATAATAATCCCATGACAATACCAAGTTACTTAGCAGTAACTTAGTAAGACCCTGATAATAACTATTATGATAACCAAATGATAAGATTAGGTTTAATAACAAAATTAAGTTCAATGATGAGATGTGGCAAATTAGTCTTAGGAAGGCTCAATGATTTGTGGAAGGGCACATGGTAGAAAGTGGAATAAAGTGTTGTGCACATATATGTCATTTTAACTATAAATTACATGATGATATGAGACTATAATGTACCAGTAAAAGTAAAAAGAAAAGAAAAAGTTTCAACATGAGATATCTAATCTCAAATAAAAGCTACAACTCTGGAAGCATGAGAATATATGTACAAAAATCATTAGGATTTCAACATTATGTGTAAAGAAGGGAAGGGAGTAGAGAGGGAGCCATGGGGAAACTCATCAACTATTATATAGGTGCATGTCCCTATCACTCTGAAATACATTATAATTTGAGACTACAATGCACCAATCACCATATACTAAAAAAATTATTTGAAATGATTTGGCAATGTGGTCTCTTATAAAAGTAAGAATTCAAAAATCTATAATAAACCCTCCAAGTAAAAAGCCAAAAAGTCATAACTGGTAGAAGATTTAATGGGTAAATTTTCTACTATATATCATTAATTCTCAGTCTACAAAGTTTTCCCATGGATTAAGGAATATTACTTTCTCTCAAATATTAGCTCTTTACTAAAAAATTACTGAGCACACAAAATATGTTAAAACTCTCTGAATATAGTGGTGGGATTTGACAAATGCTACTATTTTTAACATGATTTTTTGAGATTGATCAACCCTGCTGCTTCTGAAGCAGTACATGACCACATTGATATCCATGTCATGCAAAGACTAGCCACAAAGATTCAGCCACATATGAACATTATTTCTGCTTTCCCAAATTCAAATTTTACATCATTTTGGGGTTTTTTTTCATTTTCTTTTTAATTTTTTTTATTGGTGCATTGTAGTCATACATCTTAATGGAGTGCAAGATGGTGGAGGCATATTTGCACACATCACCCAGTTAGCCCTTACTCAATTCCCACCCCATTCCCTCCCACACTCTTCTTCTTATGTTTGGCTTAGCGATTGACACTTATATGTTTCTGAATGTACATTATGAACATTAGAGAATTTCCTTTTTACCCCTCCCATCTACTCAGTTAGGTTGCCTTATTTGCTCATCTATAGAATCTCCTTCTTCATCTAGAGTTCTTCCTATTATCCATTTTCTCCCTAACTTTTGCATATTAGGGATAAAATCTGGTTTCTTCTTTTGTGTGTCTGACTAATCTCACTTAGCATAATGTGCTCCAGTTCTATCCATTTCCCTGTAAATTACATAACTGTGTTTTTCTTTATGGCTGAGCAAAATTTCATTTTGTACATATCTCATAGTTTTGTAATCCATTCATCTGTTGATGAACATGTTGGCTGATTCTATAGTTTAGGCAATTGTGAAATTATATTGTTTTGACATGTTTCCTGGGTGCTACTTTTCTAGGTTACAGTTTGGAGATCCTACCAAACTGAAGCTATAAATATACATACTCTCTAGGTAATATACAGTGAATAGAATCTGTCACTGTTTCACATGATGCAATTGGAAGTGGGCCATGGTGACATATGTAATCCCAGTACTTGTGAGGCAGAAGCATGAGGATCACAAGTTTAAGGCAAGCCTCAGAAATTTAGTAATATCCTATTTCAAAAGAAAAGCTAAAGCTGAACATGGTGACACAGACCTATAATCCCAGTATTTGTAAGGCTAAAACAAGAGGATCGCAAGTGTATGGCCATTCTCAGCAATTTAGCAAGACTTTGTTTCCAAATAAAAAAATAAATTTGGGCTGGGATGTAGCTTAGAGGTAGCATGTGCCTGGGTTCAATAAATTAATTCTTAAAAATGATGACTTCGGGGATGTTAGCTCAGTGGTAGAATGCAACTAGGTTCAGTCCCTAGAGCCACAAAAACAAAAATAAACAAAACAAAATCAATAACAAACAGACTCTGATCCAAATAAGTGATGTGTGCATGTATTCCTCTATCATTTTATACCCTATGACTATAATGCACCAATAAAAATTTTTAAAAATAAAAATTAAAACATTTCAAAATGACCCTCAAAAATACCTATTGAGTTGTGTAATTAATATCAAGTGCTGTCCCAAGTACATAAACTAATATTATCTCACAACACAGTGTCAAAAACAAAATTGAGCCCATTCCACAGATATGGAAACAGAGACCCAGAGGAGTTATAAAATTTTCAGACTAACTCAGCTGATATTTCAGTATTGAGGCCAGAGCACATGAAAGCCTGTTTTGAAATTAAGAAAATAGGATTAAGGGGTGTGGTTTAGAGGTTGAGCACCCCTGGATTCAATCCTCAGTACCAAAAATAAAAATAAAAAATTATGCAAGGGAACTGTAATACAGAAAAGAAAATTTTTTCCACCCACAGAGCAAATAAATTGTAGTTAGAATAAAAAACAGGGATTTAAACCCAGGATTTCTATCCCAAAAGTCAAATACTAAATTTCTGCATTCCAATTCTATCAGTCCTTGGTTCTACAAGAAGTCCTACATTTACAGTCATTAGACAAAATTTTTAAGATTTGTTAGCTATTATCCTCCAATAGAAAGACTATTATGGGAAACTTCCAACTTCTACAGTGACAGCTTACTGAGTTCCAGGGCAAAGCAGACCCATGGCACTTTGCTTCAAAGGTGTTTTGCAACTGCCATCATGATAGGCACGAAGACACATTTTATCCAAGTCTCACTTGGATAAAGTTTAAATTCTAAGGCCCAGAAAATGTTTTCATAGTTTTCTCCCATGCCCACTCCTCTAGATAACCAAGAAATACTACTAAAGTTAGGTGATGAAGTCAGTTGATCTTGTTATCAGAATCCACCATTCACAGAATAATACATGAAAGTGGTGCCAACATGCCCAGTACCTTAGTAGTTAGTAGCTTTGTGCCATCAGTTTTAATGTTGTGTTCTCTGTTTTAACGTTTATCCATTATAAAAGAAAAAGTGTAACAAGGCATGCCTCTGTCTTGCAAATACTTCATAATTTGCTTGGCATGAATTCATTATTCAACATGAAGTTACTCACTGTTGAGCTCATTATTTTTTATAACTTCCCTGTGCTTAATTCCTGGCCCTAAGATAGTTAGAGGAAAATTATTTTAGATATAGAGATGTTCTATGGTTTTATTGCTTGTCTAATGAAAGTTGAAATTCACTACAACCTTCAGAGCTGGATTTATTTTTTGAAGATCTGCAAGTTTGTACCAGCCTGGCAGGTTTCAATTTGTGTTGTTGTTATTCTTACACTCTTATAGCTGACTTTATCAGCTACCTAAATTTATCTACAGATATATTACTTCTATATATTGAAATCAGAAAATTCAGAATTTTTTTGGTTTTTTTTTGGTGGTGGGGATGGAACCCTTCTACCTCCGGGCTACACCCCAAGACCTATTTTATATTTTATTTGGTAACAGGGTCTCTCAAGCCAGTGATCCTGCCTGATCCTCCTGTTTCTGCCTCCCAAGCGCAGGGATTACAAGTGTGAGCTACCACACCCGGCAGAATTCATAGACTTTAAAACTATGACATATTGAAAAATTCCATAGAAGAATTAAAAGATAATGTTGAAAAATATTTTAGAAAAAAAAAGAAAATGCAAAATTTTAGAAAATAGGAAAAATAAATACAAAAATTTTAAGATCTGAAACTCAGATACTATCATATACCAGAGGTCCAGAATAAGAGCCTAGATTAAAAATGCAGATGAAATTTTTAACAATTAATTGAAGAAAATTCCCCAAACTATATATACTAAAAGGCTCCACAAAGAATCCCATACAATGAAGTGAAAAGATTCATATTGTTACTTTAATATAAAATTTTGAAGCACTGGGCACAAATATGTAATCTAAAAATCTTTCAGAGAAGGTAAAACAAAAAATAAAAATAAGCCACACACAACTGATGAGAATCAGAATTAATGATAGCAAGACAAAAATGGAAACTGAAGAAAATGTAGTAATGCTCTAGAATACTTGTAGTGAAATGATATCCAGATGAGACTTCTGAATCCCCCTCAACATTCAGTAATGCCTAAGCATAAAAAGATATTTCCGTACATCCAACATCTCAGAAATGTAATTTCCTGTGCACTGAAAAACAGAATTTACTATACAGAGAATTTCTAGGATGATGAAGAAGGAAGAAATTAAGATGTCAGAAAAAATTGGCTTAGAGAACAATTAATCCAGACTGGAGCCAATTAAAGAGCAACAATTAGGTAGTGAATATTTAAAGTTAACATGATATAAGTAACCTCAGATATACATTTCTGGTGGAATGATTGGGATGTATTATTAGTGAAGGTATAATTAAGCAAATGTCAAAAATGATCATTCTTAATATCCAAAAGAGTAAAATAATACCAATTATTTAATATGAAAATACAATCATATTATGCCATTATGTAGATAAGCTAAAATTAATGTTTATTTCATGCTATAATGTAAAACTTGATTATTTTTGTAAATTGTGCAGATAATAAGTGGAAAGAGGACTAAATCCTTATCTTTTTTACTGAGAAGTCAATGAATAATATCAACAGTTGAAAAAAATCAATATCAAATAATACTAGGCACATATATGAAGGTATCAATCCCAATCCCAATAACAAATAGGATAGGAGGATGAGTGGGATCCAAAAGGAATTCCACAAAGTACTATATATATATACACACACACACACACACATATATACAATATATTTGTTTCACTGTGAACCTCATTACAATGCACAATTAAAATATACCAATAAATGCATATTTTATATATCAAGAAATGGTAGAAAATGTATATTTAGAAATAATATGGAGACCAGAAAAAATAAGTAAAAACTATGAAGGAATTGCCTATAAACAGGCAGAATGAGATGAAGCTGAAATAAATACAGTCTTCCTTCTTCCTGTCTTAATCTGTTTGGGCTGCTACAAAAAATTGGCAAAGATCCTCTAAAGTCTAGATATTTGCTTCTCACAGTTTTAGATGATACTAAGAAATCTAGGACCAAGGTACTGGAAGATTTAATATTTAGGAAGGGCATATTTTTTCATAAATGGTGCATCCTCCACATGTTTTTACATAATGGAAGGGCAAAACAACTCTCTAGGCCTGCTTTTATAAGGACACCATTTCTGCTTGTGAGGATCCAGCCCTCAAGATTTAATCATTTCCTTTAATAATTTGGAAATAGAATATCTCATCCCAGCTCCACAGAAACAAGGTAGCAGTATGAAAGTGGGGCTTAGTTGTCATCTTGCAGTGAAAAAATCCACTGTTATGGATTAATCTGGGTGGTGGAGGAGGCTGTCTGTGGGTGCCTTCTTCCCTGATCTCTCTCCTCTTCTGGACTCTGTGATATAAGGAGCACAGCCTTGTGTTTTCCCTCTCTTCATTTCCTGTGGCCATGCCCTGGGATCCACAGTCCCTGCTCTTACACAGACTGAACCCCAAAATCTCCAAGGAAAAATGTGAGCAAAAAAATCTTTCTTCCTGTAAATTACATGGTCAAATCTCTGGATTACAGCAGTGAGGAAGCTAAGACACGTCCCCAAGGCCTCCTAAAACCATCACTTTGGTGATTAATTCAGCATTTTGTAGAGATACAATATTTAGACCAATACATTTCCTATATAAGTCCACTGACTTTGTAAACTATGCACATGTACACATTTAATATGAAAAATATCAGAGTTAAATATAAAGGAAATGATAATTCCAAGTATATTTAGGAGCATTTTTAAATTATTTTATTTTAGTAAACATGATTGCATCTAACTACATTTGAATATATATATATTTATATATATATATATGTTCAAATATATATATAAATATATATATATAACAAGTTATATAAGAGTAGCATGGTATGGTTCTCTTTATACTTATGAATTATGTTCAGTCTACAGAAAAATACTTGATAAATTTCTGTAACTCTAACAATACACTCCAGGCTCCCATGAATCCATTTACTCACAAGTTTGGAAGCATTATTTTAAATCTTAAATTTTAACTCAGTGGGATCTAACTGAAAAGGAAATATAGTGATTGTTCATGAGAAAACACATTATGAAACACACAGTTTCTTCTTTTTTGTGATTAATGAAACATATTGTAAAAATGGTACTTCCTGGGGAGAGGGTAATGTAACAAAATCTATAGTAATGAAGGTGATGATTTTCAGACTGCATGAAAAACATAAAAACCTAAAATCAACTCAATCTTTTTTCATAGCCCTTCCAAGAATAATAAAGAGTATCTCAGAAAAAGAACATCCAGAGGTTTGGGGGCTTTTTTTCTTTATACAAAAAAACTCTTTAAAAAAACTCTTAAAAATTATCTGCTCTGTTGAGTAGCTAATTAGCTGTTGTGTTGCTAAGACATTAATTGCTTAGATTATGCAATATTATGTTAACTACTCTTCTTGAAAAATCAATGCAAACAGTTTAACACCAATCTTCACCTTCTTCTTTTCCAAATTTACTATATAAAGGTCACCATTAAGGACATGTTAGTTCAAACAAAATAAAAAAAACAAAACAAAACATCTAATTCTTACATGAGTATCAGAGATTATTGCTAAAGACATTCAGCCCAGAAAGTACAAATGCATTCTATAAGGACAAACTACATCTCACAAACTTTTTGTTCTGAGGATTGACCTTTGATTGGACTAGAGGTGTGAGAGTCTGAATTAGATTCTCAGATATTTTCTTTAATTTTATACTGTTTTATTAAAGAGTCTACTATTTAAAAAGCATTTGTTTAATGTTTTCTGCATTTGAACTATTGTAGCCAAACATGGGTCTCAAGTCTATAAAGAGAAAAAAATATTTTACCCTTAAAAAGCTCTATGTTTAATAAGAAAGAAGAATGCAAACTCCCAATTACAAGGTATTACTAATTGAATAAATTATGTCTACCCATAACAACTTTCATATATCTCAGAGATATAATATTAAAGAAACAAGTTATAGAAGATTAGCATGGTATGGTTCTCTGTATACAAGACTCTAAAATATGCAAAACTGAGGAGCCTACTGACTAGGGATAAAAATATAACTGATTAAACTATAAAGAAAAATGAGAATGATAGATAAAAAATGTAGAATTTATTTCCTTTCTACATAGCCAAAGACTCTAAGATATTTCTTCTGCTCAGAAATCTGTCATGGCTACCCAATAACAGATTTGTACCACTCTCCTTCAGAGAAAGAAAGAATAATAACTTTTCTTAAAATAGATTGAGTATATAATGACAATATTTGTATACCTTTTGAATATTCTGAAATCTTCTATAAGCAATTTGACAGTTTGTGGTAAAGAGGTAGAAGTACCATGACACCATCAGGAAACTGGACAACCTGGCTTCACAAGACTACCCCTACTCCTTCCAGAGGCAGTATTTTCTTTCAGAGGAGCATGTGGACCTATTGATACTTTTGCAAGTATCCTCCTTTAATGCCCTCAGAATCTTTCTCTTCTCCTACTTGACTATGAGATGCGATCCAAACCACTAATCATTCCAGGGACCCCAAGTTGTGATCCAATTAACAGGTTATTTCCCCGTTTAAGTGCAATGAAATGTTTCTATAAGTGGCACCACTGCATTTAGTACTGAAAAAAGGATAATCACCTGGTGGTACATGCTGACTACTACAGAAGATTATGTTGGTTGATAACACATCATGGGGCTCCAGAGAATTGCATCACTGTCTTCAGAATATGAATCTATATGTGTGATGTTGTTAAATTTCTTTCTAAAATGTTTTGTAGTCATGCCTCTCATGTTTTGACCAACAATAGATCACACATACAATGATGGTGTGGAACTTCTTACACGGTAGCCCAGGGCTCTGTCTGCAAGAACTGGTGAAGAAATTGGAAGCTACATGACCAAGTGTGACCTTCAGTCAACATTATACGATAACTCTCAGTACATCACGGTGAAGTCACATGTGTGGGGGAGGGTGATACTGGGGATTGAATTTAGGGGCATTTTACCCTTGAGCTACACTCTTAGCCCTGTTTTTATTTTTTTTATTTTTAAATAGGTTCTCACTAGGTTGCAGAAGGTCTTGCTAAGTTGCTGAGGCTGGCATCCAACCTGTGATCCTCATGTCTCAGCCTCCCAGGATTACAGACATGTACCACCATGCCCAGCTATAAAGTAATTTTTAAAGCACTACATGATAGATAAAAAAAGAAAGGGAGAAAGAAAGAAAGACTCATATTTATTTATTTATTTATTTATTTATTTATTTATTTATTTATTTTGGTGGTACTGGGGTTCCTGGAAGCCCTTCTACTTCTGGGCTACACTCCCAGACCTATTTTTACATTTTTATTTGGAAACAGGGTCTCCTAAGCCAGCGCGCGCGCGGCTGGCTTCGAATCTGCGATCCTCCTGTCTCAGCCTCCCAAGCGCCGCGATTACAAGCGTGCGCCACCACGCCCAGCAGATTATATTTAAAACTCAATAGTTTTGATGACCAACTGATATTTTTCATAATTAGCACAGTTATATTGCAAATGTTTTATATCTTACATGAAAAACTAAAAGAATTTAAAACTTGATAATAAAATGGAATATCTTTCCCCAGCCCCCAAAGGCTAGGCATAGAATGAGCATATATTCTAGCTTTCTATTCTGGTAGCAAATAAAAAAATTTTTAAGCATCAAAAGTATCAGTTGTCAATAATTGATTTACATTAAATACATTCAGGAGATTTTTATTAAAACCATTAATTGTAGCAGATTCCAGTCAGGAAATAAACCATACAAAGTTTAAGTGGTTTAAGACTTAAAACTGAACTAAATGTAACTATCAAGTAAATACAGAAGTTTTGTTCCACAGAAAGAAGTACATTTAGAATGTGTATTCTTTGGATGTTGAGAGACTACTGGGACAATTATCTAAAGTAATATTGATGAAAGAAATCACACATTTAGATTGATAAAGAGGAGAAAGAAATAGGTATGTATCTGCAAATATTAAACTCTAAATTTTTAAAACAACATATATCATATTCAGGACTTATTCCTTATTCTCCTGTAACCCCAAAACTGCAATACTAAAATAAGATTATCCAGCCTTCTAAAAAAGAAGCAGTTAGATTGCTGATAGAAGAACTCATCTGACCTTTCAAGTGCTATACTGTGTAGTATCTTCTAGAAGATTGCACATGTATGAGTTCTTCATAGGCATGCCATCCTTCTTTCCTAAGCTAATATGTAAAGCTTTACCTAAGCCTTTTCAGAAAGTCTAAACAAAACCATGGCTCTTCTCTGAAACATTGGGCTTAATTTGAAGTGAAAAATGCTGTATTAATTCCAAGAAAACATCAAACTCATGCAGAGAAAACAGCATGTTGCTCTTTTTTAAAAAGAGAAATAAAAGCTCTAAGTACTTCTGAAGGAAAGCAAATTCACTCTTTCAAGGTAAAATAGTTTATTCTCCCAAGGGATGGGTATCATTATCTGTAGTGCATAAGTCATTTGTTAAATATGAAAGGCAAATTACTCCAAACTTCACTTTGTCTCCCATAAAATTTACGAGATTTCTGAAGCCTTTAGTTTGGTGAAACTAAAGCGAGATTCATAATATTTCTGATCAGATAATAGATGAAAGAAGCTGGCCTGTGAAGTGAAAATAATGGATGACTTGGGAATTCAGATTCCATTTCTGCCTGACTTCAGATCCTAGGGGTCCTACTTACCTATTTAGTCTAATGATTTTTAGAAAACTTGAGTTTCTATTTCCTCCTCAGTGAAATAGAAATAATACTGCCTGTCTATGTAATAGCATCTATATTCTATTGTAGAATATATGTAGCCCTAGAAAAACACCTGGAGTGGTTTTGCACTTATAGCCATTATAAAGTACAGGCATATGCCTGGCCTTGAGCTAAATATTAGAAATAAAAACATGGACAAATATAGACACTGAAAATTTACAGGCCCCAAAGTCTAACAGGAAAGATAGAATAGATATATTATTTTTAAAAAAGAAATTTAATGTGCACACATCAAAATTATTTAAAAATACAAAAGGAAAGCCCCTGTTAACTAAGAAAAAGGTGCAGTGAAATCAAATCTTGAAGAATTGAAAGTCAAAGAAGAGCCGGGCATGATGGTGCACACTTGTAATCCCCGCACTTGGGAGGCGGAGACAGGAGGATAGCGCAGGTTCAAAGCCAGCTGTGCTGGCTTAAGAGACCTTGTTTCCAAAAATTAAAAAAAATAGTCTGGGAGTGTAGCCTGGAGATAGAAGGGCTTCCAGGAACCCCAGTACCACACTCACACACACACACAAAAAAAGTCAAAAGAAAAGAACACTCAAGGCAGACTGAGTTCAAAGCCCATCTTATAATTTCCACTCATTTGTCTTAAATCTACCCTCTGGCCTTTGAAAGAATAAGTTTATATTATTAAACTTGTAATGACATTTTAATTAAATATAAATTATGTGATACAGTACATGAAAGTAAAAGAGAATAATTTTTAAGTCTTATAAATTCAACCTGCAATAGAAATTAACTTTGTAACATAAATTTCCTTTTGCTAACTGTTGGCAATTAAATTTAATATAAAATGTGAGATTGAAAGTAGTTTCTCAATTGAATTTAGGCTTCCTGATGTTTTTATCTGTCTTTTGAGTGTAATATGTCTCCATCCACAAAGATTTAAAAACTGAAATGATAAATAGCTGCCCCAAAAGACTGCTTAGTGAAATTAATATTTATAAAATTTTACTATTAAATATCAGTCTTATTCTTTTTTTATAGCCCTTCTACCTCCAGGCTACATTCCCAGACCTATTTTTATACTTTTTTAATTTGGAAACAGGGTCTCTCAAGCCAGCACGGCTGGTTTCAAACCTGCGCGATCCTCCTGTCTCTGCCTCCCAAGTGCGGGGATTACAAGCATGCACCACCACACCCAGCTAATTCACTACTTTAAAAATTTTTTTTAATTTTTTATTAGTGTATTATATTCATACATCATATTTGGGTAAAAACTTGTGTGTAGATACATGTACACATCACTGATTTAGTCTTATTCTTATCCTGCAGATCCAACAGCTCTATGTCTTAGAGCTTCCGCCAGGGTAGGCTCCTTTCAATTAATGCTAAGTCATTCTTTGAATCAAATCAATGTTATTTTGTATCAAAATTATTTTTAAAAAATAGAAGAGTTAGAACAATTCAGAATCCCTAGAGTAAATAGTTCAAGTAATGGATTTTTAAAATATTTATTGGTTATCAATTTAAGCACATCCAAAAAAAAAAATGAAGGAACCAGAAAAAAATATAACAGCCACTGAGGTGCACATACATGGTATAGAAAGTATATGAGACTGTAACTGAAGAATGAAACTGAGACTTCCTTATAAAGAAAAGTGAGTGGTTATTCAAAATCTCAAGTACTTGTAATATCAATAATAATTACATATTGCATTTCCTCAGACTATGGGAAAATATTTTCTAAAAACCATTAAGTTCTCTGGGTGAATTACAGTTATTCTACCTTACATATACTTTTCCTACTGCTCACTTAAGAGTATTTTTATGGGAATCTATTATTTTTTTCCTATATGCTGATGAAATTTACTAGCTTTTGGCAAAAAAAAACCCACACAAATACAATAGAAAGAGAAATAAGGGTTTTTAACATTGAATATATTTAGAGGCATAAGAAATGTTTAAGGCATAAGAAATGTTACTGCTTAACAAAACCATAAATTCAAACAAAACCATAAATTCATATTTGAAAATATAGCATTCAGTTGGGTGTGGTGGCACATGCCTGCAATCCCAGTACTTGGGAGGATCACAGGTTTGAGACCAGCTTCCACAACTTATCGAAACTCTCAGCAACCTAGTAAGACCCTATTCCAAAACAAAGGTAAATGGGCTGAGAGTGTAGCTCAGAAGTAGAATGCCCTTCAGTTCAAATCTCAGTACCAAAAACACACATGCACACACACACACACACACACACACACACACACAGAGCATTTATTTTATTTTATTTTTTTGTGGTACTGGGATTTAACACAGGGGCATTTTACCTCTGAGCTACACCCCCAGTCCTATTTTTTATTTCTTATTTTGAAACAAGGTCTAAGATGTAGAGAGCCCCACTAAGTAGCTGAGGCTGTCCACAAACCTGCAATCCTCAGCATTTAAATACAACTTTAATATAAAAGTAAAAGTTAAAAAAGATATGGTGCATAATCTATTGTTTTGTAACTATGATTAGGACAGGTTTGAATTTTCATTTTGATGTTTTCATAAAACAGCAGTGGTAATGACCTTTTCAATTTATAATTACATTAATGGTTTCATCCCCTCTGCTTTAGGTAGAATTATTAGATAACTATTACTTGCCAGACTATGGGGAGGAACCTTAAAATGACCCACTATGAAAAGTTTGTCAGAGCAACAGAATTAGATGAAAATTTGTGCATACTTTGTTGGGTTATTGAGAGAGTGTAGGCCCTCCCATACTGTATCAATCCTAGGGAAGTAATATGTTGACTTAGTTGGGAAGATGAGTAAGGAATAGAAGGTCTGCGCTGGAATGTTATTTGGGCATAAAGACCTGTCCCAAAGTACATGAATGACCTAATTTACAACCAGCTCTGCAACCAAGGAGTATCACAAGCCGATGTTCTTTAATACTTACTAAATAAATGTGGCACAGGTAGGCTGAGGGCACAGTCCCCAAGCCACTGTACAGAGAATAGGGGTAGAAAAGAATAGAAGCTACAGTTTTCTGAAGTTAAGGGATCTCTCACAATGTTTACCTGATAATGTGGTGTTCATGGCTCTCCAGAGTCTGATCACAAGCTGTGCCATCTGTAATGGTTTGGATTTGAGGTTTTCCCAGCCCTGGAAGCAACGGGGTGGCAATTTTGGAAGTTTATTGTCATCTCAGCAGTTAATAAATCCATTCTAATGGATTTTGCTGGGTGGTATCCCAGGCCAGGAGGGTGTGGCTGGAGAAGGTGAGTCACTGAGGCTACAGCCTTGGAGATGGCTCCTCCATGCCTCACTTAGGGCCTCCATGATGTGAGATGTCCTTGCACTCTCCTCTCCCTGCTTCTCACCACCATGCCCTGAAATGAGCAGTCCCCAGCCTCACAGGAAATGAAATCAAAGTCTCCCAACTGTAAGAAAATAAATCTTTCTTCCTCTGAATTACATGGTCAGGTCTTGAAATTATAGGAGTGGAAATGCTAACTAATATAGATATTGGTACCAGAGAATTGAGGCTGTGGTTGTATCTAAGTCTGACCATGTGAATTGAGTCTTTGGAACTGTTTTGCGAAAGGGGGAAGAATGTGGCTAGAAGGGTGAATGGTAGACACTGTGCTCAGTAGATTTTGGAAGGCAAAGAGAACACCATAGGAAAATGGAGTATAGGCCACAGTGTTACATTCTGGAAAATAACTTATCTATATTTTGTCCCTGTCCTAATACTTTGTGTGAAGCTAAATTTAAAAATGATGAACTGATTAGTAAACTGGTGGAGGAAATCTCAAAACAGACAAATATCCAAACTGATTATAGATATAGATGCCCATGTTCAGCAGATTGTACATTGAAATTCAGGAGCAGAAAATAAGGCAGAGAGAATTTATAGATTTTGGTTTGGCTAAAAAGACATGTGTAAAGCTAGGGCAGAGAGTGATGAAGTTTTGGAGAAAGTGAGATGGCTGAAAGAAAGGTGGCGTGGTGGCCATGATGGGGACGGGGCCAGCAATGGTTATGATGGATGAAGTTGGGGCCAGTTGGGACCTGGATGGAGAAGGTTTAACCACTATGACTAAAAAAGATTCAGCAGCAGTAACTAAAGAGGGTATGACTACCTTTCCTGCTGGTGATTCATCTCAGTGCTCACATAATGCTAGCTTTTATAGAAAAAGGGGGTCATGGAGCCTTCCACCAGATTTCAAAGGAAGGCCTAGGAAGCCAGACAATGTGTGGCAGAGTTGGAATCTCTGCAAGCAGGTCCAAATGGGGCAATTTTTAAAGCTGTGAAGGTGAAGCCAATGCTGCAAGAAAAAAATCCTGAGATTTAGAAATGCCAGAAATCAGAAATGTGGAGCCACCATGAGGAAAGGCTACAAGCTATGAGCGATGGAGCCAGGCTGGAGGAGCCAGTATGCCACCCATTGCAATCAACCAAGCCGCAAGGAGGGGATGCTTGAACCGAAAACCCTTTAAAGATTGCATTTCACATCCATCCCCCAACACCAGAAATATAGCCCCCAAATTAAAATACTTGCCCTGATGAATTTCTACATTGTTTTCATCCCATTTCTTCTTTCTATGGTACTATTTCTCCATTTGAAATTACAGTTGTTTACCTTTGTTACTGTATATTAGAATCATGTAATTTGCTTTTTATTTTGATCATCATCTTTTACAAAAGCTCACAAGAGTTCATTTTGAGTCTCAGAGGAAACTAAACTTTGGGACTTTCCAGTGATGCTGTAACTGTTAAGGCTTTGAGAACTATTGAAGATGTACAAAATACATTTTGCATTGTGAGGTGTCGGGGGCCAGAGCAGAGTGTAATGGTGTCCCCCAGGCCTCATGGAAACTGGGTGGCAATATTGAAAGTGGAGATTTGTTGTAATCTCAGTAATAGATAAATCTGTTGTAATGTAGAGTTTGGAGAAGGTGTCTGGGGCTGTGGACTTAGGGGCTATATGTGGTTCCTCCATCCCTCACTCTCTCTTTATTGCTTCCAGCCTCCATGATGTGAGAGCAAAGTCTTGTACTCTCCATTTCTTAACTGCTTGCTGCTGCCATGCCCTGAAATCCATAGTCCTTGACCTCAAATGAATTGAACTCAAAATATCCAAACCATGCACAAATAAATCTTCCTTCTTCTATGTTATATGGTCAGGACTTTGGATTATGTAAACAAAAATGTTCAGTAATACATCAAGTCTCTTATTAGGCATGATGCATAACTTAAAGTCCACTCTTATAGACTATCACAAAAAACACACCTGCAACACAACTTAGAACCAAGAAGAACTAAAATAGCATTAGCTCAACTGTATAAATAGACATGTAGGAAAAAAAAACTGTAAACGGATGCATACTAAATGTTAAAAAGGTGGTCACTTCTAAGAAATACCCTTTATTGTTTTCTCCACGTATTATTAAACAAAGATGCATTCTGTTTCTTTTGTGATAAGATAAACATTATTATTTGTCTTTCTTTGAACATAGAAATGTATTTTTTCTACCCATACAATCAAGCATTTTATACCTTTTCTGATGAGAGTAAAATGTAACAAGGAAATCAAGCAACCAAATGTTCTATTTTCCATTTTTATTTAATCATAACTGACTTTAAAATTATACAATCTGATATATAAAATTATACAATCAGAATTAGATTTTTTTCTTTAATGTAATTGTAGTGATGGTATGATTTGTTCCAACTCATACCATCACTACAAATACATTGGCTTTGTTTAATCTTTTTCCTACTCAACTAAGAATTGAATTGATTATCTTTAAAGATCCATTTGATAATAAAATTCTAAGTTTGTTTCTGAGTTCAATTTCAGTTACCAGTTTCTCTTTATATTTTGCATATATTTGACATTTACAAGCACTATTGTGTTTGTCTGAAATTTATTCAACTTTCACATAACTTCCTCAAATTTTAATAGAATTAAGTTGGTTCAACCTTAAAACTATGTTAAAATTCAATAGTAAAACTATTTGATGTTTAATCAAGATGATTATAAATAATAAACTATAGTCTTTTGATACATTTTTGTGATTAGGAAAAATGTGTTATCTATTTTTCCTCATGGCTTTAACCTTTCAAGGCTAACTTTATACCTCTGCCAAATAAGAAATTATGAAAGGAAAAAGAGAAAAATTCATAGCACTGAGTGCCCATATAAGAACAGAAAATCACCAAATAAATAACCTAATGACATACTTCAAAGCCCTTGAAAAACAGGAACAGTCTAACCTTAAAGACAGTAGAAGACAGGATATTATTAAAATCAAAACATAAATCAATGAAGTAGTGAATAAAAAGTACAGAAAATAACAAAAATAAAAGCTGGTTTCTCAAAAGAAAATAAATAAGATAGATAAAACACTAGCCAACCAAACCAGAAAAAAAATCAATCCAAATTACTAAAATGAGAGATCAAAAAGAAGATATTACCACCAGCAGCGTGGAAATCCAGAGGATTATCAGAAACTACTTTGAAAAACTCTGTTCCAAAAAAAATGAAAAATATAGACAAAATTGACAAATTTCTAGATACATATAACTTTCCTAAACTGAGTAAAGAATATATAAAAAATTTAAATCAATCAATAGCAATCAAAGAGACTGAAACAGCAATAAAGAGCCTACCATCAAAAAAGCCCAAAACCAGATGGCTTCCCAAGTGAATTTTATAAAATCTTTATAGAGGATCTAATCCCAATATTCCTCAGTCTATTCCATTAAGTAGAAAGAAACAGGAATCTTCCAAATACATTCTACAAAGCCAACAATACATTAGTATTAAAACCAAATAAAGATAGATCAATAAAAGAAAAGTATAGGTATATATTGTTGATGAACATAGATGTAAAACTTCTAAACAAAATACTAGCAATGTGCATTCAAAATCACATGAAGAAAATCATACACCACGACCAAGTAGGGTTCATCTAAGGAATGCAAGTATGATTTAAAAATAAAAAACAATCCATGTAATTCATCCTGTAAACAGAACCAAAAATAAAAATCACGTGATCATTTCAATAGATGTTGAAAAAGCATTCAATAAAATCCAACACCCATTTATACTAAAAGAACTGCAGAGAATTGGAATAGAAGAAACATATATCAAGATCATAAAAGCAAAATACTATAGGCCTTCAGCCAACATCAGATTAAACAGGGAGAAACTGGGAGAGGTCCCCATAAAAACACACACAAGACAAAAATGTCCATTATCACCACTTCTTTTGAGTATAGTGTTTGAGACTCTAGCCAGAACAATAAGGCAAGAGAAGAAAATAAAAGGAGTACAAATAGGAAAAGAAAAACTAAAACTATCCCTATTTGTAGATGACACGATACTATACTTAGAAGACCCAACAAACTCAACCAAAAGGCTTATAGAACTGACCAAAATATTCAGCAAAGGATCTGGATACAAAATCAATCTCAAAAAAATCAGAAGAAATTTGTTTTCCTGTATGTCAACCAAAAATTCATTGAAAAGGAAATCCAAAAAACACTTTCACTCAGAATATTCCACAAAAGATACTTAAGAATAAACATAACCAAGTAGGTAAAATACCTCTATAAGGAAAATTATAAAACATTAAAAAAAAGAAACCAAATAAGACCTTAGGAGATGGAAAGATATTCCATACACTTAAAAGGGCAGAATAAATGTCATCAAAGTGGCCATTTTTCCCAAAGTGATCTGTAGATTCAATGCAATACCCATTAAATTACCAAAGTCATTTCTCACAGACTTAGAAAAAGGAGTTCTTAAATTCATTTGGAACAATAAAAACCCAGAATAGCCAAAGTAGTTCTCAACAACAAAAAGTATGCAGAAAGAATCAGAATACCTGACTTTAAATTGTACTACAAAGCCATAGTAATAAAAATCAGCATGGTACTGTCACAAAGACAGATAGATTAATGGAGCAGAGTGGAAGACTCAAAAACAAATCAACACACTGACATATGATTGAGTTTTGACAAAAGAGCATGAAATACACACTGAAAATAGCCTGTTCAACAAATGCTGGTTAACCTTATGTAGAAAAGTGGAAATAAACTCTACTTTCTCTCCCTGCACAAGAGTCAATTCAAGATGAATGAAAGAGTCAGAAATCATAACAAAGACCATGTAGCTCCTTGAAGAGGGCATAGGTCCAACACTGCAACATATAGGCACAGGTAAAAACTTTCTCAAGAAAACCCCAAAGGGACAATAAATTTTTAAAAAGGATAAGCACATGGGATTATATTAAACTGAAAATCTTCTGTAAAGCAAATGAAACTATCAAAGAACCTCAATAGAAAGCCAACAGAATGGGAGAAAATTTTGCCTGTTATGTCTTCTATAAAGGACTAATATCTAGAGAACTCAATAATCTCACCGCTAAGAAAACAAATAACACAATTTTTTAAAAAATGGGCAAGTGAGCTAAATAAACACTTTGCAAAAGAAGAAATTCAAATGGCCAATAAATGTATGAAAAAAATGTTCAACATCATTAGCAATCAGAGAGATGTGGCTCAAACTACCCTGAGATTTCACCTCCCATTCGAATGGCAATCATTAAAAACACAACAAATAAAGTGACCTAACTGAGGGGAAAGAGGGAAATTTCCTAATGTATATGACATACATTCTTACACATGTCAATCAGTAAGCCAAACATGAGAAGGAGGGAGGGGGAAGGAAATTGGGTGGGAATTGGAGAAGAGTTAAATAACTGATGTGTGTGTGTATGCCTCTACCATCTTGTATCCATTAAGGTGTATGATTACAGTGCACCAATAAAATATTTTTTGAAAAAAAGGCAAAGAAGCATGTGGCTCGGCTGGGCAGCATCACGGCTCATACTCTTGAGGAGCAGGAGGCTCACAGGTGGAGCACGATCTTCAGCACACCTGGCAGCTCGAGGTTGCTCTGCAGCCAGCTTGGCCTCTGCCCAGAACACGGCTGGCTCCATGTCTGCAGAGACAGCATGTCTGACTTCAGCAACACACAGGTCCATTGATGAGCGAACTTCCAAGAAGTTCAAGTATGACAAAGGTCATCTTGTGAAGGCAAAATTAGAAAAATTCTTCCCTAAAACTGACAGTGCTTCTTTGCCAAAAGGGGCATTCAGGTTCCTCATGAAAATGAATTTGCAAAAGGTGGTGTGTTGCTCCTAGGGTGTGAGACTGGTGCCCTGGCAGCAGGAGGCAGCAGCCCTTCCTGCAGCCACTGCAGAGATGTGAGTGACACTTGCTCAGCAGAGACTGAAGATACCCTGTCTGAGCAGGCACTGAGCCCCGAGGCAGAGGCAGAGAGGTCTTCTCTGCTCCCCACCACCACCCCAGCAGGACTAGTTGCGCTGGAGCCAGAGGACTTGTGCAAGCTCCTGCTTCAGATGGACAACAGCGTCTTTCCAGACAATGACAGAAATCAGTCCAAGCAAGGGAGCCAATCCTTAAGTAACGTAGAGTTCATGTAGGACCTTCCCTGGCCTCTTCATCCCCTCCTTCAATGAGCAGACGAGAATTTACAAACTGCATTTCAGAGCCAAGGATGATGAGGATGACAATGGAGTAAAAATAAAGAGAATGCACAGAATAGTTCCATTGCATATTTACTTCACCAGCAGTTTGCTTACAATTTATACAATTTATATAAAAGGTATCTCCAAGAGATAGTGTTCTTTATCCAACTCAGCAGGACATTTCTGGGAGGTTCCAGCCAGTTAGCTGCTGTGTTTTGCTGAGTAGTGTCGGAGCCTGCTTGGCTAGACTGGGATGGGGCGGTGGCTCAAGATGGCGCCTAGGCATGTTGCCAAGTTACAAGGCTCACAAGGCTGGCAGTGCCCTGAGCCTGCGCAGTGAGCCCTATCAGGCGCCCTACGGATGATCAGTGATGCAGCGCCTCGTGCTACCACCAGCCCACCTATGAGAGGGTTAGAAATGTGCATGCCCTAGCTGTAGGAAGCTTGGGATTGGTGGGGTGATGAGGGAGGGGTTATGATGCTGATATATATTTGCTTGCTGTATGCATTGGAGGAGGAAGCATTAAAGGAAGCATCATCAACAGACTCGGCGTTTGTGTGTTCTTTCCCAGGGCTCTGCAGGACGGAGCCTTAGGGACAGGACAGAGTAGGATGCTGGTATGGATTGGCCCTGGGGCTCAGTATTAAATAAGTGACCTTTGTGAGGAAAGCTTCAGTTAAGCTCACAAGTTTTGATAATGTTGAAGTTTATTTTCTATTACTGAAATTTGATCATTCTTGAGATTAATACAGTGCCAGTGTTAAAAGGACATTCCTCTATTTCTGAATGTGATGCAAATACTTACCTTGAAATTTTTGCAAAGTACACATGGGAGAGAAATAAAATATATTTTGAAAATATTTAAAAATATAAAAAAGTATAAAAAACAACAACAAATGCTGGCAAGGGTGTCAAGAAGTGGAAACTCTAGTACATTTTAGTTGGGATTGCAAATTAGTGCAACCACTTTGCAAAGCAGTATGGAAAATTCCCACAGAATGGGAAAGAGCCTACCATATGATCCAGCAATACCACAGTCAATCACATTCAATGGATATTTTCTCACAGAATTCAACAAAAATATCATTTCATAATTTATTCAAATATTCTTATTCTGCTTAACAACAAGAAAGGAAAAAACATGAGGATATAAGTCTACAGAGGGCAACCTAATATCTTTGTGTTAGCTCACAGTTTCAGAGATTTCAGTCTACAGTCAGCTGGCTCTATTTCCTGAGGTGAGACAGCATCATGGTAAAGGGTGTGGCAGAGCAAAGCTGCTCAGCTCATTGAAATCAGAAAGTAGAGATAAGAAGTGTCCAGGAGCAAAACATGCCCTTTAAAGGCACAAGCCCAGTACTCTATCTCTTCCAACTAAGCCCTAACTATTGAAGTTTCCACCAACTTCCAATAGTGTCACCAGCTGAGGACCAAGCCTTAGACACATGAGCCTTTGGGGGATTTTCAAGATCAAAATTATAACAGCCTCATTTTGTCAATTATCCCCTGGGATGAGCATAGTATCTGGGCATAGGTTGAATTTAAACATAAATGAGTAAATCAATCAATTGATCAATAAATCAATAAATAAAATGAATCATAGAATTTTAGAATTAGAAGAGATCTTAAAAGTCAAAGTCTTCATATAAAGTTTTATTTAGGAGAGAGAGGGAGGAACCCAATGGGGAGGGATCTAAGAATTATGTACATGCATCTGCCTGATACTTTATAATCCAATATGTTGTAAAACTTTTAATACACCAATTTAAACAAAAAATCTGTTAAAGACAGAATCAATTCTTGATGGCTTTTCTTTTATGGTATTCTTTCATATCTTTCTATTTTTATTTTTAATTTTATTTTGATTCTTGAATTTATACATGATAAATATGTTTGCTTTGAAACTCCTAATTCAGAGAAAGCATATATTAAATAACCTAGCCAGAAATTTATTTTAATTTAATATTTTCTGTGTTTTATTTTATATTAGGCACAGTGCAATATTAAGGAAATCCTTTTAAGAAGGTAACAGTGCAACTGAGATATGAAAAATGAAAGGCTGAAGTAGGCATGTGGGAAATACATACAAAGTCCTGAATCAGAAAATATATAATATAAAACCCTTATACATTTTTTTTTTTTTTTGGTGGTACTGCGGGTGGAACCCAGAAGCTTTCTAACTCCGTGCTATGCTCCCAGACCTTTTTTAATATTTTTTACTTGGAAACAGGGTCTCACTAAGTTGCTGAAAACCTCACTAAGTAGCTGAGGCTGGCTTCGAACCTGTGAATCTTTGCAATCCTTCTGTCTCAGCCTCCCAAGCACGGGGATTACAAGCGTGCACCACCACACCCGGCAACCCTTATACATTTAAGAAACTGAAAAAAGACAAAAGATAATTGAGCACTGTGAGACAAAGAAAGAGAAATGAGGTGAGGTGGCAAGGTGGGCCTGTGGTTAGATTATATAGAAGCCTGTAAACCATGGTGAGGAATTTGATATTGTTTAAGAAAATAGAGAATTTAAGTGCCAATATGGGGGGAAAGTTTTGTTAGATTATTTTGGATTTTAAAAACTGTTTTTGCTTTGCTGTTCTCTGAATAATTATAACAAACATATTTCTAGTGCTTCCCAGAACCAGAACTAAGATTAGGAGTAATCATGTGCTACTTTTGGTATAAGTTTTAAGAAGATGCCAAAAATTTAGTAACAAAATGAAAAACATTAAAAAAAATCCAATGATAAAATGTGAAACTTAAATATGATTATATTATCACATATTATATATTATATATCATATAATTATAATATATTATTATACATTTATTATTATACACATATTATACATCATATATTATTATACATTTATCTCATAGTTTCTACCTTCAACTGAGCTAATATAATTCTCATTTTAATATTTGTCTGGTTCTCTCTAAGAAAGTATAATTGGTATTAGGAGCTGTAATATATTAAGTCTAGCATGATAAAATGCTTCATGAATTTATCCATAGAATCCTTGGAAGACACACCAACACACCAAGCCTCAGTTCTGTGGTGCTGAGCACAGGCTGTTGGTAGAGGTCAATGGCAGATGTTTGTTCCTCTACTATGGCCAGTCAGCCATTAGGGACTGCCAGGAAGAATGTGTCTTTGGAGCTGTAGCTGAGCTGAGGTCCTAATGAACCCACAGCTGGAGGCTGCCAGGCACAAGTACAACTAGTAGCTTGTTCTCTCATGGGAGGATATCTGAGCAGGACACCTCCATGGCCACATTAAGGACTGCTTAATGAAGTTGGTAATGGAAATATGGAGAAGCACAGAAATTGATTATTAATAAGGGCCTTTATATATTTTTAATTTTTTGTGTGTATGTATATGCATGTGTGCATGCACGTGCGTGGGGTCAAGGGGCTGGGGATTGAACCAAGGGGCATTGTAACTCTGAGCTCCACATCTACCCCTTATTTTATTTTTTAAATTTGGAAACAGGATTTCCCTAAGTTTCTGAGGGCCTCACTAAGTTTCTGAGGCTGGGTTTGAATATGTAATCTTCCTGTCTCAGCATCCCAAGCTCTGGAACTACAAGTAAGAGCCACCAAACCTGGCCAAAAGACTCCATCTTTGTTCTTCTTGGTCCAGGTTTCTTTAATTACTCAGGGTCTTTTGTATTTACATACAAATTTCAGGATTTTTTCCTATTTTTGTAACAATAATATCACAAGAATTTTTATAGGAATTGCATTGAATCTGTAGATAACATTGGTTGGTATAGACATTTGGACATTTTTATTGTTCCTTTATATAAATATGAAATATCTCTCACAAATACACATCATCTTCAATTTCTTTCATCAATATTTCACTGTTTTTAAGTCTCCAGATATTTCATTTTTTATGTAAAATTTTCCTGAATAATGGTAGCCACTATAAATGAAATTGTTCCCTTGTTTTTTGTTTTGTTTTGTTTTTTGGATAGTTCATGTTGGTTTATAGAAATGCTACTAATTTTTATATGAATTGAGTTTTTGTTGTTTTGAATTTGTTTGGGGTTTGCTTATTTTTCTGGTGGGGTCTTTCTATATTTAAGATCATGCCATCTGCAGAGACCACTTAATTTATTCATTCAAATTCTTCAGAGACCTAGAAAAATCAATCATGAACTTCATATGGAGAAAAAAAAAGACCTAGAATAGCCAAATCAATTCTCAACAATAAGAAACATGCAGGAGGCATTACAATCCCAGACTTCAAACTATACTATAGAGCAATAGTAGTAAAAACAGCATGGTACTGGCAAAATAACAGATATACTGACCAGTGGATTAGAATAGAAGATACAGAAACAAACCCACACATCTTTAGTCAATTAATCTTTGACAAAGGGGCCAAACACATATGCTGGAGAAAAGACAGCCTTTTCAACAAGTGGTGCTGGGAGAACTGGCTAACCATTTGTAAAAAGATGAATCTAAACCCCTATATCTCACCAAACACAGGAATCAACTCAAGATGGATCAAAGACTTAGAAATTAGACCTGAGACTGTGAAGTTAGTAGAGGAGAGCATAGGTTCAACACTACAACATATTGGCACAGGCAGTAACTTTCTCAACAAAACCTCCAAAGCTCAGGAAATTAAAGCAAGAATAAACAAGTGGGATAGCATCAAACTAAAAAGTTTCTTCTCATCAAAGGAAACTATCAATAACCTAAAGAGGAAGCCGACAGAATGGGAAAGGATCTTTAACAGCCACCATTCTGATAGGGGGCTAATATCCAGAATATACAAAGAGCTCAAAAGACTCTACACTAGCAAAACAAACAACCCAATCAAGAAATGGGCAAATAAACTAAATAGACACTTCACAAAAGAAGAGATACAAAGGGCCAAAAGATACATGAAAAGATGTTCTTCACCACTGGTCATCATGGAGATGCAAATCAAAACTACACTGAGATTCCATCTAACCCCAGTCAGAGTGGCAAGCATAAAGAAATCAAACAACAACAAATGCTGGCGAGGATGTGGGGAAAGAGGAACTCTTTTACACTGTTGGTGGGAATGCAAACTAGTTTAACCACTATGGAGATTTGTGTGGAGATTCCTAAGAAAGGTGGGAATAGATCCACCATATGATCCAGCTCTACCACTCCTGGGTATCTTTCCAAAGGGGTTGAATTCAGAGAAATACAGCAACATATGCATACCTATGTTCATAGCAGCACAATTTGTAATAGCCAAAATATGGAACCAACCCAGATCACCATCAACAGGTGAATGAATAGCAAAACTGTGGGAAATATACACAATGGAATTCTATTCAGCCATAAAGAAGAACAAAATTGTATCATTTGAAAGAAGATGGAAAGTCCTGGAGAACATTATGTTAAGTGAGATCAGCCAAGCACAGAAGGAGAAGGTACATATGTTTCCTCTAATATGCCCAAACTAGGAAACACAAAGGATACCAGTGGGACTCCAGATAATGGAGGGGAAATACCAGCAAAGTTAGAATGGAAAGATAGGAGAGGAGGAAGGGTTATCTTGATTAATGAGGGTCTACATCTGAACATGTGTAAAATTATGAATAAGACATGGTTAACCTGGACAACCATTGGTGGGAGGGGGGAATGGAAAATGGGGGCAGGGGGGAGAGGGCACCAAATATAGTTTAAATGTATACTATTTATGTTCAATAAAAAAATTGTGTAAAAAATTGCAAGCTTTTCATTTCTCTTTCTTAGTTAATAGCTCTGGCTACGACTTCCAGTAGTATGCTTAATAAAGTGGTGAGAGCCAGCATCTTTATCTTCTTCCTAATCTTAGAGTAAAACTTTCAACTTTTCACTAAGTATGATGTAATTGTGGATTTGTCATATATGGGTTTTATTATGTTGAGGTGCATTTCTTTTATATCTAATTTGATGAAAGTATTTTATCATGAAAGATACTTCATGTTGTAAAATGCTTTTTATGCATTTATTGAGAGGATCATATGGTTTTGCTCTTCATCCTGTTAGTGTGATATGTCACTTCTATTGATTTGTATCTACTGAGCCAATCTTGTATGCCAGGGATAAATCCTATCATGGCGAATGTGCAGTTGAAGTCAGTTTATCCATATTTTATTGGGCATTTTTGTTTATATTCATCAAGAATATTAACACATAGTCTTCATTTATTGTAGTATTTTATCTGGCTTTGGAATCAGGGTAATGCTGATCTCATAAAATATGTTTAGAAATGTTACCTCCATTTAAATTTTTGGAAAAGTTTGGGAAGAGTAGCTAATAATTCTTCTTTAAATATCTGAAGAATTCAGCAATGAATCTAGCAGGCCCTAGCCTTTTCTTCGATGGATGATGTTTTATTACTGATTCAACTCCTCACTTATTATTGGTAGTTTTGTATTTTCTGTTTCATCATGATTAAGTCTCAGTATGTTGCATTTTTCTAGAAATATATCTATTTCTCATAAATTATCTAATATGTTTCAGTATGTTAGTGTATAACTATTTAAATAATCTCTTCTAGTTCTAGTTCTGTGATAATCAGTTTTAATGTTTTTTCTTTGATTTCTGATTGGATTTGAGTATTCTGTCTTATTTCAGTCTAAAAATTTGTCCATTTTATTTATCATTTTAGAAAATAATTCTGTTTCATTGATCTTTTCTATTTTTGTCTAATCTCTATGTTATGTATTTTTGCTTTGATCTTTCCTATTCTCTTATTTTACTAACTTTGGGCTTACATTGTCAATCACTTTTTGGTTACTTGTCATGTGAAGTTATGTTGTTTATTAATATTTTTTCTTCATGTTGACATTTATGAGGATAAACTTCTCACTAAGAAATATTTTACTGTATCTCATAAGTTTTGGTATGTTGTATTTCTAGTTTCATTTGTCTCTTAAATTGTCAATCACTTTCTGGTTACTTGTGATGTAAAATTAGGTTGTCTATTAATATCATTTGTTTTTCTTCATGTTGACATTTATCATGATAAACCACTCAGATCTATTTTACTGTATCTCATATGTTTTTATATATCTCTCTTTTCATTTCTCTCAAAATATTTTAATATTCTTTGATTTCTTTTTGCACTCATATATTATTCAAGACTGTGTTACTTTAATTACCATAAATTTGTGAATTTTCTGAAATTCTCCCTATCACTAATTTCTAGTTTTATACCATTGTGGTGGGAAAAAATATTTGATATTATTTCAATCTTTTTAAATTTGTTAAGGCTTGCTTTGTGCTCTATTATAAGGAATGTTCTATCTGTACTTGAGAAAATATAAATATCCTATATATATCTTTTAGATCCGCTTGGTGCAAAATGCTGTGTGAGTCTAATTTTTTCTTATGTTTTGCATCTGGATGATACATCCATTGTTCAAAGAACAGTGTTAAAATTCTATTATTATTACTATTATCAATTCTCTCTCCCTTTGGATCAATTAATATTTTGCTTTATAAATTTAGGTGTTCAGCTAGGCAGAGTGGTACATGATAGTTATCCCATTACTCGAGAGGCTGAGATAGAAGGATCACAGGTTCAAGGCAGTCTCAGCAATTTAGCAAGACCCTGTTTCAAAATAAAAAATAAAAAGGACTAGGGTATAGCCTGGAGGTATAATTTCCCCACTTTCAATCCTCAGTATCCTCAGTACCAAAAACAGTGGGTGCTCAGATGTCAGGTGCATATATGTTTACAAATGCTATGTACTCATGATTGCTTCTTTTATTATATAATAACCTTTGTCTCTTTTCAACAAATTGTGTTGGCAAAACTGGTTAACCATATACAGGAAAATGAAAATAAACTCCACTTTCTCACTCTTTTTATAGCTTTAAAGTATATTTTGTGTGATATCAGTATAGCTATCTGTTTATTATTTAAATTATTTTTGTATAAAAATATTTTACCATCACATCATTTTCTGCTAATGTTCACTTTAATGCTGAAGTGATTCTCTGATAAGGTAGTATATAGTTCTGTCTTATTTGTTTAACCATTAAGTCACTCTGTATTTTATTGGAGAATTTAATTCATCTATGTTTAATTATTGATAGGTCAGGACTTGACATTTTAAATGATTTTCTGGGTTCTTATTACAGATTTTTTGCTCCTTCTTATCTTGCTGTCTTCTTTTATGGTTTCATGATAATTCTCTGTAATGATATGCTTTGATTACCTTCTTTTTCTTTTATATATCTACTATATAATTCTGTTGTGTGGCTACCATTATTAGTAGTTGATATGACTAATAGTCAATAGTTAAAGTTGACTATTTTATTGGTGGATTGTAATTATACATTATAGTGATATTCAGAGTGATTGAAAATGTATGCACACAACATTCATTGTGTGATTCTCTCCAGGTCCCACCAAACTACCTGGTCCCCACAGAGAATATTAACATATATGTATGTTTATATATGAATAAGGAATTATTTGAATTTTTCTGTAATCATATCTCCCATTTTACCCCCCACACTTTCTCCCAAATTTCCTTCCACTATTCTATTAGTATCTCCTCTGAAACCCTGGTACACTGTGAGAGGGATTTTAAATTGGTACAAGCACTATGCAGATCAGTGTGGAGGTTTCTGAAAAGACATGACCCAGCTATTCCACACTTAACAATCATCCCAAAGGAACTGAAGTGATATTACTATGGGGTTACATGCATATCCATATTTAGAGCAACACAATTCACAACAAAACATTAAGACTAAGGAATAAAATTTTGTAATGGCGATGGCTACAATTTACAGTGAAGATACATGAGTTACAATATCTATGAACATATGCGCAAAAATCTATAACCACTTATTTTTTTAATTTTTTAATTCTTTATTGGTGTATCGTATTCATACATCATAATGGAGTGGAAAACTTGTTTGGACATACATGTACACATCACCCATTTAGCCCCTACCCAATTCCCACCCCATTCCCTCCCCATCCTTCCTTCCCATGCTTGTCTTACTGGTTGACTTCGATATGTTTAGGTACATTATGTGCTTTAGGGAATTTCTTTCTTCCCCCTCCCATTCCCCCATTTAGATTGTCTTGTTTGCTTCTCTATAGGATTTCCTTGTTCATCTAGAGTTTCTCCTATGACCCATTTCTCCTTAGCTTTCACATATTAGGGAAAGCATCCAATTTCTTATTTTTTTGTGAGTGACTAATCTTGCTTAGCATAATGTCTTCCAGTTCCATCCATTTCCCTGAAAATGATGCAATTGTGTTTCTCTACACCTGAGTAAAATTCCATTCTGTACATATCCCACAGTTTTGTAATCCATTCATCTTTTGATGGACATCTTGGCTGGTTCCATAGTTTGGCTATGATGTATTTTGCAGCTGTGAACATAGATACACATGCATTAGTTTGGTAGTTTGCTTTCCTTTCTTTGGGGTAGATATCCAGAAGTGGTATTGCTAGATCAAATGGTAGATTTGTTCCCATTCTTCTGAGAATTCTCCATACTGTTTCCCAAAGTGTTATTAAGTTGTGCCTTTGGGGTCTTGCTGAGAAAGTTTATCTGTGCCTATGTTTTGCAGTGTTGGACCTATGCCCTCTTTAAGGAGGAAATTGATATCTTTCTAGATAAACACAACCTTCCTAAACTGAGTCAAGAAAATATTGAACTCTTAAACCAACCAATAACAGTCAAAGAGATTGAAACAGAAATAAAGAGTCTACCATCCAAGAAAAGCCCAGGACCAAGTGAATTTTATAAAAATTTTTTAGAAGAGCTAATACCAATACTCCTCAATCTATTTTGTGTGTCCAACAGGTCCATTTGATTAATAATGTTCTTCAGTTCTTAGGCATCTTTACTGACCTTTTGTCTAGAAGATCAGTTTAATGATATGAGAGGGGTGTTGAATTCTCCCAGTATTATTGGGATTTATGTGTTTTTTTAATGTCACATAAAGTTTGTTTTATGAAAGTAATTGCACCTATGTTTGGGGCAAAAATGTTGATTATTACCATTTTTTGTTAGATTGTTCCTTTTATGAGTAAAAAATGCAGTGTGGTTATTGAGAGATGATTTTTAAATCCTAACATTTTAAGATTTTATTTCTGTTTGAAATACTGTTTTTTTCTTAGTTTTCTGTTGGATGGAAATTCAAAATTACAAGCAAAAAATAATACTGCACCAGTAATAAAAGACCTTCATACAATATTTAGTACAAGACAGATTAAATAAACAATGGCCAAATAAATACATTTTTAGGATATTTCAGAAGAAAACTTAATAAGGCAGACCTAATTGATATAGATCAATACCAAAACATGCATCCTAAATTCATGTGAAATAAACAAAATAAACAAAAAATTGCAAAAAGTATTTCATCATCATTAAACTTTCTGAATCTGATAGCTGTATATGCTAATGAAAATTAATATCTTGATCCACAGAAAATGTACTCTGAATTATTAAGGGCCAAAGGGCATGATAAAGAAATGTTGAAAAGAAGCAAAAGATATAAAGATTTGCCTGATGTTCTATCGTCTTTCTTGTAAATTTGATACTACCTCAAAAGACAAAGTTCACAAGTAACAGGTTATTATTTTGACAAAGGCTTGTATTTGTTTGGTCATCTGTTGCTGACAAACTCACTGCCCCATTTCTTTCCAAGTTACAAAACATGGGATATCCAAGACACCATGACAACCAGGTACCTTCTCTAACTACTGAACCCATACTAGAGGCTTAACATGTACTTTGTTGCTTTATTATTTGTGCTAAAAACTGGTACTCCTGCTTTAATGATCTGGGACTTAGAGTAGGTGTGCTTGATGTCCAGTTGTCTGACATTATCTTTTCCTGAAAGTGGATATAATGCAATAGACAAAGCTCCAGAAGAATCAAGCTTTCCATCCTCCTTTCTGGGAGGATTAAAGACTTGCTCATGAAGTGATTAAAAACTATAGAGACTAGGTAAGTGTATCTTAACAATATGGATGATAATTGTATGAGACTTTCAGGATAAATAAGAGCTTCCAATGATCTACTGAAACTCCATAATCCTGTGTGCATATGGTAGCAGATTCTAGACAAGACTGAAGTTACAGAGACAGTCTTCAGTTCTTGAAAAACAACTAAGAGAATAAGACAGGGTGACCTAAAATCAATAAGAATTTCAGAACCCAGTACACATGAGGAGTAGGAGAAGTACAGTTCCAGGAGTCTGAGAGTCAAAGCCTGATTGAGAAGAATAGATGATTAGAGAAAAATATCACACAAAGGCCTCCTGGAGAGAATCATGTTGAACCCCAATCAAAGAAGCATCTAAGGCTGCTTATATACATGCTGTCAGAAAGCCTCACTGAATAGCTGCAGAAGTCAGAGGCCACAATAATGAAATAGTATGGCCTGTTCTCCATATTTCTCTGAGAAATCATTGCTTTGAAAGGCAAATTGATTTATAAGAATACTCATATATCTATATCTTCCAAATGAGAATGTAATTGGGCATGCTATTCTCAAATTACTTTTCATGTCAGTTAGTTTTGTCTCCCTAAGGACATGTCTTAACACTTCTTTCTATGCCAATGCTGGTGCTAGAAAAACACAGGGAGAAAAATAAATGCATCCATTGGAAAAGTAGCCTACAGATATAGTTCTTATCATATTTATAAGCAAATATAATGCAAAAACTTAAGAGAAAAATATTATGTGAAAAAATGTTTCTGTTTTCCATTAGAGACAAAAATAAAATTCTCTTTTCCTTCTAACAAATAGCTAAATATTTGTAGATTTATCCCAGTCCTACCAGCCAGATGCAATTACCATTGTCATAAATACTAAGCAGCAATCATACCCAACATTTTGTGTGTCAGGTTACATGGAAAGCAGATACTCATTCCATGCTAATGTTCACTCACTATCTTATAGTAAGTTCATTGGACTCTGCAGAAACATAGAAATAACATCTACAGTATTGAGAAATTCTCTTCTTGACTTACCTGAATAACTTTAAGCTCACTTTTCACCACCTATGTCTTTGGTCCATAATTCTTCATCCTTAAAATGAGGAGGTAGAAAAAAATCTCATATGTGCCTTTGACCTGTGGTATTCTGTGATTCTTCTTAAAGAATAGAGATGAATTATCTATTTCACAGAAGCCTCAGGTCACAGATGAAACAGAGGCCACTCAAGTGACAATGGCTGTAATGCAAAAGGAAAAGCTCATTTATGCTCCAGGTAAAAAAAAGGACACATCACAAATGACTTTTTCAGACTTTTTTCATTTGCTTGAGGTCACAAATGTCTTCACTGAAAAGCAGCAGTCTAGTCTTTCCAAAATAAATTCATTTTTCAAGTTACTTTTAAAACATGTACTGCCAACATATAAATATTTATGTGTAAACATTTACTAATACAGTATTCATATTTTCTATTCACTATGATTAGTCTAATAATAGCAAAACATACTTTTTTGGGGGAAAACATAACTATAAATGAAAATTCAAATGCTTTGCCAATATATTTTACTTTGGGGACCACTGTTAAAAATGACCTACATGGGTTTGACATTAATAAATATTAGTCTATAATTCAACTTTTAACCCTAAAACTAAGCTCAGCCATGATTTTTAATTCCAGTATGGTTTTGAGGCTTGTTCAAGTTAGACACAAAGAAAGATTCATTCTGATTGATAGGATAGGAATACTTAATCAGACTAAATTATGAATAAATCTTCCTCAGTTCTTCAGTTAGATATTATCTGGAGAATTCTAATATATTTTAATTATTTTCTTCTTCAAATTTGGGTTGCTTCTAGAGTACAAAGTAAAAGAGGCAGATTGCTATGGTGTGGGGGTGTTTTGTGCCATGTGGTAGAAGCTTGGTCTTTGGTATGGCAGGGTAGAGGTGGTGGGACCTTTAAGAGATGACGAATCATGAGAAGTCATTAGGATCATTAGGCTTTTTGTACAGGATTAATATAGTTCTCAAGGGATCTCAGTCTTTCTTTTGGGCTTTCTGTCTTATAACCTTTCCCTCTTTCTCTTAGAAATAACACTTTTTATTCTCTACTTCATTGATTTCTGCTCTGATTTTAATAATTTTCTGTTTATACTAGTTTTGAGGCTAAACTTTCTGATTTTCAAGGGTTTTGAAGTGCATCATTAGGTTATTTCTTTGGTGACTTTCTTTCTTCTTATGTGGGAATTCAGTGCAGAATTTTCCTCTTAATACTGCCTTCAAGGTGTCCTAGAGATTTTCCTACATTGTATCTCTATTTTCATTTATTTATAGGAATTTCTTAATTTCACCCCTTATAACTTCTATGGCCCATTCACTTCTCAGCAGTGTGGTGTTCAGTCTCCACATGTTTATATGGTTAGGTCTTTTTATTGTTGATTTCTAGTTTAATTCCACTGTGGTCTAAAAAGATTCATGGGAGTATGTCACATTTTTTTAATTTGTTGGTGCTCACTTTGTGGCCCAGGATGTGGTATATTTTGGCCCAGGATGTGGTATATTTTGGAAAAGGTTCCATGAGCAGCTGAGAAAAATGTGAAATCTGCTGAAGTTGGATAGAATATTCTATATAGGTCCATTTGGTTTATGGTGTTCTTTAAGTCTGAGGCATTTTTACTGACCTTCTGTCCAGAAGATCAGTCTAGCAGTGTGAGAGGAGTGTTGAAGTCATCCAGTATCAATGTAGTGGGATCTATGTGTGACTTAATGTCACAAAGAGTTAGTTTTCTGAAAGTAGCTGCACCTATGTTTGGAGCATAAATGTTGACTATTGTTATTTTCTCTTGCTGGATTGTTCCTTTTCCTTTTACAAGTAAAAAAAAAAAAAAAAAAAAAAAAAAAACCTGTTTTGTCTCTTCTGATAAGTGTGGGCTTAAAGTCTAATTTGTCTGATATAACAGTTTCTACTCATGCTTGTCTTTGAGTTCCATTAGCATAAATTACCTTGCCTCAGCATTTTACTTTTAGTTTGTGACTATCTTGTAAGGTTATTTCTTACAGAAAGCATATAGATGGATTCTGGGTTTTTTTTAATTCATTTTGCTACCTTATTGTTTTTTTAATTGGGGAGTTGAGGCCTTTTATGTTCAGCATGATTTTTGAGAGATGATTTTTTAATTCCTAACATTTTGAGTTTTAACTTCTGTTTGAGATAGTGTTTGTTATTTGCTTAGTTGTTTGTTTGATGGAAATTATTATTTCTCTGGTTATGGTGTTTATTACATATTTCTTCTTTATAATTAATATATTTGAGTATTTTTTCTAGTGCTGTTTTGAAAGATAAAATTTTTTTCAGCTTCTGTTTGTTATTGAGGATTTTTATCTCCCCATCAAATTATAAAAGATAGTTTTGCCACGTAGGAAATTTTTAGCTGCAAGTTGTTTTCTTCCAGAGTTTGGAATATGTTGCTCCAGGCATTTCTGATTTTCATAACTTGCTTAGGGAAGTCTGGAGTGATTCTAATTGGTTTTCTCCTGAATGCCACTTGGTGTTTTAGTCACTCACAAAAAGTAAAAAAAAAAAAAAAAAAAAGATACTCTTTCTAATATTCAGATGCTAGGGGAAAAAGAGTCATAGAAGGAACTCTGGAAAAAGGAGAAGAAACCATAAATGAACAAATAAAGTGATGTAACTGAGAGAAATAAAAGGGAGGAGAAAAATATAAATTTCCTCCATATATATATATATATATATATATATATATATATATATATATCCTAAAGTACATGATGTACATTCACAAACATATCAAAGTCAATCACTAACCCAAACATGAGAAGGAGGAAAAGGGGAGGGAATGGGGTGGGAATTGGGTAAGGACTAAATAAGTGATGTGTGCATGTATGCCTCTGCCATCTTGTATGATATTAAGATGTATGACTACAATGTACCAATAAAATATTTTTTAAAAATGAAGTAACACTTTCCTGATTTTTTTCTGACTGAATTTTTTTTCTTTTAAAAAATACCATATATAAGGAACCATATGCAGATTTCTTATTTCTTTCATTGAGGATGTACAAAATATTTATATTATTGAATGTTTCTGAAGTTTTTTCTTTTTATTCCTGTGTAATAGTTCTTTACATGAATATATCACAAATCATTTACTCTCCCATTGACGGATTTATGGATCAAATTTAGTGTTGAGGTATTGTAAATAAAGCTGCTATAAAATTTCTTGACGAGTTTTAATGTGAACATATGTATCTTCATTTATCTTGATATCTAGAAGTATAATTTCTGGGTAAGTGTATGTTAAACTTTACTTAAAAAAAACCTCCAAACTATTTTCCAAAATAGTTGCATCATTTCACTGTGTCACCAGCAGTTGCTTCACATTCTAACCAACAGTGTTTTTCACTTTAGCCACACTTTTCATGATGAATAACTATATTGAGATATCATGTACTTAGAGGTCATTCAATTATCTTTTGAGTGGATAATTTTCTGTTGAATTATTTGACTTCATATTGAGTTGCTATTATTGGTTTGTAAGAATTATATATATATTTGGAAAAAAAACATTCCAAATATATGTAGTGTAAATACTTTCTCCAAAGCTTCTAACTTTGTGGCTTGCCTATTCACTTTCTCAAAAGTGAGAAGTTTTAAATTTAATAAATCCTGAATTTAACACTTTAACATTTTTTAGCTTTTTATTTGTGCTTTTTATCTCAAGGAATATTTGGTCACAGAAAGATCACACAAATGTTCTAGAATATTTTCTTCTCAATGTGGTATATTTTATTTTCAGAGCTTTACAGTTTTGTCAGTTATATCTAAGGTAAGATGGGGGTTGGCATTAACTTTTTTATTATACATATATCTGATTATTTCAACAGTGTTGTTTTTCCACTAAATTAACTCTTTACTTTTGTTTAAAATCAAGTGGCATCACACACCAGGCCCAGCACCAACGTGTATTCCCATCACAAGCCCTGGACCCTATTGCTACTGTTGTGCGCCCTGCTGGAGCCAGAGACCATTGCTAGACCCTGCGCTGTGCCTGCAGCCCCGGACCCAGGTGCGCCTGCCACATGCCCCCAGCCCACTGCTGGGTTTCTGCACCCACATGGCAGCTGGAGACTCAGTTCTAGTCTAGAGCACAGCCCTGTGCACTCTGGTGGACCACAGGACCAGGCACTAGGTTTCTGCACCCACTCACGCTGGGGTCCAGTAACAGCAGTGCACCCAGCCTGCACTGTGGGTTCTGGCAGTGCTCTGGCAGTAAGTGTGTGTGTCCTGGGACCAGCAACCCTTTGCCCAGGGTGCATCTTGGAACCACACCAGCTAGCCCAGTTAGAATTTTCAGAGACACAGGAAATTCATTGAGATGCAATATCTGCACAGGACATCAGGGGAAGGTTCCAAGTCTACTTTGGACATCCTCCACCCCTGCTGTATGGAAGCACAGGCCTGAGTCTAGGGTGGTGAGTGCAGAGGCACTGACTACAGGTTGGAAATACACAGAACCTGGGAATTGTACAGAATTTATTAACAGTGACACCAGACATCCTGACACCTAAACCCAAAGCTGTCAAAAGAAAGAAAGGTGTCCAAACACCCAGAGAGTGACTTAAGAAGATGAAAATAGAGTACAGAGAAAATTAAGAGACATTGGATTATTCTGAAAGCTACCAGAGCAACCAGACATTCAAATATTATATGGACCTGACCCCATATTCATAAATAAGTAGGACTACTTTTTTCTTTTGCTGTTGATGTTTTGTTTTGTTTTGTTTTGTTGTTTTTTTGTTTTTAATTTTTTTATTTATTTATTTTTTTATTTTTAATTGGTGCACTGTATTCATACATCATAGTGGGATACATACTTTTGTAGACATACATGCACACATTGCCCAGTCAGCCCCCACCCGATCCCCACCCCATTCTCTCCCTATCCCTCCCTCCCATGCTTGGCTTAGTGATTGACATCTAGTATTATAGCAATTTATCAAAAATTAAAAACGATAATCTCACATAACAGTTTCATTTGTCTGATACCAAGCTTTTGATGACTTAAAGATAACACTTCAATATTTCTTTTTGCTTTCTTTCTTACCAGAGAATCTATTTTTTCTATTTTTTAGGTGAAACTATCATATATTTATATATATTTATTTTTCAGAAAAAAAATCTATCCTAATATGGAATATGGACTCTAGGTACCCACAACGATCTTGAAAAAGAACAAAGCTAGAAGATGTATATTTTCTGATTTCAAACCATATAAAGCTACAATAATTGAAACAGTGTAGTACTATTCTAAAGGCAGATATATAAACCATTGGAGTTAAATAAAAGCCTAGAGCTAAATTCTTCCCTATATTGTCAAGTTATTTTTGACAAGGTTTCCATGAACATTTGGTGGTGGGAATAATAATCTTTTAACTAAATATTGTTGAAACATAATAATTACATGGAAAAGAATAAAATTGGACCCTTACCTAATCCCATATACAAATATTAACTCAAAATAGATAAAAGACCTAAATATAAATCTTAAGACTATAAACTTTTAGGAGAAAATCTTGGTCATAAAACCTCACAACATTGAAATTGGCAGTGATGTCTTGGTTATGATTTCAATGGCACAGGCAACAGAAGTGTATACAAACTCCCTAAAAAATAAAAAACATATTGTATATCCAAAGACAATGTAAACAGAGTTAACAGTTACTGATAGAATGGGATAAAATATTTCCAAATGCTATATCTGAAGGTATATTAATATTCCAACTTGAAATCCTAAAAATTAACAAAAATAAAGGCAAACAATACCCTTTACAGATAGGTAAAAGACTAACATAAATAATGAATCTCCACAGATAACCAATCTTAGTTGTCTGTTGGATGGAAAATCTTGTTTCTCTAGTTCTGGAGTTTGTTTCCTATTTCTTCTTTGTAGTTAATCTCTTTGAGTATTTTCTCTAGTGCTGGTTTTGAAGACATATATTCCTTCAGTTTCTGTTTGTCATGGAAGCTTCTTATTTCTCCATCTAATTTGATAGAAAGTTTTGCTGGGTAGGAAATTTTTGGCTGGAAGTTGTTTTCTTTCAGAGTTTGGAATATGTTACTCCAAGCCCTTCTGGCTCCCATAACTTGGTTTGGGAAGTCTGGAGTGATTCTAATTGGTTTGCCTCTGAATGTCACTTGGCCCTTTGTTTTTGTTGCCTTTAAGATTCTCTGCTTGGCTTCCACATTGGTCATTTTGACAATTATGTGGCGTGGGGATTCTCTTCTTCGATCCTGTCTAAAGGGAGTTCTATACGTTTCCTGGACCTGCGTATCGACCTCTTGCTCTATGTCTGGAAAATTTTCTGCTATTACTTCCTTGAAGAGATTGTTGATCCCTTTGGTTTCACTTTCTTTTCCCTCCTCTATTCCAATTATTCTTAGGTCAGCTCTCTTAAGAAGGGCCCATATTTCTTCAATATCAGATTCCTGCTATTGGATATTTTTTCCTAGAATAGAAACTATGCATTCATTTTTGGAATGATCATCTTCTAAGAGCGAGATTCTGTTCTCCATGTGTTCTAATTGGTTGTTTGTGCTTTGAATTGAGGCCTTTACTTCATTAATTGCATCCTTTATCTCTTTGGCTCTGAGTTCTTTTCGAAGCACCTCTATTATTTCTACAGTTATTTTCCTGATTTGATCTTCTAGAAATCTCTGATTTTCTGTTTTATCGGGTTCCGATGTTGTGGGGTTGTGAGCATTCATTGCTCCAGTATTATTCCTCTTTCCCATGATTTTGGAAGTTTGTGCCTTCTCTGGGTTCTTCCCTTGGGTCACTATGACTTCACTTAAGGTGCTCTGGATCTCGAGTCAGTAGTATCTCAGACCCCACTACTCCTTTACTGGGTTGTATCACAGAGTCTCCGACCCAGAGAGTCGATAGAGGCTGCTTTAGACTGTGGGAGGTGCCAGGTTGCACGTTCTCCTATGGTGTGATATCTCTGCCACCGCCCCTCTCCCACTGGGTCAAGTCCCAGTGAGTACAGTACTGGGATTTCTCCTCTGTGGCCCACAATTTGACTCACTGTTCTTGAGTACGCAGATGTAGCTCTACTGAATTCAGTGAAGTCGGTGCTGTTGCCGCCGGTGGCAATATGGCGCCGCTGCTACACCCTCGGCTATGGGGCTGGCGTTTTTTTTTTCTTGGTTTTGATTTCCACTCTGAATCCCTGCAGAGTGTGCTGAGCTCAGCCACTGGGAGCTTCAGATGCCCTCTACGCCAAGAAATCCCACCTGGCTGTTCCGCAGCGGCTCCCCTCGGCTTGCTTTGGCCGTCCTGTGAATTCGCCGGTGCCGCCGGCAGTATGGCGCTGCTGCCGCATGTTCGGGCATGAATCCGCGTCCTCAGGCGTGAGGATCTCCTCTGTGGCTCTGTTCTCAGTCCGCTTTCTCTCTGGAGCCTGGTGATTTTTTTGTTTCTCTGGTGATGCTGTTTTCTGGCTCTTAAAGGCGCTGATTTTGTGGTAATGGAGATTTGTTGTTAGCGGGGCTCTTAAGCCCCGCTTTTCTCGGTCGCCATCTTCCCGGAAGTCCCTTGTTTTGTTTTTATATTGCTTTTATTTTATTGTTGTTGCTGTTTTGTTTTTTCCCCATCCTTCTTTTACATATATATATGTAAAATATACATATATATATACATATATATATATATATATATATATATATATATATATATATATATAGTTTGCTTTGTTTTCTGGTTTCACACAGTCACTAGTTCCATTTATTTTTCCTCTTTCTTCCTTTCTTTTTTTCTTTTTCCTCTTTTGTTTTTTTTTCTTTGATTACATAATAGGTAGTCTTAGTATCTTGTGTTGATATTTTATTTATGTTTGTTTGCTTCTTCCCCCACCCCTCTTACAAACATCCCCACACTAACCTATCTACTCTTTTCCCCAAAAACTTTTTCCCATAATATACCTCCTTGTTTAATACTCAAATTACTTTATATCTCCATACTTACTCTACTAACTATAAGAGTCCTACTAATTAACTCTCTCTCATTCTCAGCAAGATATTACCTTATCATACTTAAAGTCTTTCTCAAGATAAACATATCCTCTACCTAATCCGACTCCTATACTCATTACCCCAGCTCTCCCCTTCCCCATCACCCAACCCTCAACATTGGAAAAGCACTGCTGACCTGCCGATACCTCTAAACTCCTAATACTGAGATTGGACTAAACATAATATTCACAAACAATGGGTAGAAATCAGAAAAACAGGACTGAGAATGCTGAAAATATGAGAACCAAGAATAATAAAGAGACAACCGAAATCACGAATCCTGACCTACAAGAAATGCAAGAAGGGGAGTTCAGAATCTTGATCTACAATATGATGGAAAGCTTTAATACAAGTCTACAAGAAATGAAAGAGGAAATTGAAACACTAAGAACCAGAAAGAGATCTGGAATGAAATGAAAGAGTCAATAAATGAAATGAAGACAGCAATAGAAAGAAATTCTGGAAGACTAGATGAAATGGAAAGTAGAATATGACTGTTAGAAGACAGTTTATTCAAAACTGAAAACACAGTCAACAGCATACAGAAGTCAGTACAGCAACAAAACCTAAGCATCCAGAAACTATGGGACAATATTAAGCATCCTAACCTAAGGATAAAAGGCATTGAGGAAGGAATAGAATTACAGAACTAGGGCATCCGTAATCTCTTCAATGAAATAATTTCAGAGAATTTTCCAAACATAGAAAGAGACTTAGATCTTCATGTTCAGGAGACATTCAGAACACCACTAAGACAAGATCAAAGAAGAACATCACCATGTCATATAATAATCAAAATGACCAACATAGAGGTCAAGGAAAGATTCTTAAAAGCAGTGAGAACAAAAGGACAAGTAACATATAGAGGCAAAACAATTAGAATCACTCCAGACTACACATCCCCAGTCATGAATGCCAGGAGAGACTGGTATGATGTGATCCAGAATCTGAAAGAAAACAACTTCCAACCCAAACTGCTATATCCAGCAAAACTATTATTCAACATAGATGGAGAAGCAAAAGTATTTCAGGATAAGCAGAACCTCAAAAAATTCATGAATTCTAAGCCAACACTAGAGAAAATACATAAAGAAATAAACCATAAAGAAGAAAAAAGAAGCAGACTCCAGAACCAGAGAAGAGATGAAGTTGATCAGCAGGGCATCTAAATACGAAGAAATAATACTATATCCAACAGAAGATAGAACACAAAATGACAGGAAACAAACAACACATTTCAATAATAACACTGAATGTCAAAGGACTTAACTCTCCAATCAAAAGGTACAGACTGGCAATGTGGATCAAAAAATATAATCCAAATATATGCTGTTTGAAAGAAACACACTTTACAGCAAAAGACATTCATAGCCTGAAAGTGAAAGGATGGAAAAATATATCATGCCAATGGGGAACAAAAAAGGGCAGGAGTAGCAACACTGATATCCAACAAAACAGACTTTAAGCTAAAACACATCAGCAGAGACAAAGAAGGGCACTTCCTTTTATAAAAAGGAACAATCCACCAATAAGATATAATGATAGTTAATGTTTATGCCCTAAATGTTAGTGCAGCCACATTTGTAAAACAAACCCTCTTGGACATAAGATCCCAAATAGACCCAAATACAGTAATAGTGGGAGTCTTCAATACAGCTCTCATGCCACTAGATAGACCTTTAAGGCAAAAGATGAGTAAAGACACTTCAGAACTGATGAAAACAATAAACCAAATGGACTTAATAGACATATACAGAATATTTCAACCTTGAAAAACAAAATACATATTCTTCTCAGCAGCCCATGGCACCTTCTCCAAAATAGATCATATTCTGGGGCACAAAGAAAGCACCAGCAAATTTAAAAGATGTAATATAATTCCTTGCATCTTTTCAGACAATAATGGAATGAAAGTAGAAATCAACAACAGGTAACCCAAAATAAACTATTTAAATACATGGAGATTGAATGATACACTCTTGAACAATGAGTTGGTAAGATTAGGAATTAGAGGAGAAATAAAGAAATTTATGGAATTAAATGAAAATAGAGAAACAACATAACAAAATCTATGGGACACTTTGAAGGCAGTGTTGAGAGGAAAGTTCATAGCATTGAGTGCCCACATAAGAAAAACAAAAAGCCACCAAGCAAACAACCTAATGACACAACTCAAGGACCTAGAAAGACTGCAACAGTCTAGTCCCAAAGCCAGAAGAAGGCAAGAAATTATTAAAATCATGGCAGAAATAAATGAAATAGAGAAAAAAACAATTCAAAGAATCAACAAAACAAAAAGCTGGTTCTTTGAGAAGATTAATAGGATTGACACACCCCTGGTCAACCTAATCCAAAAAAAGAGAGGATCAACTCAAATTATTAAAATCAGAAATGAAAAAGGAGACATTTCCACAGACAGAGGGGAAATTCAAAGGATTATCAGAAACTATTTTGAGAATTTATACTCCAACAGACTGGAAAACATGGAAGAAATTGATAGATTTCTAAGTACATATAACCTACCTAAACTGAACCAAGAGGACATAGCAAGCCTAAACCAACCAAGAGCAAACAGAGAAATAGAAACATCAATCAAAATTCTGCCAACAGAGAAAGCCCAGGCCCCAATGGGTTCCCAGCTAAATTCTACTAAACTTTCAGTGAAGAACTAATACCAATACTTCACAACTTCTTCCGGGAGATTGAAAGATTCCTAATTCCTTCTATGAGGCCAGTATCACATTAATCCCTAAACCAAATAAAGATACTTCAAGAAAGGAAAATTACAGACCAATATCTTTTATGAACATAGACACAAAAATTCTAAACAAAATACTAGCTATACACATTCAAAGCCATATCAAGAGAATTGTACACCATGACCAAGTTGGTTTTATCCCAGAAAAGCAAGGCTGGTTCAACATATGCAAAACAATACATGTTATTCACCACATAAATAGAACTAAGAACAAAAACTACATGATCATTTCAATAGATGCTGAAAAAGGATTCGACAAAATCCAACACCTATTTATGTTAAAAAAAAAAAAAAAAACACTGCAGCCGGGCGTGGTGGCGCACACTTGGAATCCCCGCGCTTGAAAGGCAGAGACAGGAGGATCGCGCAGGTTCGAAGCCAGCCTCGTGCGCTGGCATAGGAGACCCTGTTTCCAAATAAAAATGTAAAAATAGGTCTGGGAGTGTAGCCCGGAGATAGAAGGGCTTCCAGGAACCCCAGTACCACCAAAAAAAAAAAAAAAAAAACACGGCAGAAAATTGGAATAGAAGGAACATATTTCAACATCATTAAGGCTAAATACAATAAAACCAAAGCCAACATCATACTGAATGGAGAAAAACTGAAAGAATTCCCTTTAAAATCAGGCACAATGGCTAGCATCGAAGCCTGCCATGAGGAAGGCCAGTGCTGGGGCCTCCGAGGCCAGGATCGGAGCCAGCTGAGGGGTTAGGCCAGTGCTGGGGCCAGCAAGACCAGAATCGGGGCCTCCCATGAGGCAAGGCCACTGTTGAGCCAGCGAGGTCTGGATCAGTCCACCGGGTAGCCAGGCCACAACTGGGGCCGTCAAGAGTGGGATCGGTATTTGCAATGCGGCATGCACAGAGAAATATTGCAGAAAATATTTTCCAGATGCTTCCCCTAATCAGCAATAACTAGGAGGAAAGGGGCAACAGGAAGTGGTCAAGCTATAGAAAGGGCCCTATAGTGAAGCAATTAAGGTGACCAATCAGAGGGTATGGAATAGGGGAGGATGAAACCTCCTTAAAAATCAGGAGGTACATAAATATATGTATCAAAGTTAATCACCAAACAAGCATGGGATCAAGGGAGGGGAAGGGAATGGGATGGGGACTGGAATCCCAGACTTCAAATTCTATTAGGGAGCAATATTGGTAAAACTGCATGGTATTGGCACAACAATAGGCAGACTGACCAGTGGAACAGAATAGAAGACACAGAAACAAATCCACACATCTATAGTCAATTCATCTTTGACAAAGGGGCCAAACTCATATGCTGAAGAAAAAACAGCCTTTTCAACAAATGGTGCTAGGAGAATTGGCTATTCATTTGTAGAAAGTTGGATCTGAATCCTATCTTCTCACCATGAACAGGAATCAACTCAAAATGGATCAAAGACTTTGAAATTAGACCAGAGACTGTGAAGTTATTAGAGAAAGGCATAAGATCTACACTTCAACATATAGGTACAGGGAGTAATTTTCTCAATAAGACTTCCAAAGTGCAGGAAATTAAAGCAAGTGGGACCTTATCAAACTAAAAAGTTTCTTCTCATCAAAGGAAACCATCAAGAACCTAAAGAGGAAGCCTACAGAATGGGAGAAGATATTTACCAAGCACCACTCTGATAGGGGGCTAATATCCAGAATATACAAAGAGCTCAAAAGACTCTACACTAGCAAAACAAACAACCCAATCAAGAAATGGGCAACTGAACTGAATAGACATTTCACAAAAGAAGAGATACAAATGGCCAATAGATACATAATGATGTTCAACATCACTAGCCATCAGAGAGATGCAAATCAAAACTACGCTGAGATTCCATCTAACCTCAATCAGAGTGGCAAACATAAAGAAATCAAACAACAACAATTGCTAGCAAGGATGTGGGGAAAGAGGAACTCTTTTACACTGTTGGTGGGAGTGCAAAGTAGTTCAGCCACTATGGAAATCAGTATGGAGATTCCTTAGAAAACTGGGAATAGATCCACCATTTGATCTGGCTATACCACTCCTGGGTATCTTTCCAAAGGGGTTGAAATCAGAGAACTATGTTAACATATGCATACCCATGTTCATAGCAGCACAGTTCGCAATAACCAAAATAAGGAACCAACCTAGATCTTCATCAACAGATGAGTGGATTGCAAAATTATGGAAAATACACAGAATGGAATTCTATTCAGCTATAAAGAAAAATAAAATATTGGCATTTGCAAGAAGATGGAAGAACTAGAGAACATTATGTTAAGTGAGATTAGTCAAGCACAGAAAGAGAAGGGACATATGTTTTCTCTAATATGTTCAAGCTAGGGAGTAGTGGTAATACCAGAGGGATTCCAGATGATGGAGGGAAAATCTCAGCAAAGCTTGAATTAAAGGAGAGGAGAGGAAAAAATCTGAGGTTGTTCAATGGAGGAGTTACATACAAATATGTGTAATATCATAAATACAACATGATTAACCTGGACCCTCTCTACTGGGGGGAAGGGAAATGGGGGGGGGAGGGCACGAAGCACAATGTAAATGTACACCACTTTCAATATGTTCCACTTATAAAAAATAAAAATTAATAAAATAAATAAAATCAAGTGGCATTACAAGTGTGGTTATAATTCTGGATTCTTTATTTTATTTTACTTATATATGTCTATCTTGATGTCAATAGTACTTGTCTTGATAATTGTATCTTTATGTTACATCTTGACATCAGGAAAAATAAGTACTAGAACTGTAGAATTGTTTTCTTAAAATTGTTTTGGCCATTTAGAGTCTCTTGCACATTCATATAAATTTTAGAAGCAGCTTGTCAATTTATAAAAATTTATCAATTTATTTAAATTTTGCTTAGTTTCTCTTAGCAATATCTTGTAGTATTTAGTGAATGTACAGGTGTGTTTGTATATGTGTATATACTTATATATGTCTATATATGTATATACATAAATAAATATAGTAAATATTTATAATATATAAATTTAGTAAAATTAATGTGTGAATTTAACAAAATATATACATACATTGTTTATAGTATATATTACATATGTACATAGTATATATATTTAAATGCATATATAAATGTAAACATGTTATTAAATTTATCCACAAGAATTCTCATATTATGAATACTCTTGAAAATTATAGTATTTAGTTATAATTTTAATCATACTTATTTGTATAAAGAGATAATTATATTTCTTCATAGACCTTGGATTTCACAACCTTATTACATTCACTTAGATTGGCTAAATTGTTTTTGGTTTTTAAGGGGTTTTATTTTTTCCTTTGTGGTACTGGGGATTGAACCCAAAGACACTTTACCTCTGAGCTACAGCATTACTCCTATTTTATTTTGAACCAGGGTCTTGATATGTTGATGGGAGTCTCACCTCTAACTGAGGATGTACTTTAACCTGAAATCTTCCTGTTTCCCAAGTTCTGGAGTTACAGATATATAACATCCATCTACTGAGGGTTTTCTATACAACCCTGTCATCTGTAAATTACTTTATTTCTTTCTGTTCAATCCCAAACCTCTCCTGCACAGACTAGAACTCCTACATGATATTAAGTAGAAGTAGTAGTGAAAAAATACCTTTGTCTTGTTCTAATCTTACTGATAAAATGGTCAATTTTATTCTATTAAATATAGGTTCAATGTAAACACTTTGTAGATGCCTTATATAAGGTTGAAAGAGTTTCCTGTGACTCCTATATTTTGGGAGCATTTTTTATAAAAAATGCTGAATCTTTCCAAAATCATATATATGTGTACATATATATGTACATGAATATATATATATATATGTAATCATATATGTGATTTTATATATATATATATATAGGATATATACATATCCAATATATGCATATATAGATTGGATATATATATATATATATATATATATATATATATATATATATACACACACACATATATATCCAATCTATGTGTATATAGATTGGCTAGATTGTTTTGTTTTTAAGGATTTTTTTCTTTGTGGTACTGGGAATTGAACATATATTCATATACATATGGTTCTCTTTTATCCTTTTTCTATGGGAAGTTATATTGATTAATTTTGAAATATTGAAGACTTCTGGGAAAATGGCGACCGAGAAAAGCGGGGCTTAAGAGCCCCGCTAACAACAAATCTCCATTACCACAAAATCAGCGCCTTTCATAGCCAGAAAACACCATCACCAGAGAAACAAAAAAATCACCAGGCTCCAGAGAGAAAGCGGACTGAGAACAGAGCTCAGAGCCACAGAGGAGATACACAGGCCTCACGCCCGAGGATGCGGCAGCAGCGCCATACTGCCGGCGGCAGCGGCAAATTCACCAGACGGCTACAGGAAGCCAAGGTGAGCCGCTGGGGAACAGCCAGGCAGGATTTCTCACCACAGGTAAAATCTAAAGCTCACAGTGGCTGAGCTCAGCACACTCTGCAGGGACTCAGAGTGGAAATCAAAACCAAGAAGAAATACGCCAGCCCAATATCCAAGGGTGTAGCAGCGGCGCCATATTGCCACCAGCGGCAGAAGCAGAGGATTCACCGAATCCAGTACAGCTACATATGCGTACTCAAGAACAGTGAGTCAAATTGCGGACCACAGAGGAGAAATCCCAGTACTGTACTCCCTGGGACTTGACCCAGTGGGGGAGGGGTGGTGGCAGAGACGTCACACCATAGGAGAATTTGCAACCTGGCACCCCCCACAGTCTAAAGCAGCCTCTATCGACTCTCTGGGTTGGAGACTCTGTGATACAACCCAGTAAAGGAGTAGTGGGGTCTGAGATACCACAGACTCGAGATCCAGAACACCTTAAGTGAAGTCATAGTGACCCAAGGGAAGAACCCAGAGAAGGCACAAACTTTCGAAACCATGGGAAAGAGGAATAATACTGGAGCAATGAATGCCCACAACCCCACAACATCAGAACCCGATAAAACAGAAAATCAGAGATTTCTAGAAGATCAAATCAGGAAAATAACTGTAGAAATAATAGAGGTGCTTCAAAAAGAACTCAGAGAGAGCCAAAAAGAGATAAAGGATGCAATTAATGAAGTAAAGGCCTCAATTCAAAGCACAAACAACCGATTAGAACACATGGAGAACAGAATCTCGCTCAAGAAGACGATCATTCCAAAAATGAATGCAGAGTTTCTAATCTAGGAAAAAATATCCAACAGCAGGAATCTGATATTGAAGAAATATGGGCCCATTTTAAGAGAGCTAACCTAAGAATAATTGGAATAGAGGAGGGAAAAAAAAGTGAAACCAAAGGGATCAACAATCTCTTCAAGGAAGTAATAGCAGAAAATTTTCCAGACATAGAGCAAGAGGTCGATACGCAGGTCCAGGAAACTTAGAGAACTCCCTTTAGACAGGATCGGAGAAGAGGATCCCCACGCCACATAATTGTCAAAATGACCAATGTGGAAGCCAAGCAGAGAATCTTAAAGGCAACAAAAACAAAGGGCCAAGTGACATTCAGAGGCAAACCAATTAGAATCACTCCAGACTTCCCAAACCAAGTTATGGGAGCCAGAAGGGCTTGGAGTAACATATTCCAAACTCTGAAAGAAAACAACTTCCAGCCAAAAATTTCCTACCCAGCAAAACTTTCTATAAAATTAGATGGAGAAATAAGACGCTTCCATGACAAACAGAAACTGAAGGAATATATGTCTTCAAAACCAGCACTAGAGAAAATACTCAAAGAGATTAACTACAAAGAAGAAATAGGTAACACACACCAGAACGAGAGAAACAAGAGTTTCCATCCAACAGTCAACTAAGATTGGTTATCTGTGGAGATTCATTATTTATGTTAGTCTTTTACCTATCTCTAAATGGTATTGTTTGCCTTTATTGTTGTTAATTTTTAGGATTTCTAGTTGGAATATTAATATATCTTCAGATATAGCATTTGGTAATATTTTATCCCATTCTATTAGTAACTGTTAACTCTTTTTACATTGTCTTTGGATATACAATTTTTTTTTAGGGAGTTTGTATACTCTTCTATTGCCTGTGACATTGAAATCATATCCAAGAAATCACTGCCAATTTCAATGTTGTGAGGATTTATGACCCAGATTTTCTTCTAAAAGTTTATAGTCTTAAGATTTATATTTAGGTCTTTTATCTATTTTGAGTTAATATTTGGATATGGGATTAGGTAAGGGTCCAACTTTATTCTTTTCCATGTAATTATTATGTTTCAACAATATTTAGTTAAAAGATTATTATTTCCACCACCAAATGTTCATGGAAACCTTGTCAAAAATAACTTGACAATATAGGGAAGAATTTAGCTCTAGGCTTTTATTTAACTCCAATGGTTTATATATCTGCTTTTAGAACAGTACTATACTGTATTATTGTAGCTTTATATGGTTTGAAATCAGAAAATATATATCTTCTAGCTTTGTTCTTTTTCAAGATCATTTTGGGTATCTAGAGTCCATATTCCATATTAGGATAGATTTTTTTTCTGAAAAATAAATATATAAATATATGATAGTTTCACCTAAAAAAAATAGAAAAAAATTCTCTGGTAAGAAAGAAAGTAAAAAGAAATATTGAAATGTTATCTTTAAGTCATCAAAAGCTTGGTATCAGACAAATGAAACTGTTATGTGAGATTATCATTTTTAATTTAGGATAAATTGCTATAATACTAGATGTCAACCACTAAGCCAAGCATGGGAGGGAGGTATGGGGAGAGAATGGGGTGGGGATCGGGTGGGGGCTGACTGGGCAATGTGTGCATGTATGTCTACAAAAGTTTGTATCCCACTATGATGTATGAATACAGTGCACCAATAAAAAAAATAAAAAATAAATTACACCTTGGACATCAAAAAAAATAATAATTTTGAAATATTAAATCATTCTTAAAACTCTTAGGATATTTATTATATTTAGTTTACAAATATCTTGGTAAAGATTTATGTGTATACATTGCTAATCAATATTAGTGTGCAATTTTGTCTTATAAATTCTTTGTAAGGCTTTTATATCAGGAACATGCTAGCTCTATAAAGACTGAATAGGAAATTGTTTCTCCATTACTTTCAGAAAGAATTTGTGTAGGATTGATGTGGGGTATTTTTTCCTCTTCTTAAAGGATTGACAGAATAACTAACAGGATATTTTTTTCTTTTTGGAAATGTTGTAATTACAAATTTAGTTTCCTTGACATATAAGGATATTCATATATTCTGTTTCCCTGTACATCAATTCTGGTAACACATGGTTTTCAAAGAACTTTTCAATTCTGGTAATACATGGTGTTCAAAGAACTTTCCATTTTATCAAAGAAGTCAAATTTATTGAAAGCTTTTCATAATGTGCCCTGTTATCTTTTAGTATTTATAGGATGTGAGATGATAATCTACTTTCAGTTTTGTTGCTATTATCTATCTCTTCTCTTTATTTTTCTTGATCAAGCTAATAAAAGCCTTAGCAATTTTGTTAATTTTCTTCAAAGAATCATTCATTGGGTTTTTTAAACATATATTTTCAATGATACATTTTCTCTATTTTTATTTTATATTTCTTAGTTTTCTACATTTTTTATTCTTATTTTTATTTTTTATTTATTCTGGATTTAATTTTATCTTAATCTAGGTTGTTGAAGAATAAATATGAATTATTGATTTTTAATCTTTTTATTACACAGGAATTTTTGAGCTTATATTACATTTTCTTTTAAGTGCTTTCATGGTCACATCTTATACTCCAATTATCATTCAGCTTTAAATATCATCTAATATGTCCTCCTATTTTTTATTTTAATTTTTAAAACTGCAAGTTATTTATAAGTAAACACAAATTTTATATGTTGTACAATCGTATATTTATTATTATTGATTTATAACAATTCAATTCTTCAAAGAATAGGATTTCAAGATTTTATTATTTATTCTAAGACTTTTATATACCTTCATATGGTCAATGGACTTCATATGCTTCATATAAACATCAAAAGCTTTTGGATTTTGAAATTGTCATATGTACTTTTCTGTAAATATTAGATCAGGATGGTTGTGCTTTACAAATCCTGCTATGCTTAGTAAATTTTTGTCTACATAGTCTAGCAGTTACTGTATAATCATTATTAAAATATTTTATAATTATATTTTATTAATTTAGTATTTTATAAATTTTGACTTTTTAAGTTCAGATCATTATAAGAAAGTTCATTGTGAAAAACTGAGCTTTTAGAAACATGGACTAACTTTTCAAATATCATCTAGCTCCTAAGTGGCATCTTCCATGCTACACAGCACTCTGTCAAGACACCACTCTTCTGTGCTTCTTTTTATTACTACACTTCTTGAAAATCCTTATTTCCTCCTTCTCCATCTGAGAAGTTAACTCGTTTTTTTTTAATTATTTTTATTGGTATTGTAGTCATACATCTTAATGGGATACAATATGGTAGAGGCAAACACGCACACATCACCCAATTAACCCTTATCCATTTTATGCCTCATTCACTCCCCCTGCCTCCTTCTCACGTTTGGCTAAGTGATTGACTTTGATATGTTTGTTAATGTACAACATGTACATTGGTGCTTTTAAACTTAGTGTATTTTTTACTTATGTATGTATGTATGTGTTTTATACTGTGGATAGAACCCAATGTCGAGATATATTTCAGCACCTCTTTTCTTTTAAAATAGGGTCTCAGTAAGTTACTGAGACTAGCCTTGAGCTACAATTCTCCTATTTTAGTCTCTCAAGTACTGAGATTACAGCCATGCACCGCCTTGCCCTGCTGAGCACCTAAATTTACAAGGCAAATATTAATCGATTTGCCAAAAAAACAGAGTTTTTTGGCTACCACAAAAGTTAGCTATCACAGAGTTAAAGGGGTTTGGGAGTACTGGTGCTTCCCACTTCAGACTTAAATTTCCTATTTCTGCTCTAAAATGTATCACCAAAAATAATCACATTTTAAATTTTAAAATACCATAAAGAATAACGTATAAAACAATACAAATTTAGTGTCTGATGGTTGTGGAAGTCACAGGTATAAAATTAGTTTTACTGGGCAAAAATTAAAGGGTTGGAAGCCTGCATTCCATCTAGGGGCTCTAGAGAAGAATCTGCTTCCCTGTAAAACACAGCTATTAGAGGTAAACTACATTCATTACCTCATGACTCCTTACTTTATGTAGCTTCTATACTCTCTGACCTTTGCTTCCTTCATTATATATATATTCTCTCTCTACTTCTAATATTCCTGCTTCTCTCATAAGGACTTTTGTAATTACATTGGACTCACCCAAATAATCTTCCCATCTCAAAATCCTCAATTTAATCACTCCAGCAGAGTCCTTATTCAGCAGGTAGGGTAACATATCCTTAGTTCCAATGGATAAGGATGTAAGCATCCTTGGGAGATTATTATTCAGCCTACTACAATGCTTTATAACAGACACATGATAAATTTAATAATAGCACAGATTACTTCCACTTAATCTTTATGTAATTATTGCTATAACCTTTACTTCTATGTGTGTTCCAAATAGTTTTCTGTATTATTTTTACATGACATAAACATTTGTCCTCAAGTAAGTTATAAAAACACATAATCTATATTTGTTTGTTTATTTACCATTTCTCCTTTTTACTCCTTCATTTAAATCTGGTATTGAAGCTGTTATTTTTTCCCTTTAGCCTGAAGTTTATCCCTTGGCAATGGAATGTTTTTCAGCTTCAAATGATTCAAAAGATAAAATATAATTTTCACAGAATAAGAAGCCTCTGAGATAAGCCCTAAATTACCCAAAGTTTAAGATGATAGCTTCAGATATAGGTAACAAAAGAAATTTCCCAACATTTCTATCAGTTTGTAGAATATTGTGCATCACCAATTTTAATTTTTTCACACTTTTCTGTTACAAAAAAAGCAATATGTTTGGATGTACATGCTCTTCTTGTTTTGAGATATGTTGCAGATAGAGAAAATCAGTAAGAAAAAGGAAACAAGGAAACAGAAAAAGAACTGAGACATGTATGTAGAACACTCAGCCTTGACTGATGGCCATCTTTTTTTATCTACTGGACCATTTTTCCTGGTGTTTGTTTGGGCATTACTGGGCTGCAATTGTATACCTCATGTAATAAAATCAATGGGTTGAATAGGTCGTTCTTCACCAGCCACCAAAAATCTTTCATATGATTATAATTGTTGAAATTTTTATTTTTAATTAATGAAAATATTAAAATGTGAGTACCAAGTTTTTACCAATTATGTATCTTTAGCTTATAAGAGCAGATGTCAACCATACACAAATTGGTTGTTGATACCTCTAATGGAAATTATCCCCAGATTTTACAGAGGAGATAAAACTATGCATAAAAATGTATCTTCTTATCAAATTTTCTTGTGATGATATAACATAATTTCTAGTCCCTGGTAGATGAATACCTATCTGGTGTAAAATACAGTTTTGAAATGCTAACAACACTACAAATTGATAGATGGTTACTAAGAACAAGGCCAGCTGGTGATATGGGATAGTCTTAAAACTGACAAAAGAGAAGCAGTTTGGAGTAACAGTTCTTAAACAAGACTAGCATATTAAAAAGAAAAAACAGACAATTTTACCTAAGTTTTCTTTATTGTATTTGGTGCATTATAATTTACTTTATATTGGGGTACAGAGTGACAGAAAAATACATGCACACAACTCTTGGTGCCTTTCCCACTGGGTCGCAATCCCCCTTTCACCCTCCTAGTACACATCTCTGAGACTGGAATTGGCAATTTTGTATACATTCATAGCATTATTTTTACTGTTACATTCTTTATGACTTCCTTCCCTCTTCTCCCTTACCTAATCCCTCTCAGACATTCCTTGGGAGTCTCTGCTCATCTATCTAATGCTGCCCTTAATTATGACTATCTCTCTAGCTTCCACATATAAGGAAAAACATACATCTATTTTTTTTTGAGACTGGCTATACTCATTAAATGAATGGTTTACCTTTAATCCAGCGTGTGTGTGTGTGTGTGTGTGTGTGTGTGTGTGTGTGTGTGTGTATGTGTGTGTATGTGTGTGTGTGATATATCAATATATATATTGACATATATCAATATATATCAATATATCAATATATCAATATATATATTGCTGGTCTGGGGATGGAACCCAGGGGCATTCAACTTCTGAGCTACAGCCCCTGCCCTATTTTTTATTCTTTATTCTGAAACAGGGTCTCAATGAGTGGCAGAGGGCCTCACTAAGTAACTGAGGCTGTCTGTGAACCATGATACTCCAGTCTCCCAAATGTTGGGATGACAAGCATGCGCCACCACACCCGGCTTGTTAGTTATATTATACCAGGAGCATTTCACCTCTCAGCTACAATCCTACCCCTATTTTATTTTTTTTATTTTGAAATAGGGCCTTGATAAGTTTTATTTTGAAATAGGATCCCACTAAGTTGCTGAGACTGCCATAAACCTGTCATCCTCCTGTCTCAGAATCCCAAGTCCTGGGGTTAGAGGCATACACTGCTATACCCAGCTACAAGCCTTCTTCCTTTCCTATCTCCAACAGACCTAGTATTCCTAAGAGAATAGGCACGCACAAGGACTTTTTAACATGCACCAAAACTATAGGAAGGACTTATAAAAACACGTTACATGCCTGCATCCCAAAAATTTTTTATGTAGTAGATCTGGGATGGAAACTAAGAATGTGGATGTCATAGAAATTCACAAGTCACACTATTTTCTGCTGGTCTAGAAACCACACTTTGAAGTATTCTTGGTCAAAAAAAGCTAGGAATACAGAAAAAGGAGTAGCTTCATCTTATTAGAGAAGCTCAACAAATGACAGAAAGAAAAAGATTACTCTAACTGAGGTGAGTAAAATTTAGTAGATAAATCTGGGAACAGCAAAGAGTCACCATGGAGATATTTTCATACAAAATGAAAGTGTTTCTTGAAGAACTTAATAAAACAGCACTTTATTTCTCCTGGAGGCAAATGAAACACAAGCTCAGATCATAGATTCAGTGTAGATAGAACAGTTCTAATCTAGCTATAGGCAAAAATATTTCTGCTCTTTGTTCTCTAGAAATAGAGAATATTCCTTTTTGACAATACTGAACATTACCAAATGTACCTGAGAATGAATCTGAAAGGTTGAAGAAAAAACCTGATCACTATCTTTCCCAATTCTTTTATGAAGTGTAGATGTCACCATTAGGAGGCAGGAAGACGGCAGAAAATATGGAGCTTCATAGCACTGCTCAAAGTTAGATAACTCATTAAAATTCAGTCATTGCAAAGTCAATAGAAAAAAATAAATACAGACAGCTACTAGACAGAGAAAAGTTAATGTGAGGTTGTTACCAAACAGGGGCACAGGCTAAGAGCATAACTTGCTGGCTTTCACTAATATTAGAGCATGGCATCTAAATGCCATCAGCCTCTGATGTTCATATTTCAATTTTTTTCTATTGGTAAGTTTTAGAAGAAAGAGAATGAAGAATGAAAAAATCTGAAGCCCTAACTCAAATCTTTCTCCAGTTGAAAAAAGGAATTACATGTTATAGATGTCGCACTCTTTTCAGAGTTAAGCCAAAGGCCTGGTGCTAGGCGTCCCAGGAGATCAATCCAGCCACACATCCGAAAAGCCAGCCAAAAATAATGGTGGTGAAGGCAGGAAAGAAATCTATTCTCAGTGTGGTTGTTCAAGAAAGAACAGAGAAAAAATGTCTTCACGGTGCCTGCACTAACCTTGGAGTTACATAGAAAAGGCAATAATCAGGAGCTTGTATGACTGTGATCTTTGCCAGGCTATGCACTGGTTGCTCATGATTTCATGACCCATCATTTCTGGGCTTTTTGGTCAAAAAGGAAAGGTGCTACTGCTTAGTGGGTGGGCCTAACTCTTGTCACAAGGTGTTTACTAGTCAACACATTTTAGGTTTGAGCAATTGGCTCCTTTCCTTTCAGTCATTGCTTAAAGATGCAACATGTTATTTCTAATATATGTGTTTACCATCCATCCAGGGAACTTGAAAATAATTTTAAAAGTGCCAGGTTCACTCCTAATTTAGCAAGAAGTATCCAGATGGGTTGATAACCAATTTCCTCAAGATAGAGGAATGCACAAAGGGGGAAAATTATAATCTTAAAGACTACTTTTGATGAATGCACTGAGGGCTTGCAGATGTCTAATGTCCAGCTAGTTTCTGGAATCCAGGTGACCAACAATGAAGAAGATGACTCAGAGAAAAAATGAGTCATAAAGGCAAGATGGAATTATTTGGGTCAAAGACCAGTCCATCCTTCAGGTTTAGGGAAATGATTGGAGAATTCTAGACACTACCCCAAGTTATAGAACAGAATGTAATGGTTAGCAGTTGACAACCTGTTGAATATGATAACCCTGTAAATCTTAAAAATATTAGTTGCTCATATCATGGTGTCTTCAGGATTGACAGAGGAGAAAGATTAGGAAATTGGCTACTATGAACACTCCTTAAATGGTTAACATATCAATGTGCAAAGGTAAGCAGGAATCTGAATTAAAGTTTTAGGTAATAAAAAAGAGACAGATGCAAAGTAAAAGCAGAGATGCAAAGTTTTTATCTGTTTGTTGTTGTTGTTGTTGTTGTTGTTGTTTTGGGTTTTTTTTTTTTTTTTTTGGTGGTGGTACTGGGGTTCCTGGAAGCCCTTCTACCTCCGGGCTACACTCCCAGACCTATTTTTACATTTGTATTTTGGAAACAGGGTCTCCTAAGCCAGCACGCACGGCTGGCTTTGAACCTGCGCGATCCTCCTGTCTCTGCCTCCCAAGCACAGGGATTACAAGCGTGTGCCACCACGCCCGGCTTTTATCTTATTTTTAATTACCCATTGGACATCTGCAAGCTCAAGTAGCCTTGTTTTAGTTGCTGTGAACAAAATACCTGACAAACATAACTTAGAAGAGGAAAGGTTTATTTGCCTCACCATTTAGAATAAAAAGGGCTAGCTCAGAGGTAGAATTCCTCAGGTTTGACTCTTTGTGCCAATAATTATAAATACATAAATAGGTAAATACTTTATACATGCTTGATTAGAGTTTCTATATACATACATAGTTCTTATACTTTTTCAGAAGGGGTGCTAAAGATTAAACCCAGAAGCATTCTATCTCCAAGCTACACCTCCAGCCCAGATGTATTTACTATTTGCAAACAGGATCTCACTAGGTCACTGAGAGGGTAACCTTGCTATATTGCCAAGGCTGAATTTGAACCTGTGATCTTCTGTCTCAGCCTTTCAAGTACTGAGATTACAAGTGTGCACTACCATGCTTGGATATAGTTCTTATCCTTTAGTTTCATTTTTCCAGGTCTCTAATGTAGTGTGCAAGAAAATCAATTTATGAATATCAAACATTTTCTATTAATAGAAACATAAAGCCAAGTCATCATCAGTTAAATTTCTGCACTTTCCTAAGTACTTACAAGAACCATAAAGTACCATTATCTTTATTAACATAAACCTAGCTGTGGTGCCACAAATCAACTTATCCTTCAACATGTCCTTTTGCTTGATACTTCCCATTTAGCAGAGATTCCCCTTCTCAGGATGCAACCTGTGCTGATAGGATTTGTGTTTTGTATTGGTTTATGTGCTGGTTATAGTGGAAATTTCCATGGGATTTACTCTGGGGCCAATTACTTCCACTGTGTCTTCAATCTGTGCTGCATGTATATTTAATAGACATGATAAGGGCCAATACACTAGGTGATCACCTCTTAAGTATATCTTCCCAGTTGAGCCAATAATATTTCTTATGACCCAGAAATATGGTGGTTTTTTCTATGAGATAATTGTACATCCTGAGGTATTCCTCCAACACTTCCACCCTTCTAGGTCAGAGGCAACAAGTGCCTCCTATCTTCAGTAATATTATGAGCAGGCATTCATAGAATTTCTACACAGAAAGAACATTGTTGCAATGATCATGAGAAGGAGATGAAAAGGCAAAAAGGCAAATTTAGATACTAGAGGGGTGGGAGAATAAAAAGACCAAGTGCTAGTAAATAAAAGTTTAACAAATATTCTGAAAAGTGGATATTTAAAGTCTCTCATCTGGTGATTCCATTTTCCCTGTACCAAGTGGGATGAATTTATAGCATTTAAAAGGCCGATTTCTTTTTCTTTTTATCTTCAAAAAATTTAATATGTATTTAAAAATATTTTTGTTGGTGTATTGTACTCATGCATCTTAATGGAGTACAATAGAGTAGAGGCATAAATCCACATATCACTCAATATGCTCTTCTTCAAGTCCCACTCCATTCCCTCCCCCCTCCTTCCTTATTATGTTTGACTTAGTGATTGATTTTGATATGTTTGTGATTTATGTACATTAGGGAATTTCCCTTCTTACTCTCCCATTCCCCTCAGTTAGGTTACCTTATTCACTCATCTGTAGTTTCTCCTTCTTTGTCTAGAGTCTCTTTTTTTTTTTTTGTGCAGGTCTGGGGATGAAACCCAGAGGAATTTGACCTCTAAGCTACACCCTCTGTCCTATATTTTAGTTTTTATTTTGAAACAGGGTCTCACTAAGTTGCAGAGGCCCTCACTAGGTAGCTGAGGCTGTCCATGAACTGCGATCCTCCGGTCTCAGCCTCCTGAATACTGGGATTACAAGCATGCACCACCACACCTGGTGTCTAGAGTCTCTTCTATGATCCATTTTCTCTCTAGCTTCCACATATTAGAGAAAGCATCCAATTTATTACATTTTGTGACTGAATAATCTCACTTAGCATGATGTTCTCCATTTCCATCCATTTTCCTGTAAATAACATAATTTTGCTCTTCTTTATGCTATAATGTTCTCCATTTCCATCCATTTCCCTGTAAATAACAATTTTGCTCTTCTTAATGGCTGAGTAAAATTCCATTGTGTACATATCCCATAGTTTTGTAATTCATTCATCTGTTGATGAACATCTTGGCTGGCTCCATAGTTTGGCAATTGTAAATTGTGCAGGTAGGAACATAGATATGTATGCAATAATTTGATAGTTCAGTTTCCATTATTTTGGGTAGATACCCAGTAGTATTGCTGGATCATCTAGTAGGTTTGTTCTGATTCTTCTGAGGATCCTCAATACTGTTTTCAAAAGTGGTTGCACTAATTTGCAATCCCACCAACAATGTATTAGAGTTCCCATTTCTCCAAATCCTAACCAGTATTTGTTGTTGCTTGTGTTTTGAATGATTGCCATTCTAGTTGGAGTTAGGTGAAATCTAAGAGTAGTTTTGATTTGCATTTCACTAATTGATAATTATGTTTAATATTTTTTCATACATTTGTTGGCCATTTGAATTTCTTCTTTTATGAGATGTCTATTTAATTCACTTTCCAGAGCAATAAGGCAAGAAAAGTTAATCAAAGGAGTACAAATAGGAAAAGAAGAAACAATTTCTCTTTATTTTCCTTATAAGTTTCACTATCTTAAAAAAATGTATTCCCCCATTCTCTTTCATAAATCTAATTTTCACTTTGTTAGAATCTTTATTATAAAAAAAAAGCGTGAAAGCCTATACATAAGAATTTTTATTTCATTCACCTGCTCTTTGACAAAACAGTTCCAATTATAAGGATCCATCAAGCAGAAATGCTCCATCAAAATCTAGCACCTAGCTGGCATGGTGGTACACACCTGTAATCTCAATACTCACAAAGCTGAGACAGAAGGATTGCAGGTTTGAGAGCAGTGTCCGGAACTTACAAAGACCCTAATCAAAGTGGTGAGACCATATTTCAAAATTAAAATATATATATTAAGAAGACTGGGATGTAGATTGAAGATAGAATGTCCCTGGGTTCAATTCCCAGTATTGGGAAAAAAAATCTACCATTAATATATGCATCCTGATGCCACCGTGGAACACTAATTCAATTTTAGTCGAGGATTATAGCTAAAAGTTGTTCAATCTGCTAATATACAATTCAGAGGATATAAATGGGACTGAAGCTGAGACACTCATTCTAGAAATAAAAGTAGTTATAAGAAGAAGCAAGAAAGGCAAAATATAAAATAGCCAAACAAGCACCCCCCAAACAATTTTCCCAAAGGAAAGCTGAAATTTTTTTTAGTTTTTTAAGCCTCCTATGGCAGAGACAACACAACTTATTTCATGCCATCCAGTAAAGAAAAATAATTTAAACAAGGTCCATATGGCTAGTCAAGTCCCAGAGAGTGTAGATTGAGGCTTCTACACAGCTGGAGCCCATCAGCCTCCTAAAAAGATCAAATATCATTTTCTTCCTCCAACAAAGTGTTTATTGGCAGCCAGGAATAGTAGAGAAAGAAGTCTACAATTGACCTCTTCTCATGCAATCAATGCCTCTCCCATTAAAAAAAAAAACAGGACCACAGTACCTCTTTTTACATGGTTGGATTCCCAAGATTGTTACTGGAATAGAATGTCTAGGCTGCCCACCTCTCAAATACCAATATCTAATATTCAGGACAAAAGGGTTTGTAGAAAAAAAATTATTTAAAGATCAGCAATCTTGAGAAGATAGAGGGCCCTATTTTTGCTTGAAAGTTCTATCATAAAATAGTCTCAAGAGCAAGAAGACCTTTATAGTAGTCAAAGAAGGTACAATGAACAAGAAGGATACCAACTGGGTGATGATTTTCTCAAACAGGGTCTGTGTCTTCTTGGCTTTTTTCTTACTGAAGTTTGCAATGTCCTTTGACCTGTTAAACAAAAATCCTCCTTTTGTTAAGTAACTAAAACCTAAGAAAGAACTTCTGTATTATAAAAAGAATAGGGAATAATGGAAGAGCAAAAGAAGGGAAATCAGAGGACAATTTCAAAGAAGCTCCTTTAATAACACTTGTAAAGACTGTATGCTATGATATGGAGGTGGTTAAAGTCAAGAAAACTGGGTGTTCCACTCCAGGCTTCTCACGAAGTTGACTTCTTTAACATTTTATTGAAGCAGTCATCAAAACTACCCATATTTAAAAGACTATACTGACTCACTACTCAAATGGTAGCTATGTCAACAGTGTATGAGAAAAACTGTCACCAAATATATAGTTCTATCAGCAGCAACATCAAATGATCATCTATCACGCATCTTTGGGTATGAAACAAATGTCTAGGACAAAAGCATCCATATCTTAAGTTCACAGAGGTTGATTTGGAAAGATAGTCAAGGTCCTGGGAATCTCTCATCTGTACCTCTTACCACATGCATTCAAAAATGATGGTACACAGAAATCAAGGACAGTATGTAAGCTAATGTATAAGACATACACAAGTGTACTTCAGGCTGAAATAGGTGTTCCCCATAAACAAATGTGGTATTTGGAGGCAAACACAAAAATGATCTGGTAGCAATGAATACTAGAAAAGTAGCATTTTGAGCATCTGTCCTGTTCATATAGTGAAGGTAAGAGATTATCTTACTTTAGGCCGGGAAAGCTAAACAAAATGACTGCCAGATACTGAGATAAAAGCTAGACCATTTATCTCCCTTCCAGCTGCAGGATAGATAGGGAATTCATTCATCCAAGTAGACAGAAGACCCAAGGAAAATTTCAGGCACTCTTTCTACAGTAACAGTATCTACTGGCAAATTCTCAGGCTCCAGAGATTTGTTTTTATTTAAAGGTAACTAAACAAAAACATTCCAAATGATGCAGACAAAGGAAAAAGATCCAAAAGAGAAAAGGTACACAAAAAACTTTAAAAAATATTTGGCATACTCAGTTGGATTAGCAAATATGTCATTACCCTATTCTAATAAGTAGGAAATAGAAATAAAACACTAATTCTGAAATCATTCCATCAAACAATTGAGTCAATATTGAGAATTTTCTCCACGTTTTCTGGAAAAACTCATTATTTTTCAGTTGTTTGGAAAGGTATCTGTGTTTACAGATTTGTCAATAAAAAATGTTAAGCAGAAAGAATTGAGAGAAGACAAGATACCTTCCCGGGTGTACATTCTGCTAATTTTATACAGCAGTACAAAAACACTCTGCAGTTTACACAGAAATGGTAGAAAGCATGGCTGGAAAATGCTCACCAACCTTGTTCCTGCATGGAAGTACACATTTTTTTCTTATGCTGCTACCTATGAAAGGTTTAAATCTTAGCAAGATTAATGGACCATATAGGTAGACCTGAATCTTTACCACTACTGTCCCTGTAACTATTCTGGGTTTCTGTTTTCTCCAGTTTTGTTTTTTTTTGTTTTGTTTTGTTTTGTTTTTTGTTGTTGTTGTTTTTTTTTTTTTGCCGCAAGGGCTTGAAGTTTTATTTGTGTAGATAGTATTACTTGATTCACACAGTGGTCATAAGAGTCTCTGCTAAAGATATTCTTGGTTCCAATTACTCAAGGATTTACTAGGATCTTTCCCAAGAATATATTGTAAGGAAACCATAAATGCAATGGGACAATTGAAATATGAATAGAGGTAAAGAGAAAAACTGACACTGTGGAAAGTTTTTAAAAATATATATATTCTGTAGCCGGGTGTGGTGGCACACACTTGTAATCCCTGTTCTTGGGAGGCAGAGACAGGAGAATAGCGCTGGTTCAAAGCCAGCCCTGCTGGCTTAAGAGACCCTATTTCCAACAATAAAAGTATAAAATAGGTCTGGGAGTGTAGTCTGGAGGTAGAAGGGCTTCCAGGAACCCCAGTACCACCAAGAATATATATATTTCTGTATAAGACAAGCTTTTTTAATTAACCCCAAAATAATAAAAATGACAGAGGAAAACACAATGAAACTTAATCATGATGGTGAGTTCAAGACTTTGGGTCTAAGTGGATTATTTAGAGAAAGAGGCAATAATGAAAAAAGAACTATAATAAAAGACTTCTGTGATGAGTTTTGTTATATAAATAAAAGCAGATCTAACATCACTAAATTTAATTTTAAAAGACCATATCTATATCTATAAGGAGACTAGTAATTAATTTTATATCTCTAAATAAAAGAACTTCACATGTCAAATTAAATAAACATTATATCTCTGAATAAAATACTTCTCTGTGTGTTCAATCAAACATACACACAAACAAGAACATAAGCTCTCTTATAAAGGAATTTTCTCTGGTATTTTATTATAGTAATAGAAATAGAATTAGAAATAGAAAGATGACTAACACAGAGTGTGAATTACTATAAAGCAAAATTTTGCCAGGCACCATGGCAAATACCTGTGATCCCAGTAGACAGAAGGCTTTGACAGGAAGATTGTAAGTTGAGTTCAGCATACAGTAATTTTTGTGACTGTTTGAAAATAAAAAATAAAACAGGCTGAGGCATAGCTCAGTGGTAGAACTCCACTGGGTTTTAATCTATAGTATCAGAAAGAAAATTTTAAAATAAATAAATTTTAAAATAAATAAGTAAAAATTCTACAAGTCACCATTACCTACATCTTATTTTTGTTTCTTTAATTTTATGGAAATGCCTCAAAAATAAAAAATATGATGCAAGTTAAGAAAGATTATAAATTAATATTTAAAATAAAAACAAGCTGTTGTTACTCAGTTTAGGACTTAATTTTTAACAAAATAAATGCTATAATTTTCACCTTATCTTGATCATCTACATTCTTTTTTAATTTTTTTTATTGGTGTGCTGTATTCATACATCATATTGGGGTAAAAAAAAAAACTTTTGTACACATACATGCACACATTGCCCAGTTAGCCCCCTACTCAATCCCCACCCCGTTCCCTCCCCATTCCTCCTTCCCATGCTTGGCTTTGTGGTTGACATCTAGTATTATAGCAATTTATGCAAAATTAACAATGATAATCTCACATAACAGTTTCATTTGTCTGATACCAAGCTTTTGATGACTTAAAGATAACATTTCAATATTTCTCTTTTGCTTTCTTTCTTACCAGAGAATATTTTTTAAGCCAGAACTATCATACATTTATTTATTTATTTATTTATTTATTTATTTATTTATTTATTTTTCAGAAAAAAATCTATCCTAGTACGGAATATGACTCTAGATACCCAAAATGATCTCAAAAAAGAACAAAGCTAGAAGGTGTATATTTTCTGATTTCAAACCTTATAAAGTTAAAATAATTGAAGCAGTATAGTACTGTTATAAAGGCAGATATATAAACCATTGGAGTTAAATAAAAGCCTAGAGATGAATTCTTCCATATATTGTCAAGTTATTTTTGACAAGGTTTCCATGAACATTTGGTGGAGGAAATAATAGTCTTTTAAATAAATATTGTTGAAAAATAATAATTACATGAAAAAGAATAAAATTGGACCCTTACCTAACACCATATACAAATATTAACTCAAAATAGATAAAAGATCTAAATATAAATCTTAAGACTGTAGACTTTTAGAAGAAAATCTGGGTCATTAAACCTAACAACATTGAAATTGGCAGTGATTTCCTGGATATGATTTCAATGGCACAGGCAACAGAAGGGTACACAAACTCCCTAAAAAAATATATATATATATCGTATATCCAAAGACAATGTAAACAGAGTTAAAAGTTCCTGATAGAATGGGATAAAATATTTCCAAATACTATATCTGATGGTATATTAATATTCCAAATAGAAATCCTAAAAATTAGCAACAATAAAAGCAAACAATACAATTTAGAAATAGGTAAAAGACTAACATAAATAATGAATCTCCACATATAACCCATCTTAGTTGTCTGTTGGATGGAAAATCTTGTTTCTCTGGTTCTGGTGTGTGTTACCTATTTCTTCTTTGTAGTTAATCTCTTTGAGTATTTTCTCTAGCGCTGGTTTTGAAGACATACATTCCTTCAGTTTCTGTTTGTCATGGAAACTTCTTATTTCCCCATCTAATTTGATAGAAAGGTTTGCTGGGTAGGAAATTTTTGGCTGGAAGTTGTTTTCTTTCAGAGTTTGGAGTATGTTACTCCAAGCCCTTCTGGCTCTCATGACTTGTTTTGGGAAGTCTGGAGTGATTCTAATTGGTTTGCCTCTGAATGACACTTGGCCCTTTGTTTTTGTTGCCTTTAAGATTCTCTGCTTGGCTTCCACAGTGGTCATTTTGACAATTATGTCGTGTGGGGATCCTCTTCTCTGATCCTGTCTAAAGGGAGTTCTACAAGTTTCCTGGACCTGTGTATTGACCTCTTGCTCTATGTTTGGACAATTTTCTGCTATTACTTCCTTGAAGAGATTGTTGATCCCTTTGGTTTCACTTTCTTTTCCCTCCTCTATTCCAATTATTCTTAGGTTAGCTCTCTTAAAATGGGCCCATATTTCTTCAATGTCAGATTCCTGCTGTCGGGTTTTTTTTCCTAAATTAGAAACTATGAGTTCATTTTTGGAGTGATCATCTTCTAGGAGTGAGATTCTATGCTCTATGTGGTCTAATTGGTTGTTTATACTTTGGATTGAGGGCTTTACTTCATTGATTGCATCCTTTATCTCTTTTTGGCTCTCCCTGAATTCTTTTTGAAACACCTCTATTATTTCTAAAGTTATTTTCCTGATTTGATCTTCTAGAAATCTCTGAATTTCTGTTTTATTGGGTTCTGATATTGTGGGGTTGTGGGCATTCATTGCTCCATTGTTATTCCTCTTTCCAATGATTTCGGAAGTTTGTGCCTTCTCTGGGTTCTTCCCTGGGTCACTATGACGTCACTTAAGGTGCTCTGGATCTCAAGTCTGTGGTACCTCAGTCACCACTACTCCTTTACTGGGTTGTATCGCAAAGTCTCAGACCCATGGAGTCAATCAAGGCTGTTTTACACAATGGTGGGGGGGGGTGACAGGTTGGGCATTCTCCTGCAGGCAGTTGTGACTATGGTGTGATATCTCTGCCACTGCCACTTCCCCACTAGGTCAAGTCCCTGGGAGTGCAGTACTGGGATTTCTCTTCTAGGGGAAGCAATTTGACTCACTGTTGTTGAGTGCACTGATGGAGCTGTAGTGGACTCAGTGTATTCGCTGCTGATGCCACCGGTGGCAATATGGCGCCGCTGCCACGCCCTCGGCCATGATGCTGGCGTATTTCTTCTTTGTTTTTGAGCTCTGTTCTGAGTCCCTGCAGGGTGTGCTGACCCCAGCCCCTGGGAGCTTTAGACGCTCCCTGCACTGAAAAATCTGCCGAATTCCGCCCAGCTGTTTGCAGCCACTCACCTCGGCTCTCTGTCCGCCACTCCTCTCTAGAGCCTGGCAGGCTGTTGAGTGCATTGGTCTGGTGCCATCCTGTGAGCTCGCTGCTGCCATCAGCAGTATGGTGCTGCTGCCACATCCTTGGCTGTGAGCCAGGCGTATCTGCTCTCTGGCTCTGAGATCTGTTCTGAGTCCCCCTTCTCTCTGAAGCCTGGTGCTGCAAGGGCGATCATCTACATTCTTAAGTTTATCCACATTCCACAAATAAAAATAATTTTATTTGAAAAACATTATTTTCTCAGTTAAAAGGTATTATTTATAAAAACTAAAAATGTAAAGAAAGAAAAAATGAAAAAATTGGAAGGTATGTTGATAAATAAAACTATCTTTGCTTTAAAGCTGAAAGATTAAATCTTTTTCATCTTGATAAATTTCAACTCCATTTTTCTAGTTGTTCAGACCAAACAGGCATTTTCAAACAGGCATTCTCAGTCTAACACTCCATGTGGAATCCTCTGAATAGCTTGTCAACTCCATCAACAAACATTCACTATTCAAGGTCTTCTCACCACCTATACCTTACTCAAGAACAACACATCTGGTCTACCTGTCTTTAGCCTTGCCCTGAAAAGTTTGTTCCCTTAGGATGGCCAATAAGATCCTCTATAATTTTCCCCATTAAATGTCTTCTCTGCTTAAGACTCTATGATTCTTCCCAAACCACATCAGTAAAATCTTCAGTTCAGGGCTTCTATCCTTTTGGTTTACTCTGCCTAGATCACTCTTGACCTGAAGTAACATTTGGATCTCTTCCATATCTTCCTTAAAATCACTTTGAAATAGGACTTTTCCTATATTTCCATTTTAAAATGTTACATTTTCCCCTATATCCGTCTACTCTTTCTTACTGCCTGTTTTGTTTTGTGTTTTTCTTTTCATTGTACTTATTACATCTTTTAAAACATACACACTGGGTATCCTTCTCTTGATCCAAATTTTAAGAGAACATTTTTCTTTTTTTTTCTGTTGAGTATGAGGTTGATTTTAGGTTAACCTTTATAATGTTAAGGTAAATTTTTTCTACTAATTTCTTTGGAATTTTTAGCAAAAATTGGTGTTTGAATTTGTCAGATGCTTTTTTAATTGATGCATTGTAGTCATACATTATAATGGAGTACAAAATGGTAGAGGTATATATGCACACATAACTCATTTAACCCCTTGCCAATTCTCACACCATTTCCTCCTCCTCCCTTCTTCTCATGTTTGGTTTAGTGATTGACTTTGAAATGTTTGTAAATGTGCACCGTGTACATTAGGGAATTTCCCTTTTCCCTTCTCCCATCCCTCTCAGTTAGATCACCTTATTTTCTCCTTCTGAATTCCTCCTATGACTGCCTCTCTATCTCTATCTCTGTCTCTATCTCTATATCTCTTTCTCTCTCTCTTTGGTGGTACTGGGGTTCCTGGAAGCCCTTCTACCTCCAGGATACACTCCCAGACCTATTTTATATTTTTGAAACAGGGTCTCTTACGCAAGCACAGGCTGGCTTCAAACCTGCGCAATCCTCCTGTCTCTGCCTCCCAAGTGCAGGGATTACAAGCATGCGCCACCATGCCCAGCAGACCCTTTTTCTCTTTTTAGGCATCCATTAAAATGATCCTGTGTTTTTTGTCCTTGGTTCCATTCATGTGCTGAATTAAATGTATTTATGTATGTTGAAACAACCTGTCACTCCTGCAATGAAACTGATTTGGTAATGGTGTAAAATTTTCTTGATGTGGTTTTGAATATGAATTGCTAGTATTTTTTAAATAATTTCTAATCTATGTTGAACAAAGATAATGGTCTACAATTTTCTTTCCTTGAGTTATCTTTGTTTTAAAGTATTCCATCTCTTTCTATTGCATGGAATAATTTGAGAAGCACCAGGATTATTTCTTTGGGGGGGGGGGGTAATTGAGGATTGCACCCAGGGATATTACGCATCTGAGCTACACCTGCAGTCTAATTTTATTTTTTATTTTGAAACATGATGTCACTAAGTTTCTGATGGCCTTGCTAAGCTTTTATGGCTGGCTGTGAACCTAAAATCTCCCTGTCTTAGATTCCCAAGTACTGGAATTGTAGGTGTGTACCACCACACCTGGCTTAGGCTTAGTTCTGCAATGGTCTTGTAGAATTTAGCTGGTCATTTGACTGGTCCTGAACCTTTCTCTTTGGAGTCTCTTCATTTGTGCTTCAATTACTTTGCTTATTATTGACATGTTTAGGTTTCTATATTCTCTTAGTTTGAGTAAGGTATGTTGTATGTGTCCAAAAACTTGTTCCTTTCTTCTAGGTTTTCCAGTTTATTGAAGCATAAATTTTTTTTTGTATTTAAATTTCCTTTATTCATTTATTTTCACACAAGACACTGGGAAACATTAGCAAACAGTGGTAAGTCCTTCTGAAGCATTTCAGTATATAGTTCTGTAAGACTTCTGACCCTGTAATCTTCTCGTGCTCTTTTATACATGTCATTTGGAACATTTTCTACAATATCAAGTATAAGGACTATAATATCTATACCAACTAGATAAATCTTACACCAATAAAGAATTCATTGTTTTTTTTAGTCTCTAGTTAATTCAGTTGGCAAGAATACTTTTTCATATACAACAAATCTGGGAAACTATTTAGAGGTATAATACACCTGAAAGAAACTTTTTTACAACAGAGAAGCCTAAGTGGTTCATTCTATCATTAAGAAGATAATGTAGATTATTTGAATTAATCTGTGTAAGAATGAATTTCTTCCCCAGAGAAATATCCTTACATGATCAGGTATTAAAGATCAGATGTTACTGCACTCCTCACTACGAGTTACAAAGCCTTCAAAAATATCCAATTGCCCATTTAGATGATCAAAGAGAGGCAGTTTTTAAGACAAATAATATATGTTGTAGAAAAGTTATTATACATATCAGCTTTAAATCCCAGCTTCATAACTTACTATTTATTAAATGAAAACAATCACTATATGAACAGTGGAGATTGAACTCAATGACATTCTATTTTTGAGCTATAACCCCAGGGCTTAATTTTTTTTTCTTTTTTTTTATTGGTGCACTGTATTCATACATCATAGTAGGATACATACTTTTGTAGACATACATGCACACTTTTCCCAGTCAGCCCCTACCCAATCCCCACCCCATTCTCTCCCTATCCCTCCCTCCCATGCTTGGCTTAGTGGTTGACATCTAGTATTATGGCAATTTATCTAAAATTAAAAATGGTAATCTCACATAACAGTTTCATTTGTCTGATACCAAGCTTTTGATGACTTAAAGATGACATTTCAATATTTCTTTTGGCTTTCTTTCTTACCAGAGAATATTTTTTTCTATTTTTTAGGTGAAACTATCATATATTTATATATTTATTTTTCAGAAAAAAATCTATCCTAATATGGAATATGGACTCTAGGTACCCAAAACGATCTTGAAAAAGAACAAAGCTAGAAGATATATATTTTCTGATTTCAAACCATATAAAGCTACAATAATTGAAACAGTGTAGTACTATTCTAAAGGCAGATATATAAATCACTGGAGTTAAATAAAAGCCTAGAGCTAAATTCTTCCCTATATTGTCAAGTTATTTTTGACAAGATTTCCACGAACATTTGGTGGTGGAAATAATAATCTTTTAACTAAATATTATTAAAAACATAATAATTACATGGAAAAGAATAAAATTGGACCCTTACCTAATCCCATATACAAATATTAACTCAAAATAGATAAAAGACCTAAATATAAATGTTAAGACTATAAACTTTTAGGAGAAAATCTGGGTCATTAAACCTCACAACATTGAAATTGGCAGTGATTTCTTGGATATGATTTCAATGGCACAGGCAACAGAAGTGTATACAAACTCCCTAAAAAATAAAAAAAATATTGTATATCCAAAGACAATGTAAACAGAGTTGACAGTTACTAATAGAATGGGATAAAATATTTCCAATTGCTATATCTGAAGGTATATTAATATTCCAACTAGAAATCCTAAAAATTAACAACAATAAAGGCAAACAATACCCTTTAGAGATAGGTAAAAGACTAACATAAATAATGAATGTCCACATATAACCCATCTTAGTTGTCTGTTGGATGGAAAATCTTGTTTCTCTAGTTCTGGTGTGTGTTACCTATTTCTTCTTTGTATTTAATCTCTTTGAGTATTTTCTCTAGCGCTGGTTTTGAAGACATAAATTCCATCAGTTTCTGTTTGTCATGGAAGCTTCTTATTTCTCCATCTAATTTGATAGAAAGTTTTGCTGGGTAGGAAATTTTTGGCTGGAAGTTGTTTTCTTTCAGAATTTGGAATATGTTACTCCAAGCCCTTCTGGCTCTCATAACTTGGTTTGGGAAGTCTGGAATGATTCTAATTGGTTTGCCTCTGAATGTCACTTGGCCCTTTGCTTTTGTTGCCTTTAAGATTCTCTGCTTGGCTTCCACATTGGTCATTTTGACAATTATGTGGCGTGGGGATCCTCTTCTCCGATCCTGTCTAAAGGGAGTTCTATAAGTTTCCTGGACCTGTGTATCGACCTCTTGCTCTAATTTTGGAAAATTTTCTGCTATTACTTCCTTGAAGAGATTGTTGATCCCTTTGGTTTCACTTTCTTTTCCCTCCTCTATTCCAATTATTCTTAGGTTAGCTCTCTTAAAATGGGCCCATATTTCTTCAATATCAGATTCCTGCTGTCGGATATTTTTTTCTAGATTAGAAACTATGCGTTCATTTTTGGATTGCTCATCTTCTAAGAGTGAGATTCTGTTCTCCATGTGTTCTAATCAGTTGTTTGTGCTTTGAATTGAAACCTTTACTTCATTAATTGCATCCTTTATCTCTTTTTGGCTCTCTCTGAGTTCTTTTCGAAGCACCTCTATTATTTCTACAGTTATTTTCCTGATTTGATCTTCTAGAAATCTCTGATTTTCAGTTTTATTGGGTTGTGATGTTGTGGGGTTGTGGGCATTCATTGCTCCAGTATTATTCCTCTTTCCCATGATTTCGGAAGTTTGTGCCTTCTCTGGGTTCTTCCCTTGGGTCACTATGACTTCACTTAAGGTGTTCTGGATCTTGAGTCAGTAGTATCTCAGTCCCCACTACTCCTTTACTGGGTTTTATCACAGAGTCTCCGACCCAGAGAGTCGATAGAGGCTGCTTTAGACTGTGGGGGGGTGCCAGGTTGCACGTTCTCCTATGGTGTGATATCTCTGCCACTGCCCCTCCCCCACTGGGTCAAGTCCCAGGGAGTACAGTACTGGGATTTCTCCTCTGTGGCCCGCAATTTGACTCACTGTTCTTGAGTACGCAGATGTAGCTGTACTGGCCTCGCTGAATTCGCTGCTACTGCCGCCGGTGGCAATATGGCGCCGCTGCTACCCCCTCGGCTATGGGGCTGGCGTTTTTCTTCTTCGTTTTGATTTCGACTCTGAATCCCTGCAGCGTGTGCTGAGCTCAGCCACTGGGAGCTTTAGACGCTCTCTGCGTGGAGAAATCCTGCCTGGCTGTCCCGCAGTGGCTCACCTCGGCTTGCTGTAGCCGTCCCGTGAATTCACCGGTGCCGCCGGCAGTATGGTGCTGCTGCCGCGTCTGCCGCGTCCTCAGGCGCGAGGCCTGTGTAACTCCTCTGTGGCTCTGTTCTCAGTCTGCTTTCTCTCTGGAGCCTGGTGATTTTTTGTTTCACTGGTGATGGTGTTTTCTGGCTATGAAAGGCGCTGATTTTGTGGTAATGGAGATTTGTTGTTAGCGGGGCTCTTAAGCCCTGCTTTTCTCGGTCTCCATCTTCCCGGAAGTCCTAAGCATAAATTTTTTAAATTAGTTCTGATACTATGAGTTTCCATGCTAATTGTGGTGACATGTCTCATATCTTTTTTCAGTAATTTGGGCCAAATCTCTTTTTTTAATTGGCTAGGTTAGCTAATTTTTTTTGTTGGTGCATTGTAATCATACATCACATTGGAATACAAGACTTGAGAGGATATACAAGCACACATCATCCAATTAGTCCTCATCCAATCCCCATCCCACTCCTTCCCCCTCCCTCGATCCCATTCTTGATTGGTGATTATCTTTGATACATTTGTTTATATACCTCCTGAGTTTTAAAGAAGTTCCATCCTCCCCCATTCCATCCCTTCTGATTAGTCACCTTAATTGCTTCTCTATAGGGCCCTTTCTACAACTCAACCTCCTTCTTTTACCCCTCTCCTCCTTGTTTTAGCTAATTAGGGGAAGCATCTGGTTTTTATTTTCTGTAATATTTCTCTGTGCATGCCACATTGCAAGTTCCGATCTCACTCTTGATGGCCCCAGTAGTGGCCTGGCCACCCAGAGGACTCTGATCCCAACTTCACTGGCTCGAGCACTGGCCTTGCCTCATGGGAGTCCCTGATCCTGGCCTCGCTGGCCCCCACAATGGCTTAACCCCTCGGCTGGCTCTGATCCCCACCTCAGAGGCCCCAGCACCAGCCTTGCCTCATGGCAGGCTCCAATCCCGGCCTTGCTGGCCCCAGCACTGGCCTAACCCATCGGCAGGCTCCAATCCCAGCCTAGCTGGCCCCAGAACTGGAGGTTGGCTAATATTTTGTCAATATTATTTAGCTTCTTAAAAAATGAGCTTTTGCTTTTACTGATGCTTTGTGTTGTTTTTTATTCTCTACTTCAATGATTTCTGCCTTGACTGTAATTACTTTCTGTTTTCTACTGGCTGGGGAGTTAGTTTTCTTCTCTTTTTCTAAGGCCTTGAGATGCATCATTAGGTTGCTTATTTGGGGTCTTTCTTTGTTTTGTTTTGTTTTTTTTTTAAACATAGGTACCCATTGCTATAAGATTGCCTCTAAAAGCCACCCTCACAATGTTCCAGAGATTTTGGTATACTATATCCTATTTTATTAGATTATAAGTATTTATTAGTTTCTCCCTTTATTTCTTCTATTATTTAGTCCTTATTCAGAGTATATTTTAAAATCTCCATATATCCAGGTAATTCCTCTCGCTATTTCTATTGTTTTCTGCTTTCAATCCATTATGATATGATTTTTTATATCATTTTAAAAATTCACTAATACTTGCTTTGTGTCCCAGAATATGGTCTATTTTGGAGGAGATTCAGTGAGCAGCTGAGAAGAATGTAAATTCAGCTGTTTGGTGGTAAAGTAGTCTGCAAATGCCTGTTAGGTCTTTTAAGCTTATAGTATTATTTAGGTCTGAAGTATATTCTGAACTTTTGTCTGAATGACAAATTTAATGGTGAGAGAGGTCTTGTGAAGTCTCCCAGTATTACTGTATTAGAATCTCCCTGAGTCTTAATGGCAAGTAGTGTTTGTTTTATGTAAGTGGGAGCTCCAATGCTTGGGTCATAAATGTTTACTCTTGTTATCTTATTGTTGGATTGTAACCTTTATCAGTAAAAAATTACACTCTATGTCTTGTCTGATAGTTTTGGCTTTACATCCACTTTAACAGATGACAGTAGCTATCTCTACTTGCTTTTAGGTCTTCACTTGCATAATATATCTTTTTGCATACTTTTACAATAGGGATATCTCCACTTATTAGGGTTCTTGTCCAGTTGATCTCAAAAAATAAAGTCCAAGGACTAGGAAGTATATAGAAATACGAAAGCTTATTTTGTTAGGGAAAGATAGAGGAAAAAGCAGCCCCTGCAAATGGGAGATCTTGGAAAGAGATACCTTCACACCCTTGACAAATTGAATTTAATTCTTTTTTTTTTCTATCTGCTCTTTTAGGATTGGTCTGAATTGGGTTTGGGGGACAAATGACTTTTTCACAGTTTTGATTGTTTGCATGATTATCTGTGAATGACCAGGGCCCTGATTCTCTGGTGTCCACAAGTCTCTCACCTTCCTGTTTACCTCCCCCAACCTTACAGAAAGGAGGATGCAGATGGTTGCTTTAATTCTTCCTGTTCCCTGGCCCTCTTCCCTGCCTCACTTTCACCTTTAGCCTGTGAATATCCTATTCAATAGGGTGAGTTTCTTGAAATCAATGTAGAGTTAGATTTTAATTTTTATTCCATGTTACTTTTTATGCCTTTTAACTGAAGAGTTGAGACTATTTACATTCAGTGTTATTATAATTTTTACTTCTGATCATATTGAGTTACATTTTATATTTGATGCAAAATTAATTCTCCTTAATTTTTCCAATGGAATTTTCCCCTTCTCTGACTATGAAGCTTACTTTTTATTTCTTCATTGTGTTTTATTCTCTAATTTTTATGTAGTGCTTGGTTAGTAGTCGTGAATTGTTTTGGTTTTTGCTTATCTTAGAAGATTTTTATTTTTCTATCAACTTTTAAAGGTAGCTTTGATGGCTATAGCAATCTTGGTTGAGAGTTATTTTTTTCATGTTAGAATGATGTTTCAAGCTCTCCTGGCTATTAGGATTTTGGTTGAGAAATATGGATAAATCTTTATTGGTTTACATCTAAATGTGGCCATTTTCTTTGCACTTGATACATTTAGCATTCTCTCTTTGATTAAAATGTTGTGTTAGCCGGGTGTGGTGGCGCACGCTTGTAATCCCCACGCTTGGGAGGCAGAGACAGGAGGATCACGCTGGTTCGAAGCCAGCCACGCTGGCTTAAGAGACCCTGTTTCCAAATAAAAATATAAAAATAGGTCTGGGAGTGTATCCCGGAGGTAGAAGGGCTTCCAGGAATCCCAGTACCACCAAAAAAAAAAAAATGTTGTGTTAGGGAGTCTTTTTTTTTTTTTTTTTTTTGGTGGAACTGGGAATGGAACCCTTCTACCTCCAGGGTATACTCCCAGACCTATTTTATATTTTATTTGGAAACAAGGTCTCTTAAGCCAGCGAGGCTGGCTTCGAACCTGCGCAATTCTCCTGTATCTGCCTCCCAAGCGTGGTGATTATAAGTGTGCACCACCACACCTGGCTTAGGGAGTCTTTTTTATCTACTTAGCATTTTGAATGTCTTTATCATTTCATTTATTTTTCCAAGTTTGAAAAATTACCTGATATTGTAACTCTGAAGAGATTGCCAAAAGCATATACTGGAAAGGAGACAGCATTTTCAACAAACAGTGCTGGGGAAACCAAATATCCATATGTATAAAAATTAAATTATGATTCTCTGCTTGGCTTCCACATTGGTCATTTTGACAATTATGTGGCGTGGGGATCCTCTTCTCCGATCCTGTCTAAAGGGAGTTCTATACGTTTCCTGGACCTGTGTATCAACCTCTTGCTCTATGTTTGGAAAATTTTCTGCTATTACTTCCTTGAAGAGATTGTTGATCCCTTTGGTATCACTTTCTTTTCCCTCCTCTATTCCAATTATTCTTAGGTTAGCTCTCTTAAAATGGGCCCATATTTCTTCAATATCAGATTCATGCTGTTGGATATTTTTTCCTAGATTAGAAACTATGCATTCATTTTTGGAATGATGATCTTCTAAGAGCGAGATTCTGTTCTCCATGTGGTCTAAACGGTTCTTTGTGCTTTGAATTGAGGCCTTTACTTCATTAATTGCATCCTTTATCTCTTTTTGGCTCTCTCTGAGTTCTTTTCGAAGCACCTCTATTATTTCTACAGTTATTTTCCTGATTTGATCTTCTAGAAATCTCTGATTTTCTGTTTTATCGGGTTCTGATGTTGTGGGGTTGTGGGCATTCATTGCTCCAGTATTATTTCTCTTTCCCATGATTTCCGATGTTTGTGCCTTCTCTGGGTTCTTCCCTTGGTTCACTATGACTTCACTTAAGGTGTTCTGGATCTCGAGTCAGTAGTATCTCAGACCCCACTAATCCTTTACTGGGTTGTATCACAGAGTCTCCGACCCAGAAAGTCAATAGAGGCTGCTTTAGACTGTGGCGGGGTGCCAGGTTGCACGTTCTCCTATGGTGTGAAATCTCTGCCACCACCACTCCCCCACTGGGTCAAGTCCCAGGGAGTACAGTACTGGGATTTCTCCTCTGTGGCCCGCAATTTGACTCACTGTTCTTGAGTATGCAGATGTAGCTGTACTGGATTCGGTGAATTCTCTGCTGATGCCACCGGTGGCAATATGGCGCCACTTCTATGCCCTCAGCCGTGAGGCTGGCGTATTTCTTCTTGGTTTTGATTTCAACAAAAACAAAGGGCCAAGTGACATTCAGAGGCAAACCAATTAGAATCACTCCAGACTTCCCAAACCAAGTCATGACAGCCAGAAGGGCTTGGAGTAACATATTCCAAACTTTGAAAGAAAACAACTTCCAGCCAAAAATTTCCTAACCATGCCAGGTGTGGTGGCGCACGTTTGTAATCCCCGCGCTTGGGAGGCAGACAGGAGGATCTCGCAGGTTCGAAGCCAACTGTGCGTGCTGGCTTAGGAGACCCTGTTTCCAAATTTAAAAAATGTAAAAATTGGTCTGGGAGTGTAGCCCGGAGGTAGAAGGGCTTCCAGGAAACCCAGTACCACCCAAAAAAAAATTTCCTACCCAGCAAAACTTTCTATCAAATTAGATGGAGAAATAAGAGGCTTCCATGACAAACAGAAACTGAAGGAATTTATTTCTTTAAAACCAGCGCTAGAGAAAATACTCAAAGAGATTAACTACAAAGAAGAAATAGGTAACACACACCAGAACCAGAGAAACAAGATTTTCCATCCAACAGTCAACTAAGATTGGTTATATGTGGAGATTTATTACTTATGTTAGTCTTTTACCTATCTCTAAATGGTATTGTTTGCCTTTATTGTTGTTAATTTTTAGGATTTCTAGTTGGAATATTAATATACCTTCAGATATAGCATTTGGAAATATTTTATCCCATTCTATTAGTAACTGTTAACTCTGTTTACAGTGTCTTTGGATATACAATATTTTTTTTATTTTTTAGGGAGTTTATATACTCTTCTGTTGCCTATGCCATTGAAATCATATCCAAGAAATCACTGCCAATTTCAATGTTGTGAGGTTTTATGACCCAGATTTTCTCCTAAAAGTTTATAGTCTTAAGATTTATATTTAGGTCTTTTATCTATTTTGAGTTAATATTTGTATATGGGATTAGGTAAGGGTCCAACTTTATTCTTTTCCATGTAATTATTATGTTTCAACAATATTTAGTTAAAAGATTATTATTTCCACCACCAAATGTTCATGGAAACCTTGTCAAAAATAACTTGACAATATAGGGAAGAATTTAGCTCTAGGCTTTTATTTAACTCCAATGGTTTATATATCTGCTTTTAGAACAGTACTATACTGTATTATTGTAGCTTTATATGGTTTGAAATCAGAAAATATATATCTTCTAGCTTTGTTCTTTTTCAAGATCATTTTGGGTATCTAGAGTCCATATTCCATATTAGGATAGATTTTTTTTCTGAAAAATAAATATATAAATATATGATAGTTTCACCTAAAAAATAGAAAAAAAATATTCTCTGGTAAGAAAGAAAGTAAAAAGAAATATTGAAATGTTATCTTTAAGTCATCAAAAGCTTGGTATCAGACAAATGAAACTGTTATGTGAGATTATCATTTTTAATTTTGGATAAATTGCTATAATACTAGATGTCAACCACTAAGCCAAGCATGGGAGGGAGGGATGGGGAGAGAATGGGGTGGGGATCGGGTGGGGGCTGACTGGGCGATGTGTGCATGTATGTCTACAAAAGTTTGTATCCCACTATGATGTATGAATACAGTGCACCAATAAAAAATTTAAAAATTAAAAAAAAATTAAATTATATCTCAATATTTCACCTTGCATAATAGTAAACTTAAGATAGTTCAAAGACCTAAAATATAGATCAGAAACTTTGCAATTAGTAGAAAAAAAACATAGCACCAACTCTCTAACATATAGGCACTTCTTATCTTCAGTAAGAAGCCCAAAGCCCAAGAAATAAAACTGAGAAACAATTGATAGGATTGTCTCAGATAAAAAGCTTCTGTGCAGCAAAGAAAACAACCAAGAATCTGGAGAGAGAGCCTACAGAATGGTAAAAAATCTTTTCCAGATACTCTTCTAGATTTTAGAAGACTAATTTCTAGAATATATAAAGAACAAAAAAACTTAACACTAAAAACAACCCAAGAAAAAAAATATAAAAATGAACTGAATAAACGCTCTTCAAAAGAATAAATATGAGTCAGGCATGGTGGTGCACGCTTGTAATCTCAGCATTTGGTAGGCTGAGACTGGAGGATTGCAGTTCACGAACAGCCTCAGCTACTTAGTGAGGCCCTCTGCAACTTAGTGAGACACTGTTTCAAAATAAAGAATAAAAAATAGGGCAGGTAGTGTAACTCAGAGGTCAAAAGCCCCTGAGTTCCATCCCCCACCAAAAAAAGAATAAATACAAATGGTCAATAAATATATGAAATAAATGTTTGACATCATAGTGTTTTGAGGTGACCCACAGAGACAGTCTCACCTCAGGATGCCCTTACCTGTTCTCTAGAGCAGCTAGTCTGGTCAGCTTCACAATCCAGTTTTAGTATGGGACCTCCTTGTGTCTCAACAGCCTAAGCGGACTATCTGTTGCCTTGGTCTTAAGGCCCTAGAATACCTTGGGGACATCTCCTCTTAGGCCGGGCACACAGGCACTTCCTCCAGAGCTGGAGTCCTCCAGAACCTCTCCTTTTGCCTGGGAACCAGCATCTTGCTGAAGCTTCCAAATGTTGTGAGGTGATCCACAGGGACATGATAGACTCCAAGGTGCCAAAGAACTCATTTTACTTACAGGCCAGCTGGAGCAAGCAGGTTTCCAGGGTGCTGTCCTCTTAAGCATCCATTTCAACCACCTTTTATATTCCTTCTTAAAGAGTTGGGGTATGAAAAATTCAGGTTTTTGTGGTTATAAAAATCATGACATTACTTTACAAACACCAGGTGTCTATTTAGAACAGACAACATATTTTCTTTAGATGCTATCTTGAGGCCAAGATATCTTCTTTGTACCACATGCAGTGAAGCAGCAGTTAAAATTCCTTTCCATACCCTAGTTTAGTTATGGGATGCACTTGCCTAAGCCTTCTGCCTAAAAAGGATGCACTGCTTCAATAGAAATCAGGGAAATACAAACCAAAATGATACTGAAACTACATCAAACTCCAGTAAGAATGAAAGTCATCAAGAATGCAAACAATAGGGGGAGAATATGGGGAAATAGAAACTTTTATACACTGTTGGTGGGATTGCAAATTAGGATAGCTACTATAGAGATCACTGTGGAATTTCCATAAAAGACTATAGATGGAGCCAAGCATGGTGATATACACCTGTAATCCCAGTACTCAGGAAGCTGAGACAGGAAGATCACAGGTACGAGTACACCTTCAGCAATGTAGCAAGGCTCTCAGCAACTTAGATCCAATTTCACAGTTTTCAAAAATAGGACTGGGTGTGTAGCTCAGAGGCAGATCATTCCTGGGTTTAATCCACAGTAACACACACACACACACACACACACACACCAAAAAAAAAAAAAAAACCAACTAGGAATGGAACCACTATATTACTCAGCTATGCTACTCCTTGGTATCTTTCCAAAAGAATTAAAGTCACAATAATATAGTGATGTGTGCATATCCATATTTATAGCAGCACAATTTACAACAATCAAATTATGAAACCGAACTAGGTACTCATTCAACAGATGAACTGATAATTAAAATGTGATTTTATGCAAACAATGGAATTTTACTAAGCCACAAAGCAAAAAAAAAAAATGTCATTTGCAGGAAAATGAATGAAACTAGAAAATATTATCTTAAGAAAGAATAGTCAGTCTCAGAAAATCAAGGGTTACATATTTTCTCTTATATGTGGAAGCTAGAGAGAAAATAGAAAAATAAAAAATAATTTAGCCGGGCATGGTGACACATGCTTGTAAGCCCCGCACTTGGGAGGCCAAGACAGGAAGATCACACAGGTTCAAAGCCAGCCTCAGCTACTGAGTGAGGCTCTCAACAACATGGTGAGACCCTGTTTCCAAATAAAGTATAAAATAGGTCTGGGAGTGTAGTCCGGAGGTAGAAAAGCCCCTGGGTTCCACCTCCCATACCACACACACAAAAAAATTAGATAAATGTGGAAAGTTACCAGTAAAATAGTGAAAGGGGATACAGGAAGGAGGTAGAAAGAGGTATATGAAAATGTTCCTCTAATCTCAGTAATATATATGGGGAAGAAATGGTAACAAAGTGTGTGGGGGGTCCAAAGGGAATCACATCAAGTGCTGTGCAAGTGTATATTTGTATCACTTTAAACCTATCTATGATGGTACAATACATCCAATAAAAATATTGTAAAAACATATATGCTTTGCTTTTATTTTGTTTGTTTACTTCAACTGGAATAAAAGCACCATAACAATAGGAGTTTTATTCTAATTTGTTCATAACTGTGTGCTAGCACTGGAAATAGTTTCTGTAATAAGTTTTTTTATAAATTTTCTTGAAAACAACATTGCAGGATAGTATTCATTTTAATATTTTTCTTTTTAATTTTTTCAAAATGGGTACAAATTACTTATATCATGAAAATATAAAAATAAGCATAAAGTTATATATTAATTAATTATAATTATTTTTTCAAGAACTTTATTAACAAAATAAGATAGCTCAGAAAAATACTAGCAGCTCCAGAAATTTAAATGTTTCAAGAGTTAACACTTTATTAACTCGAAATATATGAGTGATTTCTTCCTCTTGTCTATGAGCTCTTTCAGATAAACATTTTGACACATATAAATTGCAAAATGATTGTTGGAGAAAAAGTATAAAATTTATATTATTTTGTTTGGAAAAATAGACCATGTTAAGAAATCTGCAATTAACCAGCCAGTGGCCTGTGTTTAAGCCTCTTTTCTTATTATTGATTTAAGAAGCTACAACTAACATCAATTTTATAGCAGCAATAAACCTACGGAGTGAAAGGGTTTCAGAATAGAAACAGCACAAAATTAAATTAGTTTCCTTGGTATTTGATCTAAACAGAGATAGCTTTGTTGACAGTAAGAAAGTTTTTTAATTTGTCTGTTTACCCACCCACTTGTCTCTCTTTAGCAATGATGACCTAGGGCTGAGATTGTCCTTAAAAGTTAATTCATTTGGGTTTTTCTGGCAATCAGTCACACATGCATCTGGTCAAACAAGCAAAAGAACATTGAGTTTTCATATAAAGTAAAACAGAAAAATTGATTTTTTTTTCAATTGTGCAACTCACTGGGACAAGTGTATTCCTTAAGTGAGCTCAATGTACTAAAATTCTCCAGCAGGAACACACTGCCTGTTTTCTTGGTTATAGCCTCCTGACCCTATGTTGTACCACTTGTCATCATTATGCAATTACCCACCCCAGAATAGCCTCTGGCCCTGAAAACCACTCCTCTTAATCTGACCATGGTTGCCCCTTCCATCCATTTAATAAATCTTTTCCTCACCAATCCTGCTGGTGACCAATATGTGGATATTTGTTCATGTTGAAGTTTTATGTGATCTGACAAATACCAACTTTCTGACCTGCCTGATTTATAAGCTAACTGTAAAATAAGACCCAAAATATCTAAGCATCCTCTCTTGCATGTGAGCCATTATCAATGACTTACATTCAAAGATAAGAATATGGAAAAAAAGTATGGGAACTATAACTGTCCTGTGGTTAAATCTAGAAACAAATGCCTTGGCCAGCTGATTAGGTTTATGTAATCATAATGTCATCTCATGCACCATGAAATAATTTTAAGAGATCACTTCATTTCTGTAATATTTATTCCCCAAATCCATAATTTCTAACTATGAGAAATATCATCAAACAAACCCAAATTGAAAATTCTACAAAATACTGACCATATCAAATTTATAAAAACATGTAAAAATGATGTTTAATACATTGTTCTAGACTAATTGATAAATTCATTCTTAAATGTAATTTAATTTCTAATTATATAACCTGAAATAGGTTTTTCAGATTAATAGTCATGCATGCAACATTCAAGCTTCTTTAGGTGAGACCTAATCCTTTAAAGTGTTAACAGAGCACATCAGAATGGGTAGGTACTTGGCTCCTGAGGGGACTAAACGAACCGAGCTATATATTCTTGATTTCTCTTTTCAACTCCTCCAGGGTAAGTAATATTTTCATCCCTGGAGAAAAGTAAGAGGGAAGAGATAGACCTAGAAGCTGCCTATAATATAACAGGAATGGGAAAAGAAATATTCTCTCCTGATATTTCCTGGTTTGGGTCTTAGTTTATGAACATTGGCTGTGTATTAAAGTAGCCACAATTACTAATGATGTGTGTGTGTGTGTGTGTGTGTGTGTGTGTGTGTGTGTGTGTGTGTGTGTGTGACTACAGATTATACCCAAGTGCATTCTACCTGCGAGCTAACCCTCCAGCCTTAACTTATTTTATTTTGAAAAAGATGTCGCTAAGTTACCACACACTGGCCCTGAATCTCAGCCTCCCAAGTACTGAGAATATAGACCATGAACATAGCAACATGGTCACACTGAGTGGGAGTATTGACACTTAGATGTACTCCCAGACTGGAGCATAGTAAAGAGAAAACATCTCACTTAACAGTTCCTCCTGAAACAGTGGAAGAGATAGCAATTCCTGCAGATGTGCAAATAACAACACAGAGAAATACAGGAAACATAAAAATGTAGGTAATAATATGTTCTCCAAAGTTCATGACACTCTAATAACTGATCTCATAGGCATCAAAGTAGAGGAAATGCCAGATAAAAAATTTTAAAAATTGATTGTTAAAATGACTAGTGAACTAAAAGAAGATTTAATAAATGAAATAATTGAGGAATTGGAGAATACAAAAGACCATTTCAATATGGAGATACAGATTCTGAAAATTAGCCAAACATAAATTATGGAAATAAAAAACTCAATTAATCAAATAGAAACCTCAGTTAAAAGCCTCAATAACATATTAGATTATGTAGAATATAGAATTCCAGGCTTTTACAACAAGATATATTATGAACTTCAACACTTAGACAGCAAGAAATAAAAAAGATACCTTAAGGATCATTAGTATTGATGAACAAGAAGAGATACAAGCTAACAATACTGATAATCTATTCAGTGAAATAATAGCAAGAAATTTCCCAAACTTTGGGAATAAGGTGGACATTCACATATTTGAGGCATTGAGAACCCAAAATAGACAAGGCCAGAAAAGAATTTCATAATACATTATAGTTGAAATGCCAAAAATCTAAAGAATTAATATTAAAATCTGCAAGAGAAACACCAGGTCATTTATAAAGGCAAAACAATCAAAATATGAGATTTTTCAATAGAAACCCTTAAAGGCCAGGAGGGCTTGAAACAAAATATTTCAAGCCCTGAATGAAAATAGCTGCAAACCTAGATTTTTTGTCCATAAATTCTTCAGAATTAAAGAAAAATAAAAACTTTTTAGGTTAAACATATACTAAAGTAATCCATGACCACATTGCAGAAAATAACTAAAGAAATCCTACACACAAAAGAAAGAATAAAAACATCAAAGAAATCTCAATAAGTCATAAATGTAATTAGTATAGTTATGCAAGTTTAACAGAAATAAAACAAAAAATATATTTCTATGGTACTGCTGAATGTAAATCATCTCAATTCTTTAATTAAATGATGTGCAAATTCACCGGATGTGGTGGCACACGCTTGTAATCCCAGCATTTGGGAGGCTGAGACCTGGAGGATTGCAGTTCGTGGACAGCCTCAGCTAATTAGTGAGGCCCTCTGCAACTCAGTTTCAAAATAAAGAATAAATAATAAGGCAGGGGGTATAGCTCAGAGGTAAAATGCCCCTGGGTTCCATCCCCAGATCTGCAAAAAAAAAAAAAAAAAAAAAAAAAAAAACAATGATGTGCAAATTGGATTAAAATAAGGCCCAACAATATATTGCTTGTAAGAAACTAGCATCATAGACAAAGACATACACAGACTAAAAACAAAGGATGGAAAATAATATTCCATGCAAATAGAAGGAAGCAAAGATAGCTACTCATCTACTGGAAAAAGTAGACATTAAGTCAACATAAGTCAGAAGATAAAAAGAAGTTTACTACATCATGGTAAAGGGAACAATCCAACAAAAATACCTAATAACTTTAGATATTTAACCAAGCATTATGGTACATACCTGTAATCCCAGTACTTAATCAAACTACGTAAAAGAGAAGAAAAAGGAAAATTAATAAAAATTAGAGAATGAACATGGGATATTACTACAGACACCACAGAAATCCATAGAAGCATTACAGACAATTTTGAAAACTTATATTCCAATAAATTGGAAAAGCTAGAAGGATAAATTTCTATATATATGACCTACGAAAATTAAATCAAGAAAACATAGGAAACCTAAACAGACTAATAATGAGCAATGGCAGTGAAGCAATAATAAAAATAATAAAAACCAGGCATGGTACATGCCAGTAATCCTAATACTTGAGAGGTTGAGACAGGAGAACTTCAGGTTTGAGAAAAGCCTCAGCAAATTATTCTTGCCACTCTTATTGGGGTTAGATGGAATCTCAGCATACTTTTGATTTGCATCTCCCTGATGGCCAATGATGTAGAACATCTTCTCATGTATCTATTGGCCATTTCTATCTCTTCTTTTGTGAAATGTCTATTCAGTTCAGTTGCCCATTTCTTGATTGGGTTGTTTGTTTTGCTAGTGTAGAGTCTTTTGAGCTCTTTGTATGTTCTGGATATTAGCCCCATATGAGAGTGGTGGCTGGTAAAGATCTTCTCCCATTCTGTAGGCTTCCTCTTTGGGTTATTGATGGTTTCCCTTGATGAGAAGAAACTTTTTAGTTTGATAAGATCCCACTTATTAATTCTTGCTTTAATTTCCTGCACTTTGGAAGTCTTATTGAGAAAGTTACTGCCTGTGCCTGTATGTTGGAATGAGGATCCTATGCTTTCTCTAGTAACTTCACAGTCTCTGCTCTAATTTCTTTTCTTTTTTTTAAATTTGTTTATTGGTGTACTGTATTCATACATCATAATGGGATAAAAATTTGTGTAGACATACATGCACACACTCAGTTCACCCCTACCCAATCCCCACACTATTCCCTCCCCATCCCTCTTCCCCATGCTTGGCTTAGTGGTTGACATCTAATATTATAGCAATTTATCCAAAACTAACAATGATAATCTCACATAACAGATTCATTTGTCTGATATAAGACTTTTGATCACTTAGAAATAACATTTCAGTATTTCTTTTTGCTTTCTTTCTTACCAGAGGATTTTTTTCTTTTTTTTAAGGTAAAACTATTGTATATTTATTGTTTTTCAGAAAAAAAAATCTATCCTAACATGAAATATGAACTCTAAATACCCAAAATAATCTCAAAAAATAACAAAGCTAAAAGATGTACATTTTCTGATTTCAAACCTTATAGATCTACAATAAATGAAACAGTATAGTACTGCTATAAAGGCAGATATATAAAACAGTGGAGTAAAATAAAAAGACTAAAAATAAATTCTTCTATATATGGTCAAGTTATTTTAGACAAAGTTTCCAAGAACATTTGGTGGTGGAAATAATAATCTTTTAACTAAATATTGTTGAAAAATAATAATTACATGAAAAAGAATAAAATTGGACCCTTACCTAACACCATATAAAAATATTAAATCAAAATAGATAAAAGACCTAAATGTAAATCTTAAAACTATAAACCTTTAGAAGAAAAACTGGGTCATAACACTTCACAACATTGAAATTGGCAGTGATTTCTTGGATATGATTTCAAAGGCACAGACAACAAAAGAATAAACAAACTTCCTAAAAAATAAAAAAAAAAATATTGTACATCCAAAGACAATGTAAACAGAGTTAAAAGTTACTGATAGAGTGGCATAAAATATTTCCAAATGCTATATCTGATGGTATATTAATATTCCAAATAGAAATCCTAAAAATTAGCAACAATAAAAGCAAACAATATAATTTAGAAATACAATTTAGAAATCAGTAAAAGACTGAAATAATGAATCTCCAAAGATTTTAACCTATAAACACATGAATATATTTTTCTTTGCTTAGTTGTCTGCTGAATGGAAAATCTTGTTTCTCTGGTTCTGGTGTGTATTACCTATTTCTTCTTTGTAGTTAATCTTTTTGATTATTTTCTCTAGCGCTGGTTTTGAAGACATAAATTCCTTCAGTTTCTGTTTGTCATGGAAGCTTCTTATTTCCCCATCTAATTTGATAGAAAGTTGGGCTGGGTAGGAAATTTTTGGCTGAAAGTTGTTTTCTTTCAGAGTTTGGAATATGTTACTCCAAGCATTTCTGGCTTTCATGACTTGATTTGGGAAATCTGGAGTGATTCTAGTCGGTTTGCCTCTCAATGTCACTTAGCCTTTTGTTTTGTTGCCTTTAAGATTCTCTGCTTGGCTTCCACATTGGTCATTTTGACAATTATGTGGTGTGGGGATCCTCTTCTCTGATCCAGTCTAAAGGGAGTTCTATAAGTTTCCTGGACCTGTGTATCGACCTCTTGCTCTATGTTTGGAAATTTTTCTGCTATTATTTCTTTGAAGAGATTATTGATCCCTTTGGTCTCATCTTCTTTTCCCTCCTCTATTCTGATTATTCTTAGGTTAGCTCTCTTAAAATGGGCCTATATTTCTTCAATGTCAGATTCCTGCTGTCTGATTATTTTTCTAAGTTAGAAATTATGCATTCATTTTTGGAGTTATCATCTTCTAGGAGCAATATTCTATTCTCCATGTGGTCTAATCGATTGTTTATACTTTGAATTGAGGCCTTTACCTCAATAATTGCTTCCTTTATTTCTTTTAGACTTTCTCTAAATTATTTTTGAAGGCCCTGTATTATTTCTACGGTTATATTACTGATTTGATATCCTGGAGATCTCTGAATTTCTGTTTTATCAGGTTCTGATAATATGGGGTTGTGGGCATTTATTGCTCTATTGTTATTCCTCTTTCCCATGATTTCAGAATTTTGTGCCTTCCCTGGGTCACTACGACTTTACTTAAGGTGCTCTGTACCTCGATTCTGTTGTAATCTCAGCCAATACTACTCTTTTACTGGGTTGTATCGCAAAGTCTCATACCCAGGAAGTTAATCGTGGCTGCGCGAGACCGTGAGGGTGCCAGACTGGGTGTTATCCCATGGGGAGCTGTGACTAGGGTGTGGTATCTCTGCCACTGCTACTCCTTCACTGGTTGGACTGCAAAATATCCGACCCAAGGAGTTTATCAAAGCGGCATAAGTCTCTGGGAGTGCGGTACAAAGATTTCTCCTTTAGGGGCCCCAATTTCTCTCGCGATTATTGTGCGTGCAGATCTGAAGCTGTGGTGGGTGCAGTGAACTTGCTGTAGCTGCTAGCAATATGGTGCCGCTGCCATGCCCTCAGCCACGAGGCTGGCATATTTCTTTTCTGGTTTTGAGCTAAGTTCTGAGTCCCTGGTAGGCGTGATGAGCTTGGCCACTGGGAGTTTTAGACGTACATTGTGCTGAAAGAACTGCTGAATTACACCTGAATGATCTGAGCTGCTCAATTCAGCTCCTTGTTTACCTTTCCTCTCTGGAGCCTTGGTGCTGTTAGGAAAGATGGTGCCGGCACAGCCCCACTGCCGCATTGCGGGCTTGATTTCTCTGTCGCTTGTGTTTACATTTTTTATTTCTCTGCTGATGGTGTTTTCTGGCTATGAAAAGCGCTAATTTTGTGGCAACAGAGATCGAGTTTTAACAGGATGCGTAAATGCTGCTTTTCTTGGTCGCCATCTTCCCGGAACTCTGGTCTAATTTCTAAGTCTTTGATCCATCTCGAGTTAATTCCTGTGCATGATGAAAAGTAAGGATTCAGATCCAACTTTCCACAAATGGATAGCCAGTTCTCCCAGCACCATTTGTTGAAAAGGCTATCTTTTCTCCAGCATATGAGTTTGGCCCCTTTGTCAAACATCAATTGACTAGAGATGTGTGGGTTTGATTGTGTAGCTTCTATTCTGTTCCACTGGTCAGTCTGCCTATTGTGCCAATACCATGCTGTTTTTACTACTATTGCTCTATAGTATAATTTGAAGTCCGGGATTGTGATGCCTCCTGCCTGGTTCTTGTTGCTGAGAATTTCTTTGGCTATGCTGGGGCTTTTCTTTCTCCATACAATTTTTATAACTGATTTTTCCAGGTCTATGAGAAATGTTGTTGGTATTTTAATTAGAATTAAATTGAATATATAGATCAGTTTTGGCAAAATGGCCATTTTGATGATATTTATTCTGCTTATCCATGAACAAGGGAGATCTTTCCATCAATTTCTTTCTTTAATGTTTTGTAGTTTTTTCTATAGAGGTCTTTTACATCTTTGGTTAACTTTATTCCTAGGTATTTTATTGGTTTAGAGGTTATAGTAAATGGAATAGTTTTCTTTATTTTTTCTTTGTGGATTCATTGTTGACATAAAGAAAAGCAACTGATTTCTTTAGGTTGATTTTCTATCCTGCAACTTTGCTGAATTGGTTAATCAGCTCCAGAAGTTTTTGGTTGAATTCACTGAATCTTCTAAATAAAGAATCATATCATCTTCAAATAAGGATAGTTTTAGCTCCTCTCTTCCTATTTGAATTCCTTTGATTTCCTTCTCTTGTCTTATTGCTGTGGCAAGAGTATCAAGTGTGGCGAGCCGCCATTAGAAGATGGCGCCGGCTTCCTGCCTCTGAACTAGAAAATGGCGCCGGCTTCCTGCCTCTGAGCTTGATTGACACATGGCTGTGCAGGAAGCAACTCCATATTTGGAGGCTAAGGTTATGTAACGCATGACGTGGTGGTGGCCTGACAAGCATGAGCCAATGAGTGAGTGAGACGTGGCAGGGAGTGATTGGGAGGGTTAATGTTTATAATCCCCTGCGCAAGGCAGATCTTTGCCAGGCCATGCCATTCTGCCATTCCGCCATTACTAGTATCCTGAATAAACAGCTTGCAAGAAGAGCTTCGTGTTGCGTCTTAATCGCTGGTCGAGGGACGCGACAACTGGTGGCCCGTATGGGAAAGAGAATCAGCTCCCATGCATGAAGCTCAGAACTTGCTGTCGTCAGGGAAGGTGCACCGGTAAGTCCCCTGGTAAGTTGGGGGGTCCGCGAAAAATGCTGGTAACCACTCTCACCTGTGGATAAATCAAGTAGAGCTGCGATCAAAGCAGACGCGGGAAAGTAAAAGTAGAGCTGCGATCAAAGCAGACGCGGGAAAGTAAAAGTAGAGCTGCGATCAAAGCAGACGCGGGAAAGTGAAAGTACAACTGCGGTCAAAGCAGACGCGGGAATGCGAAGGTAGAGCCGCGATCAAAGCGGACCATTTTTGAGTTTCATATTGAGCTTAGTTTTGGGATGGGGGCTTTGCAATCTCATCCAATTTTTTTGGCTCTTCAGGAGCTATTTCATTCTAAATCTCATCCAATTTTTTGGGCTCTCCAGGAGCTACTTCATTCTAGAAGTTTAGAAATTAGAAAGTCTACTTTAGAAAAATTTTTAAATGACTGTGACAACGCCGCTCCATGGTTTGCTGTCTCAAGTAACCTGACAGTTCCTAGTTGGGAAAGGCTTGGTCGAGATCTTGAATATGCCGAGCAACAGGGAAGCCTTAATCCCTGTGTTCTACCTATTTGGAAATTGATCAGAGGTTGCTTAGAAGATCAAAAATATCATGATGCTATTAGGGAAGGGCAAACCGCCCTAGAATTACTCAAAGAACAGAAATCTGAAAAGCATAAGTCAGAACGGGCAGTTAGTAAAGCAAAGGAACCTGTCCGTTCCTCACTCTATCCGAATTTGTCTGAATTTCAAGGGCCAGACTCCTCTTCTGATTCTTCTGATAAGGAAGAAAGTTCGTTAAAGAAAAAAATGGCATATGTGTCAATTCATTCAGCCTCAAAAAAATCCCATTTGCCTAAATTAAATCCGGATTCTCCTCCTGAGCCACCGCCATCCTTACCATCCTCCACTCAGGGATCTCATAATTCCTTTTGCCCTCAAGTTTGGTCACGTGTTAGAACTGAGCTCCCGTTGGCCTTTCCTATTTTTCAAGATACACAGGGCGCTTGTTTTTATGAACCCCTTGATTTTAAGGTCATTAAGGCATTCCTTTAACATAGAATATGCCTCTGATCAGGCTGCTGCTAATGCTCTTGCTGGAAATCCTCAATGGGATCGAGATATGATTTTAGGACAAGGACTACATGCCCAAAACCAAACCCGACTTCCTTTGGAAGTTTATAATCAAATAAATTCTTGTGCTATTAGAGCATGGAAATCCCTTAGAAGCTCAGGGGAATCTGCTGGTAATCTAACCAAAATTATACAAGGACCTACCGAGCCATTCACAAATTTTGTAGCTCGTCTCCTTGAAGCTACAAGTAAAATTTTAGGTCCTAATGTGGAGGTGGCAACACCTTTGATTAAACAGTTAGTTTTTGAACAGTGTACAAAGGAATGCCGAGCTGCTATCCGACCATACAAGGACAAAAATATTGAGGACTGGATGAAAATCTGTCGAGAGTTAAATGGCCCTCTAACTAACGTGGGTTTAGCAGCCGCCATTATGCAGTTAACTCAGCGCTCCGGGATAAATCCGGGAGCCTGTTTTCAATGCGGCCAAATGGGTCATCAAAAGCGACAATGCCCGCAAAAGAAACAGAATTTGTCTATTGTACCAGATGATACCATAAAACAACCTGGCCTTTGCCCTAGGTGTAAGAAGGGAAAGCATTGGGCCAAGGAGTGCCGTTCCGTAAAAGACATCATTGGTCAGCCCCTGCCTCCTCTTCAAGAAAATTCTCTGCCAAAAAACGGGCAAAAGGGCCCTCGACCCCAGGGCCCGCAAATATATGGGGCCCTTACCACCTCCAATATCCCACAGGCGACTCTTCAAACAATTGTTCCGCCTCAGGGGGAGCCACTCAAAGCTCCGCAGGATTGGACCTCCGTTCCTCCTCCAAATAATAATTATAGCTGTTTTTATAGTTTGTGCTGGAATAATAGAAGTTTTTCTCGTGCTATGATTGCTCAAATTCCTCGCTGGGTTCCAGTCCCAGTGGATGCTCCCAATTCCATGGTTTTATTTAGGTCTAAACGAGATTTTGGCATCACGGCTGCCATTGTAGCCGCGGTTGCTGCCACTGCTGCTGCGGGCACTGCAGCTGCAATTGACTTAACTCAGACAGTACAGACAGCGGAGAGTTTAATTAATATGTCCTCCACTGTGGTGCAGGCCTTAGATACTCAAACAATGCTGAATAGTCAACTTAAAGGCGGCCTTATGGTAGTTAATCAGCGCATTGATTTAGTACAAGAACAAGTTGAGATATTATGGCAGCTTGCTCAGCTTGGATGTGAATGGAGATACCCTGGTCTCTGTGTTACCAGCGTTCAATATGAAAACTCTACAAAAGCCGCTAACCTGTCTCGGGAGTTGTCAATTTATCTTTTAGGCAACTGGACGGGAGAATTTGAAACCCAACTAGAGAGATTACGCACTGCCATGGTCACCGTCAACTCAACTCGTGTGGACATTAGTTTGGCCAAAGGACTGTCATCTTGGATAACTCATGCCATGAATCATCTAAAGGAATGGGCTGGATTGGGGACCTTAATGGGATTATTGGTTGTGGCTGTGTTTTGTGTCTGGTGCATTGCTCGTCTTCGCCAAGGTGTTAATCATAATACAGCCATGTTTGTACAGGCCTGTGTGGCTATCGAGGCAGGACAATCACCCCAAGCCTGGCTCGCGGCAGCTAAGGCATAGTGGCTCAGGTTGCAAGGCAAAGCACTGCAGCTGAGGGCACAAGTTTGGTCCTCAGGAAGAGTACGCTTGACTGCACACGGGTTAGGCACCCAAGTACCCGTCCCTAGAAAAAGGTGCCAGTGATTAATAGGGGTCAAACCTCTGCTCTTACCTGTTGCCTATAAAAACAAAAAGGGGGAATTGTGGCGAGCCGCCATTAGAAGATGGCGCCGGCTTCCTGCCTCTGAACTAGAAAATGGCGCCGGCTTCCTGCCTCTGAGTTTGATTGACACATGGCTGTGCAGGAAGCAACTCCATATTTGGAGGCTAAGGTTATGTAACGCATGACGTGGTGGTGGCCTGACGAGCATGAGCCAATGAGTGAGTGAGACGTGGCAGGGAGTGATTGGGAGGGTTAATGTTTATAATCCCCTGCGCAAGGCAGATCTTTGCCAGGCCATGCCATTCTGCCATTCCGCCATTACTAGTATCCTGAATAAACGGCTTGCAAGAAGAGCTTCATGTTGCGTCTTAATCGCTGGTCGAGGGACGCGACAATCAAGGACTATATTGGAAAAAAAAAAGTGGTGATAATGGGCATCCTTGTCTTGTTCCTGATTTTAAAGAAAATTCTTTCAGTATGATGTTGGCTTTGGGTTTATTGTATATAGCCTAAATGATGTTGAAATATGTTCCTTCTATTCCAATTTTCTGTAGTGTCTTTAATATAAATAGGTGTTGGATTTTGTCGAATGCTTTTTCAGCATCTATTAATATGATCATATGGTTTTTGTTCTTAGTTCTATTTATGTGGTGAATAACATGTATTGATTTTCATATGTTGAACTAGCCTTGCTTTTCTGGGATGAAACCAACTTGGTCATGGTGTACAATTCTCTTGATATGGCTTTGAATGTGTATAGCTAGTATTTTGTTTAGAATTTTTGTGTCTATGTTCATTAAGGATATTGGTCTGTAATTTTCCTTTCTTGAAGTATCTTTATTTGGTTTAGGGATTAATGTGAAACTGGCCTCATAGAAAGAAATAGGAAGAATTCCATCTCTTTCAATTTCCTGGAAGAAGTTGTGAGGTATTGGTATTAGTTCTTCACTGAAAGTTTAGTAGAATTCAGCTGGGAACCCATCAGGGCCTGGTCTTTTCCTTGTTGGCAGAATTTTGATTGCTGATTCTATTTCTTTGTTTGCTATTGGTTGGGTTTAGGCTTGCTATGTCCTCTTGGTACAGTTTAGGTAGGTTATGTGTGTTAAGAAATCTATCAATTTCTTCCATGTTTTCCAGTCTGTTGGAGTATAAATTCTCAAAATAGTTTCTGATAATTCTTTGAATTTCCCCTGTCTGTGGTGATGTCTCCTTTTTCATTTCTGATTTTAATAATTTGAGTTGACCAGGGGTTTCTCTCTTTCTTTTAATTAGGTTGACCAGGGATTTCTCAATCCTATTAATCTCAAAGACCCAGCTTTTTTGTTTTGTTCATTCTTTGAATTGTTTTTTTGTTCTCCATTTCATTTATTTCTTCTCTGGTTTTAATAATTTCCTTTCTTCTGCTGGCTTTGGGACTAGATTCTTGCAGTCTTTCTAGGTCCTTGAGTTGTATCATTAGGTTGTTTCCTTGGTGACTTTCTGTTCTTCTTATGTGGGCACTCAGTGCTATGATCTTTGCTCTCAACACTGCCTTTAAAATGTCCCATAGATTTTGGTATGTTGTTTATCTATTTTCATTTAATTCCAGAAATTTCTTTATTTCTCCTCTAATCCCTAATCTTACCCACTCGTCACTCAATAGTGTATTATTCAATCTCCATGTATTTAAATAGTTTATTTTGGGTTACCTGTTGTTGATTTCTACTTTCATTCCATTATTGTCTGAAAAGATGCAAGGAATTATATTACATCTTTTGGATTTGCTGGTGCTTGCATTGTGTTCCAGAATGTGATCTATTTTGGAGAAGGTGCAATGGGCTGCTGTGAAGAATGTGTATTCTGTTTTTCAAGGTTAAAATATTCTATATATGTATTAAGTCCATTTGCTTTATAGTTTTCATTAGTTCTGAAGTGTCTTTACTCATATTTTGCCTTAAAGGTCTATCCAGTGGTGTGAGAGGTGTATTGAAGTCTCCCACTATTATTGCATTTGGGTCTATTTGAGATCTGATGTCCAAGAGGGTTTTCTTTTTAAAAATGTAGCTGCACCCACATTTGGGGCATAAACATTTACTATCATTATATCTTATTGGTGGATTGTTCCTTTTAATAAAAGAAAGTGCCCTTCTTTGTCTCTTTCGATGTGTTTTAGCTTAAAGTCTGTTTTGTTGGATATCAGTGTTGCTACTCCTGCCCGTTTTTGTTCCCCATTGGCATGATATATCTCTTTCTATCCTTTCACTTTCAGTCTGTGAATGTCTTTTGCTGTAAGGTGTGTTTCTTGCAAACAGCATATATTTGGATTTTATTTTTTGATCCACATTGCCACTCTGTGTCTTTTAAATGGAGAGTTAAGTCCTTTGACAATCAGTGTTATTGAAATATGGTGTATGTTTCTTGTCATTTTGTGTTCTATCTTCTGTTGGATATAGTATTATTTCTTCGTATTTAGATGCCCTGCTGATCAACTTCATCTCTTCTCTGGTTCTGGAGTCTGCTTCTTTTTTCTTCTTTATGGTTTATTTCTTTATGTATTTTCTCTAGTGTTGGCTTAGAATTCATAAATTTTTTGAAGTTCTGCTTATCTTGAAACACTTTTGTTTCTCCATCAATTTTTTTTTTTTTTTGGTGGTACTGGGGTTCCTGGAAGCCCTTCTACCTCCGGGCTACACTCCCAGACCTATTTTTACATTTTTATTTGGAAACAGGGTCTCCTAAGCCAGCGCGCGCAGCTGGCTTCGAACCTGCGCGATCCTCCTGTCTCTGCCTCCCAAGCGCGGGGATTACAAGCGTGCGCCACCACGCCCGGCTCTCCATCAATTTTGAATAATAGTTTTGCTGGATATAGCAGTTTGGGTTAGAATTTGTTTTCTTCCAGAGTCTGGATAACATCATACCAGTCTCTCCTGGCATTCATGCTGGACCTGGTGCATGGGCAGGGGGCCCAAGGATAGCTCCAGGTCTCTGAGTGCAGGTGGGGTACACACAGCTATCCACGCCTATGGAGGGGGCAGGGCCTGCAAGGTTAGCACCTGAGCTCAGTCAGGGCGCACAGGCTAGGTGCACAATATGAGTGCCAAGTCTACAGGGGCAGGTGGCACAGATAATTAGCATGGGTCCTGGGGCATGGGCAGGGCACACAAGGATAGTGCTGGGTCCTAGGGTGGGGGACAGGCACCCAGGGCTAGTGCTGGACCTGGGACGCATGCTAAGACCCACAGCTTCTCTGGACACACTCAGATACTTGGCTTCCTTGATCCAGGTGTCTGGAGGACTCACTATGCAGCTGTGGTCCCGTCTTTGGTGAGTACACTGGCTTCTGGCTCTGGTGCTGCTCACTGCTTAAGATGTTGGAGCTCTATGTCCATTTTCCAACTCTTGGGTTATTTTGCCACGGTGGTGTCAGTCAGGTCCATTGGGGTTTGGGCCAGCAACTCATGCTGGTGCTGGCAGGCGGTGGGTTGTGTCTGCAGCAGGTCTGATGCCCAAACTTTTTTTTTCCCAGTGGATCTCACAGTTCAGGGTTTCTGGATTCCTTCCACCGAGGTTCCTAGATTTTTTTTTTTTTTTTTGGTTCCTGAGATATATTTATGCTGCCTTCTAGGTAGTTGAACTTTATTTTTTTATTTCAGCTACTGAGAAGTGCTATGTCCCTCAGTCACCATTTTTAATCCCTCCTGAAGGATCATCATTATTGAGTCCATGTGTGTGCATATGCATCTACTGTCTTGTACCCCATTAAGATGTATTACTACAATGAAACACTATAAAAATTAAAAAGAGAATAATAAAGAAATACCCACAAATTTGGTAATTTAAATGAAATGCACCAATTCTTTGAAGGACAAAAACTATCATTACAAGACAAAACAGGTAATTTGAATTAGACAAATGTATTAAATAATTTGAATTAATAATTTTAATCTTTCATTAGTAAAAAGCATGAAGCCCAGATGGATTATACCAGTTGAGAAAGAAATTATATCAATCATCCACAACCTCTTCTAAAAGTAAGAAGCAGAGGGAATACTTTCTAATTTATTCTATGAGGTTGACAAAATAAATGCAAAAAACTAAGATAAATATATCACAGAAAGGAAAAATACAAGCCCATAGATCTCATGAGCAGTGGAATGAAAATTCCCAACAAAATATAAGTTAATTGAATCTAAAAAAACTATACATAATAACTAACTGAGATTTATTCCAAGTATATAAGACTGAATCTGCCAGGACTGATGGTGCACATCTGTAATTCCTGTAGTAGGGAAGCTAAGACAGAAGGATTGCAGGTTTGAGAACAACCTCAACAAGTAGTGAGAATCACATCAACCTAGCGAGACCCTGTTTCCAAATAAGAAATAAAATCAAGGTAGGGGTGTAGCTCAAAGGAAGATTAGCTCTGGGTTCAATCCGGAAGATTAGCTCTGGGTTCAATCCCTGATACCACACACACAAGCGCGCACACACACACACACACACACACACACACAAGACTGAATCAACATTAAAAAATCAAATGAGTAAACCACCACATCGAAAGGCTAAAGAAGAAAAATCACATAATCTTGCTAATTGATGCAGCAAAAATATTTGACAAATTCTAACTTTCATTCATAGCAATAATTTTAAAAATCCTCTGGCATTAAGAATTTTCTCAGCTAAGTGTGCTGGAACACACTTGTAATTCCAGTATTAGGAGGCTGAAACAGAAGGATCAAAGGTTTGTGGCCAGTCTCAGCTACTTACTGAGGCACTCCACAACTTAGTGAGATTCAGTTTTTCAACAATGAAAAACTGAAATTTAATTTTTAAATACCATTTACAATAACACAAGAAAATTGATTTCTTAAAGTTAGTCTAGCATAATATATATAAAATCTAAGAGTAGATGGCACGCACAGCATTCACTCATAGTCGCACGAGTATGCTCTATCTCTATAACAGCCTCTTCCAGCTGAAAAGAGTTCTCACTATGGGTAAAAGCATCTTAAGTTGTGACTTGTCTTTGTAGAAATCTATTATGCCTCATACTTAATTATAAAGCTGCCTGCATGGGTTACTACAATTATAGGCCCACCCTTGACTGTCAAATCTAGCCATATATAGCAACATAAATCATAGCAAAGTTCTAAGACTCAACTGGAAAAAACATAACAAACTAAAAATAACCTCACCAACTTTACTTTTCTTACCTGTAGCTATCTCTCAATATTCTTGATACCTCACAAAAGTTGGTGGTTTAGGAGGCCTACAAACAGCATCCATTTTTCATGCTCAAGTTCTGAACCAGATGAGAAATAAGACCAAAAAACTATATAAAGACAGATGAAGACCAGTACTGAACAGAGTCTTGATCACAGAAGAAGGCTTATGCACAAAAATAGACTTCCTAGTACTAAACCCAGAGTTGAACTTAGCAATCACCACAAACAGCACTGGGCAACCTTATTCCTTTAGACCTGGAACTCTGCCCCTTACACACCACATGAAATATGTTCTCTGCAGGGAACAGCCTCCCTGGAGTAGGGAAGGAAGCCCATGTGCATATAAAAAGATAAGTCAAAACTAGAAAAAAGTCATGTTAGGCTCTTTGCCTTTACTTCTGTTTATTTGTATTGTGGCTATTTGCAATAGACCAATTGAAAATTTCAAAATTTTGCAATCACATACAATTTTTGAAAAATCAGACATGTATTTTCTAAAATTTTCTTAAATATACTGCTTTACAGTATCTGACTTTTATATTGTTTTTTTTTAACATAACTCAGCAATTCCATTTCTGTGGATATAAAAGAACTGAAGATAGGAATCAAATATTTGTACATATATGTTCATAGCAGTATCATTAACAATAGCCCAAAGGTTGAGATAATCCATGTATTATATAACACATATGTGCATGCCGACATGTGTACACACATATGTTACCCCTTTTGTGTATACATATGTGTATGCCTGTACATAGATATGTCCTGGTCATAGATATGTCCATATTTGTGTTACATGTGCTCCATGAGTAATTACACAAATATATCTCTGCAAAATAGTGTTATTCAGCCTTATAAAAGAAGAATATTCTGATATATGCTATTAATGAGTGTCCTATAATATAAATGTATTATAATATGTAAAGTAGATACTCAGGTAGTATTTTATTTTTGTTTTTGAAGATTTAAAGGAGTTAATTAAAAAGATAGAAATACGAAAAGCAGTTACCCCTGGGTAACATGAGGGGATGCTTCGAATGAAATCACTGAAATACAAAACACGAAACAGCCTTTTTATAGACAAAACATCCTCCATCTTGCTTTTTCCTACATAATTCTGACATAGGTAAAGTCCATCCCCCTAATTTTCCCTCCAAACTCTTAGTTTATGCCCAGATTTCTCCTTTGATGAAGGTTGATCCCCTCCTCCCATCCTAACTAGATACCAATTATTATGTAAATCTGTCTTTAGAATGAGGAATTCCTAGCTCCCCTTCTCTTTCTGGTGGTAGTGGGGGTGGAACCCAGAAGCTTTCTACCTCTGGGCTATACTCCCAGACCTAGTTTATATTTTTATTTGGAAACAGGGTCTCACTAAGTTACTGAGAGCCTCACTAAGTAGCTGAGGCTGGCTTCAAACCTATGCGATCCTCCTGTCTCAGCCTCCCAAGCATGGGGATTACAAGCGTGCGCCACCACGCCTGGCTTGCTAATTATTTTTAACTAATATGTTTTACATTATAATAGCTGCTTGCTTCCTGGCTGAAAACAAGTCCTTCCACCCAATTTTTGAAATACATTTATTAATAATCAGAGCTGTCTCAAATCTTCCTAGGCCATTCCCAATACTGGTACATTCCCCTCTTTGTCTAGTAACTTCCTGACACCTGTCAAGCCAAAGGTAAATACAGAAAATACATTTTGACTTTTACAATTCTATTTGCATTTAACATGAGCTTATTCCCCATCAATTTTTCCGTATAGGTAGTATTTTAAATTAAAAAAAGTCAGTACAAAGAAACAAGTACTATGAGTTCACTTTTATATACCTACAGTAGTTATACTCACTGTTAGAAACTGAAATTGTGATTGTCAGTGGCTGGAGGTAGAGAAGGGAATAGGAATTATTCCCCTGGGCATAATCTAACATAATTCTTACACATTGTCTAACAGATACAAAGTTTCAAGTTTATAAGATGAAAAGTATTCTGGAAATATATTTCATATATATATATATATATATATATATATATATATATATATATATATAGTCTATTTCCTATTTAAAAAAAAGAAAAGTTCTGGATGGATGGTGATGATTATACAACAGTGTGAATGTACTTAATTTCACTAATTATACATTTTAAATTATTTAAATGGACAATTTTATGTTATGTATATTTTACCACAATAAAAATATGCCATTTCCTCTGAAAAAATAGGCATAATCTTAGCCACAAACATGTCTTTGAATGTTTTACATTTTTCCCACATAAATTGCAGTACCAACTATATATAGTAGAAAAATCTGTAGACTCTGTACTTTCTAAACATTTGCTGGGCCTGTCTAATTTTCTCTTTTTCTACTATCACTATTCAATCCATTGTTGAGTACAGTGATGTTACTATGTTGACTGAAACTCAACTTGAATTTTCATAATGCTTCCTAATGATTAGTTTCAGCTTACCTGCCTTTTGTTAGTAATACTACAGGGGAGAAACAAAACTCTGTCCTACAGCCATTATGAGATCAGTGTGAAAGTTTCTCTGAAGATTGGAAATGGAACTACCATATGACCCAGTGATATTGCTCCTGGGCATATTTTCAAAGGAATTGAAATCAGAATATTATAGCAATACTTGCATATCCATGTTCATAGCAGCACAATTTACAATATCTAAATTATGAAACTAGCCTAGGTGTCATCCACAGAAGAATGGATCACAAAACTATAATATATACACACAATGGAATTTTACTCAGCCTTAAAACTGAAAACTATGTCATTTGCATGAAAATGGATGGAACTTGAAATTATGCTAAGATCAGCCAGTCTCAAAATACAAATAGTTGTATTTTCTCTTATAGGTGGAAGCTAGATAGAAATTTGGAAATAAGGATAATATCAGGGAGAAAAGCAGAGACTCCAATGGAGTGATTGAGGGGGTTTAATGAAGGATAAGGGCTAAGGAGACATAAAAATTTTGACAGTTGAAATAATGTTATATATGTACAAAAAATTACCACTTCCAATCTCAAAGACATGCACAGGGAGGGAAAGGAAGGGGCAGGATCCAGAGGAACGGGCTCCAATGGCTGTGTACATGTATATTTCTATCACTCTATCAATCACCCCAAATGATGTATAATTACAATGCATCAAAATAAAAGTAATTTTTAAACTGCTCTTATTCTTGTATCATTTCAGGAGGCATCTCATGTTCCTTTGGACCATCAATGAAGGAGTAAATTTCATTCACTTAGTTAAGGTGGAGTGATCCAGGTTTCTCCACTGCTAAATTATTACATTTCCTTTTGTAATTAATCAGTATGCGTTAAGGGATTCTTTGAGATGATACTGCATTATTTATTTAAATATCACTAGAAGATTTTGATGTCAGTTATGATTTCTGACTGAATTCATCATTACTTTGATGGTTGAAAGATGATTATTACTAAGGTTACTTCATCATCTCAAGGTGTGCTGAATTCTAGAGTCAGATTCAGTCAACAGAGTTGTATGGTACCTCTAGCACCCATCTCTACCTCTTGAAGTCCTATTAACTATCTCCAGAACATTTAGCTTGAGGTCTCAGCAGAAAGGAACAGTGTTAGAGAGATTTAGATCACAACTAATTATCTCAAATGCTAGTTTGACTCTGTGTCCATTCTGTTCTGACTCAAAACAGGAGAAATGCTAGTAAAATGTGTGCCATGTTCTATAGCTTCTACACCTTGAACCATTTCTCTGAGATCCTTTTCCTAGTCTTGCCCTAAGAACTCATTAAGTTTCTTATTATCTCTAAGTATGGAATCTAGGTCTTGATTTTGAAACCAAATTTGAACTCTTGACACAAGACTCTTAACTCTTAATACAATTTCTCTAACAAGTTGTTCTCTGCAATCAACCCCAGGGTGAGGGCTGCTAATAACTGCCTGGGTGACAATGTGTAACTGTGAGGAGTTGTAGCTGCTTTGATAACAACTGGCTTTTCTCTACTTTAAATTTGCCCTTCAGGATGATTTTGTCCTTGGCCTGAGCTTAATTCTAAAGCCCCCTCAAGTTCTGTTCATTCCTGGAATCAGTAACTAGCTCTTCAGTGGTGAAACTAAATATATATTCTTGATTCTTCACTGTTAATTTCTAAAGCCACTGTTCATTTTGTGGCATAACCCTAATATGGTGTTTGGTTGAAGATTTGATGTACATTTCCAATTGATCTTCTAGGAATATGGTGTGGCTGTGCGTACAATTTGTTGCTACAGTCTTTTATAGAGAGTTGTCTTAGACCAGGTTGGAAGAAAGTCCTTGTGTATAAGCATCCAACTAGGAGACTGCCTCTTTTAGCTATTGAGCACTAACAATTAAGATTGAAATTTCACATGCGAACTGTCTGATTATATTAATAAGATTTGGAATCAAGTGGCCCACACATAACAAATTGATTAACTATGTTAGTACATCTAACATTTTCCCCAATAACTTTTCATTTAGAATATGCATTTATTTGTTTTTGTCTTATCTTTTTTACTTTATATTAGACTATGAAGATCTGAAAGATTAAGCTATAAATTTATTTGATTGATTATATAACACAACATATGGCACATGCTTGTAATCCCCAGTACTTGGGAGACTGAGACAGGAGGATTGCAGGTTCACCACCAGCCTTAGTTACTCTGTGAGGCACTCTGCAACTTAGCGAGACTTTGTTTCAAAATAAAGAATAAAAAATAGGGCTGGGGGTATAGTTTGAAGGTAGAATGCCTCTGGGTTCAGTCCTCAGTACCAAAAAAAAAAAATAGTTCCTCCACATGTGTTTAACAAGAAGTATTTAAACTTTATAAACATTCACAGTGCTTAAGAATTTGAAAAGGTTTGCTCTTCTGCATAATTAAGTTTCTCAACATGCAAAACACATGAGAGTTAATACATGAGAACATTTTTGTTGGTTATACAACATAAAAATCTGTAAACATAATTACAAATCCAAGACGGATTTGTGCTTCTTGGCTTAAGTATATTTGGACTTAAAGTAGTAAAACTACAGTGACCTTTCAAGGTCATCCAAGTACTTTTTAATTTATATTGGCAAATACAGCTCATAAGAAACTGGAAAGGCTCCCTTGCACATTCTCAGATCTTTCAACAGGCATGTGGCAGCCTTTAATTCCATACACATTTCAAAATTAGTCTAAGCATATCCCTAGTAGAATTTCTAGGTCAAAAGGTGCATATATATGTTGTTAAACACTGGTTTTTTCTTTTCTGATTTTTTCTTCAGGCTAATATTTTAGCCTGAAGAAGGGTGGCTGAGCAGCAGTGGAATAGGAAAAGCCATCTTCAGTTATTACATTGCATGCAATTTACTACACTATTATATTCCTGCTTTTTTTTCCATTTGTAATTTACTTTGCTATTTTTTTTATTGGTGCACTGTATTCATACATCATAGTGGGATACAAACTTTTGTAGACATACATGCACACATCGCCCAGTCAGCCCCCACCTGATCCCCACCCCATTCTCTCCCCATCCCTCCCTCCCATGCTTGGCTTAGTGGTTGACATCTAGTATTATAGCAATTTATCAAAAATTTAAAATGATAATCTCACATAACAGTTTCATTTGTCTGATACCAAGCTTTTGATGACTTAAAGATAACATTTCAATATTTCTTTTTACTTTCTTTCTTACCAGAGAATATTTTTTTCTATTTTTGAGGTAAAACTATCATATATTTATATATTTATTTTTCATAAAAAAAATCTATCCTAATATGGAATATGGACTCTAGATACCCAAAACGATCTTGAAAAAGAACAAAGCTAGAAGATATATATTTTCTGATTTCAAACCATATAAAGCTACAATAATTGAAACAGTGTAGTACTATTCTAAAGGCAGATATATAAACCATTGGAGTTAAATAAAAGCCTAGAGCTAAATTCTTCCCTATATTGTCAAGTTATTTTTGACAAGGTTTCCACAAACATTTGGTGGTGGGAATAATAATCTTTTAACTAAATATTGTTGAAAAATAATAATTACATGGAAAAGAATAAAGTTGGACCCTTACCTAATCCCATATACAAATATTAACTCAAAATAGATAAAAGACCTAAATATAAATCTTAAGACTATAAACTTTTAGGAGAAAATCCGGGTCATAAAACCTCACAACACTGAAATTGGCAGTGATTTCTTGGATATGATTTCAATGGCACAGGCAACAGAAGAGTATACAAACTCCCTAAAAAATAAAAAAATAATATTGTATATCCAAAGACACTGTAAACAGAGTTAACAGTTACTAATAGAATGGGATAAAATATTTCCAACTAGAAATCCTAAAAATTAACAACAATAAAAGCAAACAATACCATTTAGACATATGTAAAAGACTAACATAAGTAATGAATCTCCACAGATAACCAATCTTAGTTGACTGTTGGATGGAAACTCTTGTTTCTCTGGTTCTGGTGTGTGTTACCTATTTCTTCTTTGTAGTTAATCTCTTTGAGTATTTTCTCTAGCGCTGGTTTTGAAGACATACATTCCTTCAGTTTCTGTTTGTCATGGAAGCTTCTTATTTCCCCATCTAATTTGAGAGAAAGGTTTGCTGGGTAGGAAATTTTTGGCTGGAAGTTGTTTTCTTTCAGAGTTTGGAATATGTTACTCCAAGCCCTTCTGGCTCTCATGACTTGGTTTGGGAAGTCTGGAGTGATTCTAATTGGCTTGCCTCTGAATGTCACTTGGCCCTTTGTTTTTGTTGCCTTTAAGATTCTCTGCTTGGCTTCCACATTGTTCCTTTTGACAATTATGTGGCGTGGGGATCCTCTTCTCCGATCCTGTCTAAAGGAAGTTCTCTAGGTTTCCTGGACCTGTGTATCGACCTCTTGCTCTATGTTTGGAAAATTTTCTGCTATTACTTCCTTGAAGAGATTGTTGATCCCTTTGGTTTCAGCTTCTTTTCCCTCCTCTATTCCAATTATTCTTAGGTTAGCTCTCTTAAAATGGGCCCATATTTCTTCAATATCAGATTCCTGCTGTCAGATATTTTTTCCTAGATTAGAAACTATGCGTTCATTTTTGGATTGCTCATCTTCTAAGAGTGAGATTCTGTTCTCCATGTGTTCTAATCGGTTGTTTGTGCTTTGAATTGAGGCCTTTACTTCATTAATTGCATCCTTTATCTCTTTTTGGCTCTCTCTGAGTTCTTTTCAAAGCACCTCTATTATTTCTACAGTTATTTTCCTGATTTGATCTTCTAGAAATCTCTGATTTTCTGTTTTATTGGGTTCTGATGTTGTGGGGTTGTGGGCATTCATTGCTCTAGTATTATTCCTCTTTCCCATGATTTCTGATGTTTGTGCCTTCTCTGGGTTCTTCCCTTGGGTCACTATGACTTCACTTAAGGTATTCTGGATCTCGAGTCAGTAGTATCTCAGACCCCACTACTCCTTTACTGGGTTGTATCACAGAGTCTCCGACCCAGAGAGTCGATAGAGGCTGCTTTAGACTGTGGGGGGTGCCAGGTTGCACGTTCTCCTATGGTGTGATATCTCTGCCACCGCCCCTCCCCCACTGGGTCAAGTCCCAGGGAGTACAGTACTGGGATTTCTCCTCTGTGGCCCGCAATTTGACTCACTGTTCTTGAGTACGCAGATGTAGCTGTACAGGATTCGGTGAATTCTCTGCTGCTGCCACCAGTTGCAATATGGCGCCGCTGCTATGCCCTCGGCCATGAGGCTGGCGTATTTCTTCTTGGTTTTGATTTCTACTCTGAATCCCTGCGGCGTGTGCGAGCTCAGCCATTGGGAGCTTTAGATTTTACCTGCGGTGAGAAATCCCTCCTGGCTGTTCTGCAGTGGCTCACCTCGCCTCGCTGTAGCCATCCGTTGAACTCACCGCTGCCGCTGGCAGTATGGTGCTGCTGTCGCGTCCTCGGGCATGAGGCCGGTTATCTCCTCTGTGGCTCTGAGCTCTGTTCTCAGTCCGCTTTCTCTCTGGAGCCTGGTGATTTTTTTGTTTCTCTGGTGATGGTGTTTTCTGGCTATGAAAGGCGTTGATTTTGTGGTAATGGAGATTTGTTGTTAGCGGGGCTCTTAAGCCCCACTTTTCTCGGTCGCCATATTCCCGGAAGTCTGTTATATTCCTGTTGTATCACATCTAACCTGGATCATCTTAATACACTTGTTGCTTTGGAGATTGTGAGCTATTGCCGTTACTTTTCCTTTTAGCAACATAACACTTAGAAAATTTAATTCATGCCACTTGATGACTTAGCATAAATCTTTGAAAACATGTTTCCCAAAAGGGCTCCTTTTCCTGCCCTCCCTAAGTTAATGTAAGACACTGCTATTTACCATTTTCCCAAACTGGAAAACTGAAAGGCACCCTACATCTCTACTTCTTCTTTACATGTGATTAAGGATAAAAATCCTTTATATGTGATTAAGAATAAAATCTCAATCAAGATAACCCCCTAAATAGCCCTACAAACCATCCCCCACTACCAGCACCACCACCCCTGCCTCTCCAGTCTGAGTTACTTCAACAGCTGCTAGTAGTAGCCCTATAAGCTTTCTAAGATGCACTGTGATCCCAACACTCCTAGTCAATCTTTCTCTATTGCCTTCATAACAGAGCTCATAGGCTATAACAATGAGGCTTTTACCAAGTTCTCTAGACCTTCCTATAACCTCTTTTTTCCCTCTTTTTCCTTCAGATCTTCTAAGTTACTTGCATTTCTCAAACATATAAGACACACATTTTCTTAAATAGAAAGTATAAATCAGAGTTCTTCTATGGAATAGAAACAATATAATATATATAATTCTAATAAAGGATTTATGAAGTTGGCTTACATGATCAGATGCTAGAAAGTCCACAATGGCTGTACACTGTAGAACCAGAAAAACCGATAATTGATCAGTCCAAGAAGCTGGACACCTCAGAACAAGAGAGAGATTTATGATGTTCCAAACTGAAGCTGACATGAAAGCCTCTTGGAGAATTGCTGGTGCAAATTTTCATACAGTGGTTGAAGAATCTCCAGTCTCATGTGGTAGCCTGTGGCTACCACAGCAGCAAAGACCACATACACTTGAGAAAGGTCCTGCTTGAGTATGCATGAGCTTCCCTTTTCCACTTCTTCCTTCCATTAGGTCTCCCAGATTATTAGATGATTTAGAGCACATTCAGGACAGTACTTCTCCACTCCATTTGCTAATCTACATGCCAATCTCCTCTGGAAAGCCCCACTGATACATCCAGAAGTGTGCTGAACTCTCACCTATACACCCAGAAGTCAGCTTTCTCAATCTTCTAGGTGTCTCACAATCCAATCAAACTGATAACCAAGATTAACCATCACACTGAACTATCCCAAACTCCATCTCACTTAACTTAAAATTTCCTTAAAATTTAATGTAAGCTCAATCATTCTGTAACAAAAACTTCAACTTTTCACTTTTGCCTATAAATGTCAGATGAGTGGCTAAAAGCAGGTAAAAAAAAAAAAAAAAGCTTGGCATCTCTGTCTCCATTTTGCATTCCACTCCCTTGCACAGAGTCACCTGGACTCATAAAAACTGGTCTAATGAATAAACAATTTGTGATGATTGGAAGCCTCTCCCCCCAGACATCAGCAACTCTTATTAGGACAAGGCCCTGCCTGACCAACCCTGAGACAATGATGGACCAGACCACATCTGATCCAGATCACTTGCTCTGGCAACTGTGCAAACCTTGCCCTTGTTTCCCTTCTATAAAACCTCTAAGTCACTGTCAGCCCCTTGAATGCAGAATTAAGGACATGGATACCCTTTCTTTCCAGTTGTAGCTATACTGATAAAAATCTATTTCATACTTTTGACCATAACATTCTCTTTTTGGGGGTGGGATCCAGGTAATCAATCTCATATGTTTGGACCTCAAAATCAAAACAATGGCTTGGAACTTCGGCAATAATTCTCTAAAAATTCCAACACTTTCCCAGCCATGGCTGCCCCCAACATAAATTTACATTTTTCTCTCCATCCTCAGATGTCTCCCCTATGCTTCCAGCTCTCTGACACTTTTTTAAAAATAATTGTCTCTTTCCCACAGCCTGAACCATCACTATTCACTGAGTATAGCCTCTGGTGCAAAGCAGCCTCTCGTAGATATTGTTAAATGAATGAATGATGAAACAAATGTTTACATTCAAATTCATATTTAAGTCCATAATCTTTTCATTTCATCATAATCACATAGGTACAAAATGTGGAATGACTCAAAATAGGCATTCTTGAGAGAGTTGTAACAGAATTTATAAACCTTTCTTCCACATCCTTTGCATTTGTCAGAGGAAGAGAAAAAGTTGTCTACTGAAGAAGCATGTGTTACCTAGTGCTTATCTGCCACCACAAATGGTCACTACACATAACAGGCATGAACAAAACATGCTCAAAATAGCGATGTAAAATTCAACCTTCAAAGCCTGTAGAGTCCTTTGCTTATCTATAGAAGGATTATAATCACATCAGAGGCATTTTAAGCAGACTAATAAACTTGAAACACAGAATCAAGCTCCACCTTTGAGGTTTATGGATCTACATACTAACAGCAGATATAGTTAATTTCTCAAGTTCATAAAAATAAAACTTCCATATGGAAATTTGAGTTCTAAAGACTAAAAACTGTTTAAAGCTTCTCTGAACCATTTAAAAAGCATCTAATACAATTTTTAAAATATTTTTAAGCACCTAAAAGTTTCTTCTGTAATGCTTCTATGCTTCTCAAACATAGTGTGCATTAAACTTATCTGGGAGATTTTTTAAATAAAAAAGCAAATAAATACCCTTGTTATCACCCAAGACCTATTAAATTGGGGTATTGGGGTAGGATCTGATACAATAGTAGATTTAAAGCTCTCTTTTATTTTTTTTTATTTTTTTTTCTTGGTCCTAGGGATTGAACTCAGGAGCATTTTACCTCCAAGCTACATCCCCAATTATATTTTTATATTTATATTTAAAGCTCTCTTTTATTTTTTTATTTTTTCTTGGTCCTAGGGATTGAAGTCAGGAGCATTTTACCTCCAAGCTACATCCCAAATTATATTTTTTTATGTGTTCATATGATGAGCCATTCAGAACTCAAGTTATTTTTAAAATCTTGATAAAGATTCTTACGTCACTAGGCATGTAAATGTGACATGGTAGTTATATAATGCTATTATTTATCAAACCTTTAATTTTAGGCTCTAGGTTAGGTTTTAGGTTTTCAATATTACTGATTTTAAATTTATAATAATAACTTCTTGAGCTTCAAGATTAAAGAATATAATATGAAGCATAATACTTCATAAAATATGTATCTTAAAAGGTCAAGACTATAAATCAATACATAAAACAAAATAAATATAAGCACAAATCTATATTTTAGTAGTTGATCATTCATTGCCACGTCTTCATTACTTGAAATGTCTAGACAAGACATCTCTAAGGTAGGTACAATAGATCCATACTTTCTTCATTCTCAGAATGCCAAACCCCACATAGAAATAAGAATATTCCAGGACCATGGTACACCTTCAGTGAAAAATTCATGATTTCAGAACACCCCAGATTGCCACCTTATCCACAGTTCTTGCTTGGCCGGCATATGCTGGGATCTGATGAAGGTAGCTTCCCATATGTTAAACACTCACCTCCACTAGGTCAGGCCTCTCTCTGTGTCATTTCCAAACTCTCTCAACTCATAATTTCCAGCCAAATCTGCCTGACTCTAGATTATTTAATACTCAGAAAATGTAAGCACAAAAAATATCTGGATAAAAATTTTAAAAGTTCCAAAAGTGAGAAATTTTGCCCTATGACTTAGGTTTCACTTAATCCTTTAAATTTTAATATATTCTCATTTAACTATTGTACTAATCTGCTCTGAACAAATACTAGGTATATATTTTAGAGTCCTTATTCTAAGTCATCTATAAGAATCTGTCTCACAACACTTAGGTGCAAAAATTCTGCTTTCTAAATTAAACTACATAAACTTCTGAGTTCATTTAGAAGAGTGTGGATAAATCTAGTCCCAGTCATGTTCAAAATAACCCCTCCCTATCTAGAGTCTTACAAGAACTTGAGGAGCTTTAATGATTCTAGATAATAGGAAACAGGTCTGAGACTTGGTCCTTGGTGTGGACCCGGGCACTCTTTCTGCTGCCAGTGCTGTTGTTGAGTCCCACCTTTTGCTATTTGCTGTGTCCAGTATCTTGCATTTCCCACTGTCCTCTCTCCTGACCCCATCCACAGACAGCACAGTCATCTTGTGCCTCACCTGTCAAGGATATTGCACACAAGCCTTGAGATGCCAACCTCTCAGGTCTCTGGATCTTTCTCAGTTGAGGGGACACAACACATTTTTTCTCACATCCAGGAACCATTACCTTTTTGCTCCCTGTCCACACCTCCATCCTCTGCAGAAGTCATATCTCCAGCTAAGATCTAAGCAGAGTTTATCTTCTGAAGGCATAGAAAATGCAGAGCAAAGAAAGCTCTGGTTCTTTTGATTCTTATACAGTAACCAAAACAAAACAAGTGCATGTCTTCATGATGTCAGCCAAACTTTGAAGGCACACTTGGTTCCAGCACAGTGTTATCCATGTGAGAAACCTGCAGCTCTTTAGTCAGGCACACAAAGAAGGCATTGTGGTTGCCTCTCTTTTCTGTGCAATTCTTAAAGTTGAAAGGATGAAAATTCTAATCCATATATCCAAAGCACATCACTATGCTTTTACTTAAGATTTATCTTCTTAATTGCTTTGAATTGTTTTTCTCCAATGGCATCAGATGTTAAGTCCATTTGAGATTGTGACTATTGGAATTAATGACTTCTCTCAATGGTGTGACACACATTTCATCTCAGTGGTGCACAGTACATATGAGCCCATCCTCTCTACAAAGAAAGAGTCAAAATGTCCTCAGAGGAGCTGCCAGGGCAGTTAAGGAGTATGTCTATCAGATAGGAGATGACAGTTGGGATCAGCCACAGGCAAACATGCAAAGTGGGTGGCATGTGTCATCTAGAATTCGTAGCTTCTCAGTGTAGGAACCTTTGTATCTTTAGTGTCCTTGTCTCTGCAGGCAACATGACCTGCTTTGCTTTTCCATCTCCCCTTATATCTCCTGCCAAAACTCTCAGGAGATGCACTCTAAATTGGAACTATTTCAGGACTATCTGCATTCTTATTGACTTTCAAGACTGACATGTGAAAGATTCTGTAATGCAAGAAGACTGTTCAATCCCTAAAAATCTTGCTGATTAATCCCTGACAAAACCAGTTCAAGTCAAATGTTTATATAGCCCAGACTGACCTCTATTTGTATATGTTTTGAAGAGTCCAATAAGCTGGACATGGTGGCCCATGCTTGTAATCCTAGTACTTGGGAGGTTGGGGCAGGAGGATCACAGGTTCAAGGCTGGCCTCAACTACTTAGTAAGTCCCTATTTCAAAATAAAAAATAAAACATAGAGCTAGGGGTATAGCTCATGGGGAATATCCCCCTGGGTTCCATCCCCAGTACCACAAAGAAAAGAAAGAAAAGAGTCCAAAATGACTTAGTATCTACTAAAATAATTCACTTAAAACAATATCTAAAACAGTCAAAAAAGAGTATATATGTGAAAACATGTTTTTAAGCTAACATTAAGATACATTCTAATCCTATCATGTGAACTTTCCCGTCTTTTCCTTAATAAAGAATAATTTTATTTTTTACATTAGCCTTAAGTACATCTGTTATCCCTCTTTCATAAATGAGAATATAGAGATAAGTTTTTATTTATTTATTTATTTATTTATTTATTTTCTTCTTCCTTTCCTTTTGGTACTAGAGATTGGACCTAGAGGTATTCTTCCTCTCATCTACACACCCAGCACTTATTTATTTTTTTTTTGAAACTGTATCTCACTATATTGTTGAAGCTGAACTTAACCTATGTCAACCTCCTCAAAGTTTACTTTCTTAAAGTTAAAAAGTGGGAACAGTCGGGGCCCGGGTCGCGGGACCCTGGGCCCCGGGCCAGACCGCACGTAGCATGCCAGACCCCTGGAGAAACCAGGCCCAGTAAGACCCTGGATCCCAGGAAGGGGTCGCGTGGGGCATGCCGGAAACTGAAACAGCCAGGACCCGGGTCGCAGGACTCTGGGCCCCGGGCCGGACCATGCATAGCACGCCAGACCCCTGGAGAAACCGGGCCCAGTAAGGCCCTGGGTCCCGGGCAGGGGTTGTGCAGGGCACGCCAGAACCTGGAACAGCCAGAGCTTGGGTCGCAGGACTCTGGGCCCCAGGCAGAGTAGTGCGGAGCATGCTGGACCCATGGGGAAACCGACCAGGTCACAGTACTACTGAGTGCCTGATCCCACTACCTCCTCAAACCACACATACTGTCTTCTCTTACTAAAAAAAAAAAAAAAAAAAAAAAGGAAAAGAAAAAGAAAAAAGAAAATATCATAGAGGAGTTAAGAAGGCCATGGTGGTTGCCAGGATAATGGAGATGCAGACAAAACTTATCCAAATGAACTGGAACTTATGGAAAAATTCCCCGTGAAGGAGGACTGCCGTTTCTCTATATTGTTAAGAATCTTGGACATCACCTGTACGGAGAGAGACTTTAGCGGAGACCAAGGAGAAAGGCAGTGCTGAAAGCGGTCTCCACGTTGGCAGTGGAGACTTGTGTTCAGAAGAAGCAGAAATCGGAGCCTACCAACCTTATTTTTTGGAGAAATTACACCAAATGTTGAATTCTACCACCGCGCATGCTTAGGAACACTGGACAAAATTCAGAGTGGAAAAAGAACTTGGGAAAGACTTGAAATGGTGGAGGCAGTGGCAATGGCAGTAGCCTGTACTCAGGGGAGACAGAGATCTGATGCATTACACCATGAACCTTTGAAATAATAACCCCAGAGGCAAAATGCTACCACCACACACCCTCGAGAATGTGGGACAATTGGTTGGGCGAAGAGGGTACTCGGATTGTACCCTGCCGAGGGGTGAGGCCAGCGACGGACACAGCAAAGCTGGGATTGGAGCCTGCCATGATGCAAGGCCGGTGCTGGAGCCTCCAAAGCCGGTTCAGAGCCTGCCAAGGGGTTAGGCTGGTGCTGGGGCCAGTGAGGCCGGGATCGAAGCCTACTGTGAGGCAAGGCCGGTGCTGGGGCCTTCAAGACAGGGACCAGAGCCTGCCGAGGGGTTAGGCTGGTTCCGGGGCCAATGGCCGACATCAGAGCCTGCCGTGAGGCAGGGCCACATACTGGGGCCTCCAAGGCCAGGATTGGAGCCTCCCGAGGGGTTAGGCCGGTGCCAGGGCCAGCAAGGCCGGGATCAGAGCTTACCGTGAGGCAAGGCCGGTGCTGGGGCCTCCGAGGCCAGGATTGGAGCCTGCCGAGGGGTTAGGCCGGTGCCAGGGCCAGTGGCCGGCATCGTAGCCTTCCGTGAAGCAAGGCCACTACTGAGGCCTCTGAGGCCCGGATCGAAGCCTGCTGAGGGGTTAGGCCGATGCTGGGGCCAACAGCCAGCAATGGCACCTGACAGGAGGCAAGGCTGCTACTGGGGCCTCCAAGGCTGGGATCGGAGCCTGCCGAGGGTTTAGGCCAGTGCCGGGGCCAGTGAGGCCGGGATCGGAGCCTGCCAAGGGGTTAGGCTGATGCTGGGGCCAACAGCTGGCATCGGAGCCTGCCAGGAGGCAAGGCCGCTACTAGGGCCTCTGAGGTCAGGATTGGAGCCTGCTGAGGGGTTAGGCCGATGCCGGGGCCAGCTGCCAGCAGTGGAGCCTGTGGCAAGGTAAGGCCGGTGCCAGGGCCTCTGAGACCGGGATCAGAGCCTGCCGAGGGGTTAGGCTGATGCCTGGGCCAACAGCTGGTATCAGAGCCTGCCGTGAGGCAAGGCTGTTACTAGGGCCTCCAAGGCCAGGATTGGAGCCTGCTAAGGGGTTAGGCCAATGCTGGGACCAGCAGCCGGCATCAGAGCCTGACGTGAGGTAAAGCCGCTACTGAGGCCTCTGAGGCTGGTATCAGAGCCTGCCTTGAGGCTAGGCCAGTTCTGGGGCCAGCAAGGCCTGTATCGGAGCCAGCTGAGGGGTTAGGCGGTGTCGGGGCCAGTGAGACCAGAATTGGGGCCTCCCATGAGGCAAGGCCGCTGCGTGATCCAGTGAGGTCTGGATCAGTCCACCAGGTAACAAGGCCACTACTGGGGCCATCAAGAGTGGGATCAGTACTTGCAACGCGGCATGCACAGAGAAATATCGCAGAAAATAAAAATCAGATGCTTCCCCTAATCAGCAAAAACTAGAAGGAAAGGTCGAGCTATAGAAACAGGAAGAGGTTGAGCTATAGAAAGGGCCCTATAGTGAAGCAACTAAGGTGACCAATCAGAGGGTATGGAATAGGGGAGGATGGAGCCTCTTTAAAAAGCAGGAGGTACATAAACATATGTATTAAAGTTAATCACCAAACAAGCATGGGATCAAGGGGGGAGGGAATGGGATGGTGCTGGATGAGGGCTAATTGGATGATGTGTGCTTGTATATCCTCTCAAGTCTTGTATTCCAATGTGATATATGATTACAATGCACCAATAAAAAAAAAAGTTAAAAAGCTAGGTTAATAGGAAGTTTATAATCTATTGTTACTATCATCAGTGTTATTCTCAGAGGTTCTTGATTGAGGGTTGCAAAATAAAATGGTTGTATGTTGCATTACCTAACTTACAGAAAATACAGGCAGCACAATTATAATAGTGAACATTTAGTAAGCATAGATAGCCTGTGTATCATCTTCTTTACTGCTCTCAATAATCCTAGAATTAGATGCTGCTCATTGTCTTCATTTAACAGATTTAAAAATAAATAGGTAAAAAAAAGTCTTAGGGAAGCCCAGTGGTTACCCAAGGTCGAGCATATATAAGTTTTGCACCAAGATTTTAGCCCAGGTAGCCAGCCATTTATGAAGTGCTCATTCAGTCTCAACACTCTATTAATGTTCTTCAGTGCTTTACTCCATTTAATATTCCTGATGGAGCTACAGGGAATGTTGAACAGATATGGAAGTAGTCAGATTATCTGCTCACTGCAACTCTGTATTCAAGCAGAGATTTGAACCAGTTCTCTGTGATCCTCCATTCAATCTGGTTCTTGCTATACTGCCCTGCCAAAAAGAGCTGAGGACTCCTTTGGGGTCCAGGTCCTTACCTATTTCCCTCTGTGTGGAAGTCACAATATATGTGAAAGTTCTAGAATGCTGAAAAAATGAGAATGAAGGGCTGGACAGAGGATTGAGGAAAGCATATTCAAGGGTCCTTGACTCAACTTATAGGTCTCAACTCATTCTCTTTGAGTTCTAAACATTTTTCAAATGACTATCATTATTAGGTATTACCAGTGTGTTAATAAAACATTCACTGAAAACAAAAACACCAGTTGCAAATAACTATAGCTGAGAGTTATATTATTTTTGATAAAGAAGTAGGAGCTGACTTTACTAAGGAACACTGAGGTCTTGACCTTACAAATTCAACTAAGACTTTGCAAATGAAAATAAGGCTTGTTTTTGTTTTGTTTTGGTTTTTGGTTTGTTTTCTGCATATGAACGAGTTAGGAGCTAGAGTAAATGCATTTGTTTATTGTCTACCTGGATATATTTGATTAAGATTATTTACCAAGTTTCTAGCCAGTACCTATTACCAAGACTAAGAAGTCTGGAAATCTGCTCAAGGAAGATGACATATTAAGATGAGTGCGCAGATTTAACAGACATAGCAGGTACAATGAATTTATAATTATTGATTATATGCTACAACAAAGGAAATAGTTTTTAATATACAGAGTCTCCACCAGCTAATGTTTATCCCCTTGGAATGGAAAATTCTTTTGTTATTCATTGTTAAAAAGAAATACATTTTGTCTAATTATATGCCAAGATTATTCTAGAGAATTAATGTTTTATGTAGTTTCATCAAATCCTTCTTGGCTTAGCTTTTCCAAAATAGATTATTTTCCAATAATAGATTATTTTCCAAAATAATCTATTAGATTATTGTTATGATATATTTTAGAAATTTTATAGCTTAGCAAGTTCATTGCCTAAGACTATAGAAATTTATCCTTAGATTATAAATTTCCTAAGTAAACTCCCTTCCTATGTACACAATGCTTCTGCTCCAATATTCTAGAATCACAAAGACTATTTTGTCTTCCCACTTATACCTGACAATCACCCTAGTTCTTCATATATAGTGTAAATCAATCACACTCATTTATGTATACTAATCCTTAGCCAGAGCCTAGACCTTCAAAGAAAAGGGGTTTGAAGGGTGTATTAACAGCAGCATTTGCTATGTTTGCCAATTAGACTAAAGAATTGCAATATTTGTAGGCTTATTTATCTGACACATAAAATATCAGTCACTCAAAAATAAAAACTATAATTTTGCTCAATGCTGTATAAAAGACAAGTGCATGAGCTATTATCTTACTTCATTATCTGAAAATAGCAACAATTCTAAATCATTTCTAAATATTTTATTACCTGAAAATGACTTATCTATGACATTAGGAAAATAACAGGCACAATATAGACTCCATAAATATTTTAAAACCTAAATTATACCAATAAGATAGGTTTGTACAGGAAATTCCAAACCTTGTTTTGTTTGTTAGAAACAAAAATCTTGAGAACAAGCCATTTGCAACCCCTTGAACCCACACAGTTTTTCATACCAGTAAATGATGAAATTAGGGTTTCCTATAGGACATGTATAAACCATAAATCACCTATAATTTACCCCGAATACAGTATAAAATGGGATTGGATTTAATTTTTCATATGGATATCAAATTAGTCCAGTATCATTTATTAAAAAACACCTTCTTTTCCTACTATATTGGTCCTTATAAAACTAATCTTCTAAAATAAAAAGTAAAAATCAGTTTACATAGTGACTGGTAAGAATTGCCTCTAAATATCAATCATAGAAGTTATAAAATTAGGACAGGGAGGAAATGGGGTGAGGATGGGGTAGAGGCTAAATGGTAGATGTGTACATGTATGTCTACACAAGGTTTTTATCCCATTACAATGTATGAATACAATGCACCAATAAAAAATTTAAAAAAAATAAAAATAAATAAATTTCAGATTTTCTAAAATGCTTTGTCTAAAAGCATTTACAATTTATTGGCAAAACATTGTAATGTACACATTTAGATAAATGAACAATGGTCCTAGGTATAAATGAAGAGGGATTTAAAGGTATTCCCAGAAGTGCTAGTCCTAAATCAATTCCTACTATCTATAAAAAGCTTTCTTAAAATATTTTTTCCTAGCCAGGTGTCGTGGCACACGCTTGTAATCCCTGCACTTGGGAGGCAGAGACAGAAGGATCGCGCAGGTTCAAAGCCAGCCATGCTGGCTTAAGACACCCTGTTTACAAATAAAGATATAAAAATAGGTCTGGGAGTGTAGCCCAGAGGTCGAAGGGTTTCCAGGTACCCCAGTACCACCAAAAATATATATATATATTTCTTTTCCTAAATCTTTCTCCCTTTTGAAATCACAAAAACTTAAAATTTTTATCTCTCCAAAAGAGAACATGTTGTTTTCAGACAGTTATATATTTATTCTTAGGACACAAGCCAAATGACAAACCATAAAATAAACAGAATACAGTTTATGAAAAATTTATAAAAAGACAAGTACTGGTTTTTTTTCCCTTAACACTTTTCTAGGTTGTTGTGTTTCAGCATTTTGGTGGATGGTAGGGGAATGGAAAAGATGGAAAGACTCAGAAAGCTACCTTTGTATTATCCCGAACATAAAAACTAAGAAAAATCACAACATATTATTTATAAAAAAAAGTATTGTAAAAATAGTAATATGGTAACTCTTAACTGTATGTGTTATATATAGCCCTTATTAAGAACCATAACAAATGCTTCTATAGCACTTACCATATACCAGCTACTAGAGTAAAATTCTCAGAGCTATCCTATGTGGAGAGTAGTAATGGTATCTCTTTTTTTATAGGTGAGGATACTGAGGCCCAGAAAAGTTGCCTATCTTGCCTCCTTTCACATAGCTAGCAGGTTACTGGATTCAATATTTAAACCTATGTTGCCTGGCACTAGTAGCTCTTCTCTTAGTGTGCATACAACCCTTATATGCAACTCTCACAGCTTGCAAGCATTTTGACAAAATGAGCAACACAGCTGCTGAAAGATGGGTATTGTATTACAAATACATTTATTCTAATTAATTCTTTCTTGCTGTTTTTCTTAACCATCAATTGTCTATAAGCACAGAACTTAACTGCTTAAAAAAAATGTTCAGATTCTTGCACCCTGTGACTGTTTAAATGCACTCATGAAGCTGAACAATCTGTCACTCTGATAAGGCATGATTTTTCTCAAACAATAGGTAGCCTCGGGCCTGGCTGACTTACATGTACTTGGATCTCAACTCTTCCTTTTATCCAGCTGCGAGGCACTGACTTTGGTTGAGAATCACCCTAGGATATCTCATCCAAATCCAAGCCTGAACACAGAAAGGAGTTCAGTCTGAAGTTCACTCCAATAAGGAGGTATTTGGGGTCATTTTGTGCCTCCATTAATATAGAACTACGCAGAATGTAAGTTCTAGAATATGAGCTTGGGAAGCAGACTCTTTCGTTCAATTCTAGCTTCACCAAATGGACAAGTCACCTAACTTCTGTTTTCTACTCTGTAAAATAGAGATGATAATATGCTTACTACCTTCCATGGTTCCTAGGAAGATTAGATGAGTTAGTATACACAGTATTAAAATGGAGAGATTATAAGGGCCAGATAAACAAAATTATCTTGAAAATCATCTACAATTTTATAGCAGCAACTAGTTACAAACCTTCTGTCAGACACCTGAAATATCCCTGGTCAAACACATGAAAAAATCTCTATTTCCTAGGGCATCAAATTTTTTAGTTAGTGCTGTATTATACTGCTTCTAGATTTTACAAAAATAGTATGGGTCTCATAAATACTTGTACCACTTCATCCAAAATATAATTGTGATTGGCCTTCATTCTGTTCACTGTCATTCTTTTACATTCTTAAACTTTTAAAAATGTTTGTTACATTGGGTACTAGCAAGTGCTGTTTATTTTGTGTCTCTTTCTGCTCCTTCCTAGCTGAAGTCTGATTTTGTTTATATATCCAACCCTACTCCTCTTGGCAATGAATTTCCATGAACTATCCCCAATTCCTAGATTTTGGCTGATACTGTTTTGTCTGTCTTTATGATCTCAAGTGGTTATTGATCCAAGCATGGGTATCTGACAAAACTTGATAAAATTCTTCTTCATCAGTGGAATGTGTAGATTTTTATTGCTTTCCAATGATAAACATGGAAAAAGAAAGTAGACATTCAGAATGCCCTGGGAACAATCTTACAATGACAAAAAAGAATTAGCCTAGGGATGAAGCTGGTATTTAAAATATATTAGCTAATAGGTCCAAAGATTATGCGCTTTTTATAACATTGTTTAATAACTAATTCATACTTTGCCAGAGATCCTGCTGACCTCTGGATTTCTCGTGTATATGATGATAAGTTTATCTGTGCTTTAAACTAGTTCAACACAAGATTTTTTGTAATTTTCAATTGAGAATTTTCTTTTCTTTACATTTTATTGGTACATTATAGTCTCACCTCATAATATAGTTCAAAGAATTCTTTTTACCTAATATTCATATTAATCTATAACATCCTTAATTTGAAGTAAAAACTGTGTCCATAATTTTTTCTTTAGACCCTGTGGTCTGGGCCCCTAGCCCCGACCCTGGGCGGGTGGGCAGGCGCTGGCGGGGCACCCTTCAGCGACCCCCTCTCCACCCAGAAGGACCCTGTAGTCCGGGACCCTGGCCCTGACCCTGGGAGGGTGGGCAGGCGCTGGTGGGGCACCCTTTGGCGACCCCCTCTCCACCCGGAAGGACCCTGTGGTCTGGGCCCCTGGCCACTGTACCAGTATTGGGAATGACCTAGGAAGATTTGGGAAAGCTTTGATTATTAATATATTTCAAAAAAAAAATTGGTATATTTCAAAATAGTTGTGTTAAAATGGAGGCAGACATGGATAAAGAAAGGACTTGGTTTCTGCCTGAAAACAGGCAGCTATTCCAATGTAAATCAACCTAGCTCAAAGTAATTAACAAGTCAATAGAGGATAGCTAGGGCTTCCTCTTTCTAAAGACAGATCTACATGATGAGCTAGGGAGGAGGGGGCAGGGTTTGACCTTGCTCTTCATGAAAGGAGACACCTCACCACACCTTGCTAGAGGAGGTATCTTACAGGGAAGTTCACTACTTCAGAGTCATGCAAACAAGATGGAGGTCATGGATATAAAAAGTCCGGTCCACGTGTAAGCCCTTTGGTGTACTCATTCGAGTCATCCCCTCATGCCATCTTGGCATGGGGCTGTATTTCTATTTTCTGTATTTCTATCTTTCTAATAAACTCCTTTAAATCTTCAGCAGCTGTCCAAGTGATGAATACTTATTTGTAGCTTAGGACAAGAATCCACGGTTTTTCCATTTGTCTGTGTGTGTGTGGTGGGGGGGGGGATTACTTCTCCCCACACACACCACGCACATTTTCCACCCGCAACATATTTGGCGCCCATGCAGGGCTTTCTATACAGCTGCAGGTGACTCCAGACAATGGTGGTTTTAAAGCCACTGCATCTTGAAGGTCAGTAACCTTCCCCAAAATGGGACCAGATCTCAGAGGATGACTGGATGCTGGCACCAATGAGCTCTCTGGAACCATGGAGACCCCCCTGCCACGGCCTAGCTATGGCAGAATCTCCAGGGGAAGGAAGAATTTCCCATTATATAGTGTAGGGGACGATAGAGGACTGAGAACCTCCTCCCGGCCTACTACAAGGCTTAGTGGTGGCCAGTAAGCAATCTGAGATCCGTACCCTGTGGGGGTAAGATCTTTGCTGCCTATGCCTACATAGGGGGTGCAGGGCCAGTTCTTGGTCCTTATTGAGGCTTCTCAGAAACCGCTATTGTCTTTTCAGTCCCAATGAGTGCCCATCTATTATGCCCACATCACGGATGGGACACTGTTAAAATCCCTATACAAAGTTAAATTAAAAAAAAGAAATGCCCATGGCCCACTCTAAGAAAGCTCTCCAAAAAGGAGACTCGAGCTAGTGAATGATAGGTTTTTTTTTCTCTGTAGTTTGAAACAGATTCTAGGAAGATAAGCTAGCGCGTTTTGTTTTTAGAGACAGCATCTAGGTAGTGTTGCCATTGGCAACCGGAGCCACGTGTAATAGTTCTAAATTTCAGAGCATGAAGAAGTAAGCTTTTTCAAGAGGTCAAAAAGGAAAAAGTTTCAGTCAGACAAGTCTGCTAGGTGGAGGCTGCACTCAGCAGGAATTGTTTGACATTCAACAGGCAGGGAAAACTCAATTTGCATGGAAAAAGCCCTCTGAGGAGGCGCCTCAAAGAAAGGCAACGCCCAGCCACTGGCTTGGGGACTTTTAGGCTTTGCATGAGTGAAGTGAGTGCAGGAAAACACATTAATAAGACCATTTTTTGGTGAAAATGGCAATTTCAACTAGACACCCCATTGGGAAAAGGGAAGGCACTGTGAAAGCGCGGGAGATGGAACCGAGGGGAGGGGGGCTTAACCTCATATCCATTCCGGCTTTTTGGTGGAAGGTACTGCCCCGTACTTCTCTATGAACAGGACAGCTAGACGTCCACAGCTGGACCAATGGCTTTAGGACAGGAAACTTCATCTGGACAGAGAAGGGCCACGCAGCTCTATCGGACAGGGGAATATGGGCAAGGGGAAAGGGTGGCAAAGCCTCTTCCCATTTAATACTCTCCTGGTGGGCAGCAAAGTGTGGGAAATGAGGCCACCCTCAAGGCCCCTACATACACAGGGTGCAGGGACAGGAAGACAACCTTCTGAGCACAGAACACTTCTCTGTCTTAAGATGAGATTCCAAGCATGTCCTAAATGCTAGGATAAATCGGTTTAAGTGCACAGCTCTGGGGGAGGGGAGACGACCTCTGCCCAGACAGGACACTAAAACCACACCCTTTTCCTCTCAGATGGGTTCCCAGCACTCCAAGGTGAAATCCGGATCTCCACTCGCATGTGTTCTCCAAAATTGGGAAAAATTTGACCCTAAGATGCTCAAGAAGAAAGCTCTCATATTTTTTTGCACTCAAGTATGGCCGCAGTATGCACTAGGGGACAAAGACACGTGGCCCCCACAGGGAAGTCTCAATTACAATACTTTAAGGCAATTAGATCTATTCTGTAGAAAGGAGGGTAAATGGACAGAGACAGCTTATCTTCAGGTGTTTTTTTACTCATGGGAACATCCAGAGTTACTTAAAAGGTGCAAGGTTGAGGCTATTGTGGCAGCTTTGGCTAAAACAAAATCTAAAGAGCAAATGGGACAGAACAATCGGGAAGAGGGCCTTATAGGAGCCACAGGACCCCCTCTCATGCCCACGGGACTGAACCAGACTAAGGCCCCTCCACCTCAGGGTAGCAACCCTGATATGCGGTAGACCCAGGGGGTGCCTGATGCTTGGGGGCAGAGAGGGATGTTTCCTCTCATTTCGGGGGGGGGGGGGGAGAACGGGGTCGAAGCAAGTCCACCAGGCTTTCTCGCTAGCAGAATTGAAAGAAATTAAAAAAGACTTGGGAAGTTATACTACTGACCCTGACCATTACATAAAGGCATTCGAATTACTCAGTTCATTGTATGATCTTACTTGGAGAAATGTTAGATTACTTCTTGAACAAACTCTGACGTCTATAGAGAGGGAGAGGGTATATTGTAAGGGTGCTCGAAAGCAGGCTGGAAGAAGCTCTTTCCCCCCACCCCCCAGCATGAGAAGTTAACTAGAGAAGTTTTCTCCCATATTAGGATTAGAAATAAGATATTAGAATATAGAGTTAAGATATAGAAGTAAGGTAGGATTAGAAACAGAATGAAGATCCATAATCCCAGCTGCCCAGATTGCAGGATTCAAGGACCAGGGCAGGGGACCCACCAGGTCAAAGCCTCTAATCTCCAGCTTGCCGGCCATGGTCTTTGAACATGGGCCCCATCCCCATATCTCTGAGCCAGATCAGCAAACAAGGCCATGCTAATCTGCTCTCCAGGCAGATTCCTCAGCGCAGAGATAAGCCTGGCCCAGCCAAGGTGGGTGGGAAAGGCAGCCCTAGGGAACAAACACATACCATAAGGGAGATAAGCAGTCTTTAGCAGGTTCTGACGTGTGTGGATGCATGTTTTAAAATTATTGGTTGTACTTGTTTGTCCTTTTATCTGATTGGTTGTATTCTAAGGTTGGTGGGCTCAGACTTTTGGCGGGCTCTGACGTTGTAACCACTCCCTCCTGGGGCTATAAATCCAGACTGTGGAGTGAGCCCTGGGTCGAAACTCAACCATAGTGTCTGGGTCTCGACCCCTGGCTTGCCGGGACAGAGCTGCAGCACAATAAACCTCGCTTGAATTTTACATCTCTTGTGAGTCCTTCGTTATTTGGGTTGGTGGGCGATTCTCAGACCCTTCAATATAAAGAGGCTAGAGCAGTGGGGGATGATTATTTTGAGGCCTCCACAAATGAAGAATCAGATGATAGACAAAATATGCCCACAGGGAAACTGGCGGTGCCACTCATAGACCCCAGCCCCTTGTTAGGAAGGAACAACTTGCAAAATGCAAAAGTTCTTGGGCCTGGCCACAATAAAGCCGGTGCATTCCAGGTGCAGCTTTAGCAGCCTGGGATCTGCAGGGTCTTAGTGCTGCCAGATTAGTTTCCAATTGGTTTTGCCTGTGGGCCTCAGACCACCTGGAGAGTAAAGTTCACAGTTTGATCTGTCCACATGCAGTTCTTTCATGAGGATTAAATATAAGGCTATAACACCTCAAAAAAATAGATGCTAACATTATTAGTTAATTCTTTACCCAGTAGAAGGGAAGGCCATCCTCAGACAGACTAATACTTCAGGCTGCCAATTTGGTTTAACAGAGACTTGAAAAGGGAAAGATAGATGAACAAAAGTAATTTAAGGATTCTAGCTGGTCGCAGAAGCCTAGGCTCAAGTCTATTTAAGGTGGAAAAGCAAGAGCAACTCTGGAGGAAATGCTCTTAACCAGGAGGCCATAAAGGCCCTCTGAGGCCTGACTCACAGTGCAAAGGGGACCATTAAATGGATGAATGCCCCCAGGTCCGGAAGGAATTGGCGTCCTCAGACCTATGTTCCCAGTGAGTCCTCCCACTTACCACCACCTGAGTTAACTAAAAGGGCCTTAGGCGATCATGCAGTGAGATCTGAGAGGCCAGTTCTAAGGCGGTGTCCTTCTTTCCCGGCCCAAGGTCCAAAAGCTTAGCCAGGGTGGGGAGTCTTTTCAGGCCAGCCCTGAGCCATCTCTTTACTCGAGATTCAGCCTACAGAGGTGCTTAGAATGACCTTCCATTCTATGTTCTTGGCCACACCAGAAAATTCAGCTCCTCTGATAACAAAGGTATTTTTTTCTTTTGCTGGTCACATTAAAGTTATTGCTCAAAGATATTTTTATCTCAGTCTTAGCTAAAATGGTTACTTCAAGAAAGATGTCCAATTAGACTCCTGTGAAAGGTGATTAAATAAAGTTATTTTCTTTGACAAAATCAATGTTTTAAGTGACTAGGGATGTTTTTATGATGTAGATTTGTGTGGTAATTTACAACAGTTTTTAAAGTGTGTGGTCAAATAGAATATACAGTGTTTTTAATATTACTCCTTTTGCAAAATTAAGGTTTTAAGATGCTAGTGGTATTTATCTAATATCTTAATTTTCCATGTAATCTATAGTTCAATTAAGTTTAAAAAATGCTAAATGCAATGCTTTAAAAGGCTCTTAACTTCATGAGGTTTAAAGTAACAAGTCTTTTAAATGGTTTTTTTGACTGCTGGTATATAAACAACATTATTAAATGGTATGCTTTTTGGGGGTTTGTTTGTATGTAACAACAAAAGATAGATATAGAGAATCTATACAGGACTACTTTTGGCCATAAAATTGGGAGACCCCCAAAGTCTGTAAAAATTCTTTAAAAACTAGATTTAAGATTGTTTACTGGAAAAAGTTATGGAAAACTATGAGTCACATTGTGCTGAGATGTAAAACTGGTCTTAGAGTTAACCCTAAATAGCTTGTTAAGCCCACCAAAAACAAAATCAATTGAGGGGCACATATCCAGGTAGGAATTAACAGCTTGATTTCACCCACATGGCTGGGGGTAAAAGGCATTGGGTGATGCTGGTTTTAGTTGATACCTTTACAGGATGGGTTGAAGCTTTTGCTTACAAATCTGAGAAGGCACAGGAGGATGTAAGGGTACTACTCCAAGAAATTATTCCCTGTTTTGGAGTTTCCCGCTCATTACAGAGTGATAATGGGTCAGCATTCAAATCGGAAGTTACACAAGGTATTACACAAGCTTTGGGAATAGATTTTAACTTACACTGTGCCTGGCACCCCCAGTCCTCAGGAAAGGTAAAAAAAAGCAAATGGGATTTTAAAGCGACATCTTCTCAAACTAACCCAAGAGGTACAGGCCCCCCTGGTGGCAATTAATTCCAATAACCTTAATGTGGATTCTGAATACGCCTAGCCGATTAGGGCTAACTCCCTTTGAAAAGCTATATGGGAGACCTTTCTTAACTCAAGCTATAGTCTTAGATACAGAGTCTCAAATATTAACAGACTATGTTGCCCAATTGGCAATATCAACAAGTCTTAACTACATTTCAAACCGGGCCAAAAATAAAATAAATTCTGTTTTATCCAGGTGACCTGGTGCTCATAAAATCATCTAAAATCTTTGTTCCAAAGCCTATTTCAGGTTTCCACAACACTAATTTCTGAATTTACATAGTGCAGAATAAACTTAATGCATCCCACTTTTATGTGTTTCAGAGTAAGTCAATAAAACAGTTTTAATTTCTCATTTACATGCTATATTACAGTTTCATGACTAACCTATATTGTTAAATATTATCTCATAGGATCAAAGCATTCTGACAGACAAAACCTGGCAGACATCTACTGAGGCCTTTGACTCATCATAGACACACACGACATGGACCCATCTAATCTCCCCATGCCAATTTCATACATATGTACCCTAAGCCCCTTACATCACCCCTGTTCAGCTTCAAAGCAGTTCGATGAGTTGTCGCCCTGATTCCTTTGCTAGGGATACATGTACGTATGTAATAATAATGGGATGACATTGATGTAAAATTAGCTCATGTTAAATGTTTATAAAATTGTAAATGTCAAAATGTATTTTCTGTACCTACCTTTGGCCTGACAGATGTCAGGAAGTTACTAGACAAAGGGGGGAATGTGCCAGTATTGGGAATGACCTAGGAAGATTTGGGAAAGCTTTGATTATTAATATATTTCAAAAAAAATAATTGGTATATTTCAAAATAGTTGTGTTAAAATGGAGGCAGACATGGATAAAGAAAGGACTTGGTTTCTGCCTGAAAACAGGCAGCTATTCCAATGTAAATCAACCTAGCTCAAAGTAATTAACAAGTCAATAGAGGATAGCTAGGGCTTCCTCTTTCTAAAGACAGATCTACATGATGAGCTAGGGAGGAGGGGGCAGGGTTTGACCTTGCTCTTCATGAAAGGAGACACCTCACCACTCCTTGCTAGGGGAGGTACCTTACAGGGAAGTTCACTACTTCAGAGTCATGCAAACAAGATGGAGGTCATGGATATAAAAAGTCCGGTCCACGTGTAAGCCCTTTGGTGTACTCATTCGAGTCATCCCCTCATGCCATCTTGGCATGGGGCTGTATTTCTATTTTCTGTATTTCTATCTTTCTAATAAACTCCTTTAAATCTTCAGCAGCTGTCCAAGTGATGAATACTTATTTGTAGCTTAGGACAAGAATCCACGGTTTTTCCATTTGTCTGTGTGTGTGTGGTGGGGGGGGGGGATTACTTCTCCCCACACACACCACGCACATTTTCCACCCGCAACAGCCCTGACCCTGGGTGGGTGGCAGGCACTGGTGGGGCACCCCTAGGTGACCCCCTTTCCACCTGGAAGGACCCTGTGGTCTGGGCCCCTGGCCCCAAACCTGGGCGGGTGGGCAGGCTCTGGTAGGGCACCCTTCGGCAACCCCCTTCCCACCCAGAAGGACCCTGTGGTCCAGGCCCCTGGCCCCGACCATTGGAGGGTTGGCAGGCACTGGCAGGGCAACCTTTGGCGACCCCCTCTCCACCCAGAAGTACCCTGTGGTCTGGGCCCCTGGCTCCAAACCTGGGCGGGTGGACAGGCACTGGCAGGGCACCCTTAGGCAATCCCCTCTCCACCCGGAAGGACCCTGTGGTCCAGACCTCTGTCCCCAACCCTGGGCGATGGGCAGGTGCTGGTGGGGCACCCCTATGCAAACCCCTTTCCACCTGGAAGGACTCTAAAAAAAGGAAAAGAAAAAGAAAAAAGTAAAATATCGGAGAGGGGTCAAGGAGGTGGCGGATGCCAGGATACTGGAGATGCAGACAAAACTTATCCAAATGAACTGGAACTTATAGAAAAATTCCCCGCTAAGGAGGACTGCTTCTTCTCTACATTGTTAAGAATCTTGGACATCACCTGTAAGGAGAGAGACTTTAGCGGAGACCAAGGAGAAAGGCAGTGCTGAAAGCAGTCTCCGCGTTGGCAGTGGAGACTTGTATTCAGGAGAAGCAGAAATCGGAGCCTACCAACCTTATTTTTTTTTTTTTTTTTGGAGAAATTACACCAAAGGTTGAATGCTACCGTCGCACATACTTAGGAACACTGGACAACATTCAGAGTGGAAAAAGAGCTTGGGAAAGATTTGAAATGGTGGAGGCAGTGGCAATGGCAGTGGCAAGTACTCAGGGGAGGCAGAGTCTGATGCATTACATCTGGAACCTTTGAAGTAATGACCCCAGAGGCAGAATGCTACCACCATGCACCCTCGAGAACGTGGGAGAAATAGTTGGGAGAAGATGGTGCTTGGATTAGAGCCTGCTGAGGGGTGAGGCTGGTGACAGACACAGCAAAGCTGGGATCGGAGCCTGCCGTGAGGCGAGGCTGGTGTTCGGGCCTCTGAGGTTGGGATCGGAGCCTGCCGAGGGGTTAGGCTGGTACCAGGGCCAATGGCTGGCATCGGAGCCAGCTGTGAGGCAACACTGGTGCTGGGGCCTCAGAGGCCGGGATCGGAGCCTGCCGAGGGGTTAGGCTGGTGCCAGGGCCAACAACCGGCTTCGGAGCCAGCCGTGAGGCAAGGCTGGTGCTGGGGCCTCAGAGGCCGGGATCGGAGCCTGCCGAGGGGTTAGGCCAGTGCCGGGGCCAACGGCCGGCATCGGAGCCTTCTGTGAGGCAAGGCCATTATTGAGGCCTCCGAGGCCAGGATCGGAGCCTGCCGAGGCGTTAGCCTGGTGCTGGGACCAGTGAGGTCGGGATAGGAGCCTGCCATGAGGCAAGGCTGGTGCTGGGGCCTCCGAGGCCAGGATCAGAGCCTGCTGAGGGGTTAGGCCAGTGCTGGGGCCACTGGCTGGCATTGGAGACTTCCGTGAGGCAAGGCCGCTATTGAGGCCTCTGAGGCCGGAATCGGAGCCTGACGAGGGGTTAGGCCAGTGCTGGGGCCAGTGAGGCTGGTATCGGAGTTTGCCGTGAGGCAAGGCCCGTGCTGGGGCCTCCGAGGCCGGGATCGAAGCCTGCCGAAGGGTTAGGCCGGTGCTGGGGCCAAGGGCCAGCATTGGAGCCTTCCATGAGGCAAAGCCATTATTGAGGCCTCTGAGGCCGGGATTGGAGCCTGCCAAGGGGTTAGGCTGGTGCTGGGGCCAGCGAGGCCAGGATCGGAGCCTGCCGCGATGCAAGGCTGGTGCTGGGGCCTCCAAGGCCGGGATCAGAGCCTGCTGAGGGGTTAGGCTAGTGCTGGGGCCACTGACCGGCATCGGAGCCTTCCGTGAGGCAAGGCTGCTATTGAGGCCTCTGAGGCCGGGATCGGAGCCTGCCTAGTGGTTAGGCCAGTGCTGGGGACAGCGAGGCTGGGATCAGAGCCTGCCGTGAGGCAAGGCCAGTGCTGGGGCCTCCGAGGCCGGGATCGGAGCCTGCCGAGGGGTTAGGCCAGTGCTGGGGCCAGCGGCTGGCATCAGAGCCTTCCGTGAGGCAAGGCCGCTACTGAGGCCTCCGAGGCTGGGATTGGAGCCTGCCGAGGGGTTAAGCCAGTGCTGGGGCCAGTGAGGCTGGGATCGGAGCCTGAAGCGATGCAAGGCCGGTGCCGGGGACTCAGAGGCCGGTATCAGAGCCTTCCATGTAGCAAGGCCGCTACTGAGGCCTCCGAGGCCTGGATCGGAGCCTGCCAAGGGATTAGGCCTATTCCAGGGCCATCATCTAACATTGGATCCTGCCGTGAGGCAAGGTTGGTGCTGGGGTCTCCGAGGCCAGGATCAGAGCCAGCTGAGGGGTTAGGCCAGTGTCGGGGCCAGCAAGGCCAGAACCGGGGCCTCCCATGAGGCAAGGCCGCTGCTTGAGCCAGCGAGGTCTGGATTAGTCCACCAGGTAGCCAGGCCACAACTGGGGCCGTCAAGGGTGGGATCGCTATTTGCAACACGGCATGCACAGAGAAATTTCACAGAAAATTAAAACCAGATGCTTCCCCTAATCAGCAATATCTAGGAGGAAAGGGGCAACAGGAAGTGGTCGAGCTATAGAAAGGGCCCTATAGTGAAGCAATTAAGGTGACCAATCAGAGGGTATGGGATAGGGGAGGATGGAGCCTCTTTAAAAAGCAGGAGGTACATAAACATATGTATCAAAGTTAATCACCAAACAAGCATGGGATCGAGGGAGGGGGAGGGAATGGGATGGGAACTGGATGAGGGCTAATTGGATGATGTGTGCTTGTATATCCTCTCAAGTCTTGTATTCCAATGTGATGTATGATTACAATACACCAATAAAAATAAATTTTAAAAAATTTTCTTTAGATTTTCACTGTTTGAGTTATGAAATGTTACCTGCTTTGGGGAATATACACTTAAAATGTCATTTCTTGAAAATATCTCTTGCTTGACATATTTTAAAGATAACTAAAGTAAATATTTCAGAAAGTGGTTTTACTTTTGCATCATAATGACTTAATGTCATCATTTTGAAGAATATTCAAATATTTAGAATAATATGTCAATATAAGAATTCTCATCTATTTTTAATGATATGTATAAACACAGTTAAAGAATTATGTATCTAATGAATTATTTCTGGCATTATAAATGAGAATGCATTTTTATTTATTCTACACTTTAATTCTAACAAAGCAATCAATGTTAAGCACATTAACAGTTAAATGTTATATAAGAGCTATTTTAACTATGCAAGTTGTAAATCAAACTATTCCCATTTTGATAATGAGAAAAATTAAGAAATATGATGTTTAGGAATACATAAAATATGAATTATTCACATTATCACAAATAATTCTGTAATATAGGGAGTCATATTTTATGAAGTGTTCAAAGGATTATTTAAATTGTATTTGAAATGCATTAAGGATAATTTTCAAAGACACATGAATGTAGAAAGATTATTTTCCAAGAGTTCCTTAAGAATGAAAATGCAAATACATAAATGTATTCAAATAAATAAGAAGAGATACTAGAAAAATAATAGAAGAAGATTAGGGGAGGGAGGTGAAAGAGGAGATATGATGAAAGAAGCAGTTCAAATAATCCTGTATTAATATATGAAGTTATCAAGACCAATTTTAATATTACATATGGTGTAGGGACAGAACAAGGTGAGACTCGGTGGGAAGACACAAGTGCTCTGTGCATATGTGTTTCTATCTCACTAAAGTTATATGATGTATAAGTACAATGCACCAAAAATAGGAGAATGAACATGAAAGAAGTTGGGGACAATCAGCATTCCCTAACTAGTAATACATTTCTAGACTTCTCTTGACACCACAGAAGAGTGAATTATAGAGGAGTAAATTACCTTCTAGCATTATGTGAGGAAAGACATTGTCATTAATCAGACAAAAAAATTCTGAGAGAGAAAATCTTAGAGTCAAACCAAGAATTGGCCCTATCGATAATTAATATCTAAAACCAAACATATTGCTGTTATAATTTTCAAATCCCTATTGTAAAATTGAATCAATTTCCAACACTGATTTTTATGTTCCATGGATTTACTAGATATGCAAGTGATAGTGTTCATTCACAACTTACATAGCATACGAGCCTAAGGATAACTTTTCATAGACCAATCTATATAATATGTAGCTAATATACTTTTATATATACATATAAACACATTAGGAAAATTTAGCAAGCCTAGCCGGATCTGTGACACTACCTCCTCCCTCTCCCTGGAGTCCTCAATCCACATACCCCCCACCACTGCCTTCCGCAATGATGTGATGCAGCCAAGTATGCCCTTACTAATACTGAGATGATGCTGACATTTTAAAATTAACCTCTTTTCTTTATAAAGCTGGAGCCTCTGGTATTTCATAATACCAATAAAACACTAATTCAATATTATAAACCTTATATTTCTAGGTAAGGTTTTATTATATCTATCTGTAGACTACAATCTAAGAAATCAAATTTTCTTTCTTGCTGCTACTTATCTATATATTGATCCTTCTTAATATATTATGGGGTTACATCTCAATAAATTCACAATAAATTGAGAACAACACTAAAAATTGGAATTTCACTTAAATACACACAACCTACCAAAGATCATGGTTTAGCAACAAAATACACTGTACAGTACGAGTTATCTACCCTGGTGGCTGACTGGAAGTTGAGGGTCACCTCCTCCACCCAGCTCCACAAAAGAATATTGCAACAAATATAGCCAGCCTGGGAAAAAGTCAAATTAAAAACTTAAAGTATTGTTTCTACTCAGTGAATAATGCCTTTGCACCATAATAATTGGATACCATCTATTAGTTACTTACTGTCTTATGCTTCTTTCCAATTTTGACTGAAACTAAGATGAGTGAAAGTGTTATTTGTCAGTGGAAAGGAAAGGAAGGTTTTTCCTACTTATGTTGGTGTGGTTAATGATACATCACATGAACACCAATTATTTTGTGTGCTTGTGTGGTACTGGGAATGGAACCCAGGAACATTCTACCTCTGAGTTACAGTCTAAACCTGATTTTATTATTTTATTTTGAAACAGAATCTCACTAAATTGCAGAGGGCCTCCCTGAGTACCTGAGGCTGGACATGAACCTGTGATCCTCCTGTCTTAACCTCCCAAGTACTTGGGTACAAGCATTCACCATCACACCAGCTAAGCACCTTTTTTTTTCAGTACTGGGGATTAAACTCAGGGCCATTATATCTATGAGCTATACCTCTGGACTCATTTTTTATTCTTTTATTTGGAAAGTTGTCTCATTAAGTTTTGGAGAGCCTCACAAGTAGCTGAGGCTGGCTGCAAAGCTGCGATCTTCCTGTCTCAGCCTCCCAAGTACTGGGATTACAAGTGTGCCCCACCACGTCCGGCTACTAAGCACCATTTTTTAAACAAGATACTTTCAGTGTATGTAGAAGAGCAATGTGTTGGGTGAGGAAACATGAAAACTATTAATATTTTACAGTGATTAAAGCTGTAGAAAAATCATAAAAACCTAAAATATAAGAAAATGAACAGTGAAATGGCAGGCAAGAAAATATCAAACCCAAGTCATCTGGAGGTAGCCACTGTTATCAAAAGTTACAGAGAAGATTGTAGGAAACAAGAATGATCATTGATTCCTACTAAAGCACTTTTGTATCTATGTGTATGGTATTGGGCACTGAACCCAGGGGCATTCTACTTCTAAGCTATAGCTACAGACCTTTCTAGTTTTTATTTTAAACAGGGTCCCACTAAGTTTCTGAGGCTGACCTCAAACCTTCAATCCTTCTGTCTCAGCACCCCCAAGAACTAGAACTCTAGGCCTAAGCCACCACACCCAGGTAAGGCATGATTTAATGGAGTGGTTGAAATAGAAAGTAAAAGCAGCAGTCTTGACTAAATAATGTAGGAAATAAGATTCAAGAAAAAGTCTAGGCTGGGGTGTATTGTAGGTGAGTAAAGGGTTCCACAAAATGCAATATTTTTAAAAAGCAGGAGGAAGAAGGAAACTGGCCAGGAATGGTGTGGTAGTAAGCAGAATAGTGTTTAAATTACTGAAGAACACATAAAGTTAGGAATCTGGATATGAAGCATGGTGTGCTGAAAGGTAGCCGGAAGAGCACAAGGAAAAAACACGTGTTCTCAGCAGGAATCTTCTTTTAAAAACCAGCTATTGCACCAGGAGCAGTGTCAGACAATCCCAGTTCCAGGTCAGTGTGCCTAAACATAGCAAGATCCTGTTTTAAAATAAAAAGGGCTGGAGGTATAACTCAGAGAGGGAATGCCCCTGGGTTCAATCCCCAGTACCAAAAAATAAAATTAAATTAAAGCCAGCTTAAAAAATATACCAGGGCATATAAAAGGCAATTTACTGGAATGCAATGATGAATTACTGAAATTGTATGAAGTCCCTTTCTTAACAGCCAGAGGAGAAGCGAGTTTTACTGAGACAAAGTAAATGAGCTGGTGTTGGCTCAGCCTGGCCCTTGTGCCTGGCCACCTGTCCCATGCTGTTCTCTGGTCATTCTCAAGGAGAAGAAGAGCCCCAGGAGGAACAGGAAGGAGAGGCCCCTCTCTTCTTTGTCTTCTTTTTAATTATCTCAGGAGGAAATCTAAGCGTTTTGTAGGAATAAAAGATTTACATAAAAGAATCGCTAAAGTACTTTGAAATGATATATAGTGGCCATTAAAAACTTTTGAAATATGTAATCATTTTCTTAGGGCAATGTATAGTACCAAGAAACTCCCAAACTTCAAGATGACTTGCGTATATTTCTTTCATGAAAAAAACAAAAACAAGTGTTTCAAAAGTAATGAGATCTGTAGCAGTGACAGCATACTTTCTATCTATTAAATATTTTCTGAACAAAAAAACCTACATACTCAAGGCTGGTCCTTTCAAAGTGAAATGACATGTAATAGTGATACAAAGAAATATTTTTCTAAAAGAATTCCATGCTCGAAGAGAACATTTTAGAAACATTGTTTTGAAAATATTTATCTGTTTATATCATGTTGCTGGTAAGAATGATGTCTTCTGTAAATATTACTATTATACTTTGTTATGAACTATATAAAATAATTTTATGTTAAATCTCCCTACAGAAATTTTAAATCTGTATTAATTAAGATTATGAAAATTTACAACATTCAGTTTGAAAACATTAATTAAGTAGAACTGAAACCTGCTAGCTGAATTCTAACAAAATGTTACCATAATTAGATTATATTTACAAATTACTATTATTTTCATTATTTAATTCTGAAGGAGCTATTTTCTGTAAGCATTAGCTCAACATTTTCAATATAAATTTTTCTGTCTATAACCAATCTTTATGTATTTTATAGGAATTGTTAAATTATATCAAGGTAAATTATGACATTAAAAAGGCCATTGGGGCCAGCACAATGTGCATCTGGTATCCCCAGTATTTGGGAGGCTGAGACAGGAGGACCACAGGTATTAGGCGAGCACGTGGTAACTTAGTGAGACCCTGTTTCCAAATAAATAATAAAAAAGGCTAGGGTATAGCTTAGAGTTAGAATTCCCTGGGTTCAATCCTCAGTACTCTTCTCCCCATCAACAATAACAAAAAAGCAAACATTAGATGGAAATGTTTAAAAAGACTAAACTATACAGTGGAGAAACCTGGCGATCACTACCCAGCCAGACAATCCAGGTCAGTGTCAACAGTGATGTCATGTTGACAGCATGTCCCCCTAATAAGACTTGATGATGATGGGTCTTTACCCCTGTGCTCTTCCTCCCCAAAGTCCACTTACCCAGTCTAATTATGAGAAAAACACCAGACTGCATCTCAATTAAGGGGCATTCAACAATACCTCTGATCAGTACTCCTCAAAACTGTCAAAGTCATCCAAAACAAGTCTGAGAAACTGTCCTAGTCTAGAGAAGACTAAAGACCCATGTTAATTCATGAAATATGGTGTCTAGGTAGGATCTTGGAATACATAAAGGACATGAAGTAAAAACTAAGGAAATTAGAACAAGGTAGATAATAATGGCATATTGAGTCACATGTGGTGATGCTCACCTATAATCCCAGTAATTGGGAGGCTGAGAAGGAGGATTGCAGGTTTGAGGCCAGTCTCAGCAATTTAGTGAGACCCTAAGCAACTTACCAAGATCCTGCTTAAAGATTTTTTTTAATGTTATAAAAAGGACTAGGGTGCAACTCAAAAGTAGAAATCTATTGGGTTTAATTCCCTATATATAGTGGTAACATTAGTTCATCAACTCTGGCAAATGTACCACTAAATGGTAATATTTACCACTATGGTAAATATACCACTAAATGTACCACTAAATGGTAACTGGTGTGGCGCACACACACACACACACACACACACACACACACACACACAATTTTTCTGTGGTCTAAAATTATTCATATATAAAATTTTTATTTTAAAAATTTTTAATAGAAGTTAATTTGGTTTAGACCAGCCAGTTTTGGAGTAGGGCCAACTTAGGTCCAAAGCTCTACTTTGACACTTAGCTATCTAACCTTGCTGAATGGCTGAATGTGGCTTTTTAAATTTTTTTTTATTTTTTAGTAGTAGTAGTACTAGGGGTGGAACCCAGGGGCTTTCTACTTCCCAGCTATACTCCCAGAGTATAGCTGAGGCTGGCTTTGAACCTGTGCGATCCTCCTTTCTCAGCCTCCCAAGCACGGGAATTACAAGCATGAATGTGGATCTTATAAAACTTGTTTTTGCTTTTGAGAAAATGACTAAAAATTACTATAAATGCTTGCTCTGAAGTTTGAGTTAGATGTTATATATAAATGCACTTGGCACCTAATAAACATTGTTTGATATCTATTTTGTCATTATTTCTAAGACCTACAAGGTCCAAATCGCAGTTGAGTTGATGTCATTTGCTTGATAAATCCTCTTCTCAAAGGATTTCTCAGGATCCACTAGAAGTATTTCTTTGACATCTGGTGAAGTCACTAGAGGAACAAAGCAAAGCCCCCCCTTAAATTCCACAACAACAACTGCAACAAAATCTTTTATCATTTTTAGGGTGATATATTTTTTCTAAAAAATAAAATATATATATATATATATATATATATATATATATATATATATATATCTCCATATATATATATCCATATATATATCCACATATATATACATATATATACATATATATGTGTGTGTGTGTACTTCTATAATTTTTTTCAAGTTTCTTGATATAAAGTTATCGTGTTTTAATATACCCTTATGCTCTTTCAAATAGCTACAGAATCTGTAGTGACAATTTCGTTTGTGCTCCTGATATTGGCTATTTATTCTCTCTCTCCCTCTTTCTGAGTGATCACACAATTTTTAGATTTGTTAATTTTTTATTTACACTATTTCCTAATTTAATCTTCTACTCCTATTTTTATTGTTTTATTTTAATTATTTGATTGATCATGTTCTTTCTTCTTAAGCTCAGTGTTTATAAATCTTATTTTTTCCTAATATATTATTTTAAATCTGTGTATTTCCCTTAAAACAGGGCTTTAACTGTATTCCACTAGCTTTATTATAAATTATTTCATTGTCATTTACTTAAAGTATTATCTGGAGTTGGGCATGGTGGTGCACGCTTGTAATCCCAGCATTTGGGAGGCTGAGACAGAAGGATCATGGTTCGCAGACAGCCTCAGCTACTTAGTGAGGCCCTTCGCAACTCAGTGAGACCCTGTTTCAAAAAAAATAATTGGGCAGGGGTTGCAGCTCAGAGGTCAAATGCCTCTGGGTTCCGGTCCCAGACCTGCAAATAAATAAATAAATAAATAAACAAACAAACAAATAAATAAATAAATAAATAATTATCTGGTTTTCATTATGATTCCTTCTTTCTTCTACAATTATTTGAATATCTAGTATAATGGCAATATGATTATATTTGTTTATTTTTCATTACTATAACAAAATGCTTGAGTCTGGAAACTTTATAATAAAAAGAGATTTCCTGTTTTGGAGACTGAAAGTCCAAACAGCATGAATCAGGCTTGGTGAGGGGCCCCCTTGGCTGCATAATTTCAGGGAAGGAGCACGTGTGTTGTGTGGCTCTCTGAACCCTGTACCTCTTCTTATAAAGTGAACAGGATTCAACTGTGGGGTTCCACCCCAATGATATAAGTATCATAGTTAGATCTGGTGTCTAGCCTTTTAATACCATTAATATGAGCTGTATGCAACTGAGTTCAGAGGAACAAGCCATACTCAAAACATCCTAATAGCTTAAAATAATACTAGGTATAATTTTAACTTATTTACATCAGTTTTATGCACACTTTTTTACATCAGCTGTATACTCTCTCTTTTGCCTAATTTTTTGTTCAATTTAAACCAAACTTACTTTTACCTGATGAATAAAAACATAAAAAGTTTACATACTAATGGGATGCCGTACAATGTTTTATTATGTGTGTATATTTTTTTTAGTTTAAAATATTTTATTATAAAATGTAAATAAAAACTGAAATATTGAGCAAAGACAAACTCTTCCATGGACTATCCTGCCATCCTACTGTAAACAGTAATTTGACCTTCTTTGTTTTATATGCGTGTTATTTGCAACTGTGATTTGACATTCATTCCTATACTTTCATATCTAAATTTTTTGTTTAATGACATTTTCTCATGTTTTTCATAATATTCACGACTAATTTTTAAGGAATCCATAATGTACCCTTCATAGACATCTGTTCTACACTTGTAAATAAAGTTTTATTGGAACACAGTCTTGCCCACTTGTTTACCTTTATCTACATATTGTCTATAGCAGCTTTCAGGGTACAAACAGCAATCTTGAGAAATTATAAGAGAGTACGGCTTGCAAAGCCTAAAATATTTATGACCCTTTACAGAAAGCCCTAAACTTTAAGTGGTTCATAATTCAGGCTTTTATAAGTAATGCCATTTAGAAAATAGTTGTGCATATGATTTTTCATACTTTGGACAACTGGGGAATACTAATAGAAGGGGAATGATTGGGCCTAACCAATAAAGGTATTGTTAGGGCAGAGCTTCTCTCTCACTCCCTTTCTTATACTATTCTAGCTATGACATAAGGACGGTGGTAAGAAGGCAAAGGAAGCCCCAGGCCTCTTGTAGGTAGCACTTCTCTGGTCCCTCTGAATCCAGATATGTACATTTATACTTCTGATGAACATATTTCCAGTTCTGATTTAAAGACAACCAAAGAGGGAAGTAAGAGGGAAGTAAGAGCAAGTGTAACAGGAAAACAAACCAATTCAAAGAAGTCTTTTACTTTCTACTGGAGAAGGAAAAGTAGGAAGTAAGCTCTCCAGGTGTCCAAGTGCATGTGAAATGCCACTGCAGGATGGCTGCACGACAGGGCCCTGAGAGACTGAGCAGGGAAGCGGTGGGAGTTTCAACATGAAGCGAGCAGCAGCGGCAGCTACTACGAGGTGGGTGGCAGAGGCTGCATGTGGCTTCCACCCTCTGAACACATACACCCTCAGAATAAACCTGCATAGGATTGTAATTAAACTGTCTCCGGTAAGAGAGTTTTAGACCAACTACTATACAGCTTTGAGAAATACAAAATCTTCTATCTGGGAAAGTTTCAGGCTTCCAAAAGAAAACTTAGAAAATGGCACCAGCTAAGTCAGCACTATCTCTGAGATAAAAGATGAAGAAGGCTGATGATCTCGAATCCAATCTTTTTGGAATACAGTAAATATTGAAAAGATAGATGTCATCTTCTAAGGGAAATATTCTGCGGGTCTGGCAGCATAAATCCATCAGTAAGTTTATAATAGACTATCGTAGAATCAGACTCCACTATGGCCAGAGTGAACGACATCGGCACATCCGGATCGCCTCGCAATTTTCGAGATGCCTTCAAGATCTCCCTTATCCTATTATGGCTGAGAGAAGCAGAGATGGATGTAGGCACCACAGTCTGTAGCCCTTCCCCTTCTATCTCAGTTCCGACTAGGCAGATGAGCTGGAGTTCTTTTAATCCCACACAGTTTACTTCATGCCAACTTTTACTCTCCATGAGGTCCAGGTAAACCAAGAATGCTATATACACTTGGGTGGCATCTCCTATTTTTAATTCCATCATTTCTAAATACTTAGGGTGGGTGGCAATCCAGGCGTCCTCGGGCGCCCACGCGCGAGCGCCGCCGCCATGGCGAGCGCCGCCCGGGTCCAGGCCGCTACAGCTGGGGGTCGGCTCAGAGTCCGCGCACTCCGCCATGCTGGCCACGCGGCCTGTGTATATTTTATAATGTTGAAATCAAGTTGAACATATCTATCTCCTCAAATATTTATTGTTACTTATGGTAAAAAAAAAAACATTCTTCTAAGTTTGAAATATGTAGTATAATGTTATTATAAAATGTTTTTAAATATTTTATGTTTTAAAGGATTTTCTGATGGGCTCATAGCAGGAATCTTTACAGGTCTTTTTACTCTTGTCTGCCATTTCTATTTCTTTTGGGGTTGTGTGCATGTGCACTGTCATAACTTCTCACTTTTCAACTTATATCTTACTGTGTACAGAAATTTTAGTTGCAAAATTGTGGAAATAACGTTTGATGACTAAGATGACATGACATTCCTCTAGGGAAGATTTACATTTGCTTCTGCTATATACCCAAGGCCACCAGGGACCCAGTATATTGTCAATTCAATGTTCATAAATCTAAACTGAGCTATCAGAGAGAACCACAGCTATTTCTTTTTCAACCTTACTGCTAAGATACAGCCCCTTCTGGGGCCCACTAAAGCCCAGAATCTTTGCAATCTCTTTCCTTAGTGCCTCTGAACACCAATCACTGCTCTCCCAGATCCATGCTGCTCTCGTGGGTTCTGTCTAGCCCCTTGTTATATCATCAACCTGCTACCAAATCTGCAGAGAACCCAGAGGAAAAGAGAGCACAAGATGCCCACCTCATCTCTCTGGCCTCCGGCCTTCCCTGTTTCTGGCCCATTCATACTGTTCTCTCCTATGTGGTCTTGAATATACAGCTTTAAATAATTTTACCCCAGAGGTACTCATTTATTTTGTGAGAACAGTGGTCTGAATTGTGTAAGCTGACACTATCAGAGGTAGCATTCATAGTTAGTCTATAAAATAGTTTAATTTTAGAGCTATAAAAGTTACCTGTCAATGTTTATTTATAGTAATAAAAGGAGATTGATAAAAGAAAGAGCTTTGATCTAGTGGTCTAAAGGTTTTTGTACTGCTAAAATTCATATGTTAAAACTAATCCTCAAAGTAGTGGTGTTAGGTGGTAGGTTTGGGGGAAGTGATTAGGTCATGCGTGTTTATTCTCACTTATGGCCTTAGTGCCCTATAAAAAGACTCTGTAGAAAGCTGATATTATGGTAAGATATAGAATGTTAACAGAAATCTCAGAATTGATATAGTTAAGGCATGAGGGTTGCAATATCAGGAGGTAAAATCCAGAATTTATCTGGGTGGTAACCTGGGCAGGTAGGCTATGGCAGGAAAAGATGGGTCCCTGGGGGTGCAAACTTGGGGACTAATATAGTTCCTCCTCTTTGTTCTCTCTTTCTCTGATTCTGGCCTCCATGGTGTGAAAGCAGAGCCTTGCTATCTCCCGTTCTCTGCTTTTTGCCACTATGCCCTGAGATCAGAAAACCCTGGTCTTGTATGAAATGAAATATCCAAGAACCTGGGAGTAAATAAATAATTTTTTCCTCTAAATTGTGTGTCAGTGTTTTGGATTATAGCAGTAAGAATGTTGACTGAGACAAATTAGTAGTAGAGAAGTAGTATTTTGTGAGTCTTTGGAACTGGTTTGTGAGAAGAAATTTGAAGGGCTAGAATGTGGCTAGAAAGGCAGCTGGTAGAGATTGTGCTCAAGAGATTTTTTTAAGACAAATAGGACTCTGTAGGAAAAATGAGTAGATACCACATGTGATACATTTTGGCAAAGAACTTAACGGCATTTTTTCCATGTCCTGAAACTGTGTGAGGCCAAATTTAAAGATGATGGATTGACTAAATTGGGTGAGGAAATCTCAAAACATAAAAGTATCCAAACTGTATTATAGATTTTGATGTTCACAGTCAGCAAATAATTGTCTGTAAAACTGAATTTTACAGACAGAAATCAAAGCAAGGTGACTTTATAGATTTTAAGTTTGGCCAGAAAGGCATGTTAAGGCTGGGGCCCAGCTAGATGGTGGCATGAAAAAATGTAAGATGGCTGAAGGGAGTTTGAATGTTTTGCATGACAACAAAGAAAGAAATGTAGTTGGGCAGTTTAAGTCCAAGTGCAGATCAGGGAAACAAGGGTCCAACAATAATGACTATAATTGAAATAGACCCAGTGGCCAGGATTAAAAAGATTCAGTGACCGTGATAGAAAAGGGCATGAATACTTTTCCTGTTGGCAATCAATTTAGGCAGTCATGTATGTAATCCTGGCTTTGATGGAGAAAGGGGAATTGTAAAGTCTTCTCCCCAGATTGAAATGGAAGCCTATGAATCCAGGCAATGTATGGCAGTGTCAGAATCCCTTCAAGAAAGCCCCAATGGAGAATTTGTGAAGCTGTTGGCATGAAGCCAATGTTGCAAAAAAGACCCCCAAGATTTATAAATGCCAGAAAAATGGAACAACCATGAAAAAAAAGCTACAAGCTACAAGCTGCAAGCCAATGATTCAGGCTGGAAGAGCCAATATGCCAACCCTTGCAATCAACCAGGCCACAGGGATAGGGCTGCTAAGACACCTTGGAGATCACATCTCACCACCATATACACTAGATGCCAGAAATGGAGTGACAGGATTATGTGCTTTCAATAATGTTTTGGGTCCATTCTTGTCTCTATCATCTTATTCCTTCCTTTTATGATGCAAATATTTACTCTGTGGCATTGCACATTCGATGCATATAACTTGCTTTGTATTTTTATTTTTTTATATAGACTCACAGTCAAGAATTCACCTAAATCTCAGAAGAGAATTTGGACTTTGGGACTTTTGAGCTATGCTGGGACTTTTAAGAAGTCTTGGAGAGGGACTGAACTTGGCATGAGCTCTTTAGGGGCCAGGGGCAGAATATTATTGTCCAATACAGAATGTCCCCTGAAGAGCTCAGGGTTTATATAGTTAAGTCATGAGGGTTGTAATATGTAATATCATCATTCAATTTTTCTGGATGGTAACCTGAGCAGGTAGGGTGTGGCTGGAGGAGATGAGTTCCTGGGATTGAGCCTTGGGGATTTGTATAGAGCATGGGATACAAAATAATTTTTAAGAATTCATAAACTACATTATTTTAACATGCCAGCCTATAGCTTAGACAAAAACTCAAACAACTTGCTCATTCACGACAGCATACAGCTTCAGAAACTTGTCTAGACATATCAGCATAGACCAGTGCTTCTTTGCTGCAGTTGATAACAGATACTTGAATCATAAAATGCCTTGTTACCTCTGATGGACTTATATAATCAATACATTTGAATTGGTGGCAGAAATATGGCAGGTTTGATAAGCCTGTATGAGCTTACCAAAGACACTGGAAAATGCTCACAAAGTTCTATAAACACCCTGCCTTTAAAAAAGCAGTATGCTGAGCTTTGCTTATGCCATAACAGTCTACTCGTGTGTATGACTACAATCCAGCAACTTGATACAATCCTGCTCTTCACATTGACCAAAGATCACGGTGAGACTTCAGACCAGCGACCAGCTTAAAGCTTGGGCCAACTCCCAAATCTCCTCTTTCATTCCTTGACTTGGTTCATTGGTTCATTTTTCCCTACCCCTGTTTGTTTATATTGTACTATTTTGCTGATTATGTTAAGTACTATGAGAATCTATATACTGTTTAGTACATTTTTTCAACCTAAATTGTTAGATTTGCTAATGTTAATTGTATTGTTTGATTCTCACGCATTGCTAATTGGCTTTGACAAAGCAGACACTTAGCATCCAAACTTAGTACTTAGCTTAACTTTACTTAGACAATTTTCTGATAAGTTTTTGCATGCTATAACCTTTGAGTGTTGAATAAATCTGTGTCACTGTGGAAAGACACAACTTCTATGTGAGCTGATTCTTTGGTTTTAGGAATTTGCAGGCCTATTTCTCACATGCCTTGCTCTCGCCCTCTCCTGCTCTGCTTCTGGCCTCCATGATGTGAGATGAAAACCTTGCTCTCTCCCTCTCTCTGCTTCCTACCACTATGCCTGAATTCTTAAAATTTGTTTTTTGTAGGGTATTTTTGGTGGTACTAGAGTTCCTGGAAGTCCTTCTACCTCCGAGCTATGCTCCCAGACCTATTTTTACATTTTTATTTGGAAACAGGGTCTCCTAAGCCAGCGCACATGGCTGGCTTCAAACCTGCGCGATCCTCCTGTCTCTGCCTCCCAAGCACGGGGATGACAAGCGTGCGCCACCACGCCCGGCGAGTTCTTACAATTTGTATTCTATAGATGATGGATTGAGACTTTAAAACTTAGGTTTATCATTCCCTATTTATTATATGAAGACAAATATGATGTCGATTTGTCCCATTACTAGTGTTATATATATGTATATATAGCTTATTTATATATACATATATTTATATATTATCTACATATATAATTATTAAATGTTAATTGCACATTAATTGATATTTAAATATTAATATAAGTATTGCTTATACATTAATAATTAATCATTTATGTTGTTAATATAAATATATTTATATTTATATGTTTTATATGTACATATATAAATACAACTTTTGTTTTTCTAAAAATACATCTACAGCCGGGCGTGGTGGCACATGCTTGTAATCCTCACACTTGGGAGGTGGAGACAGGAGGATCACACAGGTTCAAAGCCAGGCTTGCTGGCTTAAGAGACCCTGTTTCCAAATAAAAAATATAAAAAATAGGTCTGGGAGTATAGCCCAGAGGTAGAAGGGTTCAATCCCCAGGATCACATACACACACACACACACACACACACACACACACACACACATATGTGTGTGTGTGTGTGTATATATGTATATATATATATATATATATATATATATATATATATATATAATTTGTATACATACATATTAAAATCTTTTACATTTTCTCTTGACAGTGCTGGGGATTGAACCCAGGACCTTACACTTCCTAGGCAAGGGTTCTACCTCTAGTTCAGTAGTGATTTCAATTTGATCACTTGATTAACAATATTAACTGTGGCATAACCTAAGTCTAATTATGAGTAAATATGAATACCAGTTTAAGGAAATGAAAAGAAAGACAGTGGAAATGCACTGTATTGAAAGAGAATGAAAAGACTGGCAATGAAAATTAATGTGGGATCCAAGATATTACTTTGCAATAAATATTATTATCGCAACTGAAGGTGTCTGAATACAGTCCGTAGAGTAAAAGATGATAATTAATAATAAATATGTGGCTACATATAAATTTCTAGGCCCATCCTTTCTTAATAATTTTTATTTTTTAATTTTTTTAATTTTTTTTGGGGGGGAATGGGACCCAGAGGCATTCGAACTCTGAGCTACACCTCCTGCCCTATTTTTAATTCTTTATTTTGAAACAGGGGCTCACTGAGTTGCAGAGGGCCTCACTAAGTAGCTGAGGCTGTCGACAAACTGTGATCCTCAGGTCTTAGCCTCCCGAATGCTGGGATTACAAGCATCCACCACCATGCCCAGCTTCATAATTTTTCTTCCATAATATTTTGTCACTGTATCTTTTAGCAGTGGGAAGCCTACCAAATATGTAATTTTTGCTTTCCTAACTGTGTATCTATATGATTTTTCTTTTTTCCTTGTAGTTAAGTCATTTCTGGAGAGTATGTGGCAGCACAGATTTTATTATATTTTTCTCCTTTTCCTGAGAATACAATATACTTCGTTGATGTGCATATTAAAGTCATTACTTCTGGAGTATTCTCCTATATTTTTGATTGTATCTTTTTTCTGTTATATTTGTTGAGTTATTTTCTTCAGTAAGGCATAGCAATGGTGCATTTGTTCTCTTTGCTTGTGTCCCATGTCTCCAATCATCTCTCTATTCAACATCACTAAATCTTTTTATTTTTTTCTTTAAAATACAGAATCATATTCACTATATTCTTGGCTGTGTGTGTGTGTGTGTGTGTGTGTGTGTGTGTGTGTTCATGCTTATTTAGCTACTAACCTGGATTTTGTCTCTGTTAAGTTTTTATTTTTTTCTTCTTTATCTTTCTGAGCCCCTAAACTCCCTTTTTACCTCTTTCAGTACACTCTTTGAACGTTTGAACCTATTCAGTGACTCTAATTTCTTTAAAAGAATTGAACCTATGTATTCATTAACTTTCAAGTTTCAGTGAATACATTTCTATTTGGTTTGTGTTTCTCAACTGCCTTTTTATTTCACTTTGCTCAAGTTTTATATATATTCTTTTTCTTAATTATGACATCACCAAATAGAATTTTTAACCCCTCTAAGAGTAACATGAAAGCATGGGAGAAAACATGGAAAGGGCAGAGATTCATGATTATGATCAGATACAATTTGTGGTCAGATATAATTTTAAAAGACTTTGGCCAAATCTATCATTTTATTACTTTTTTAATTTTTTTTATTGGTGCATTATATTCATACTTATTACTTTTTAATAATATGAAACACATCAGACTTTTAAGAGGAGGGTGTGGCTTATAGCATAGAAGCACTAATTTTTTATTCCTAATCACTCATTCACTTCCTGTGATCTTTGCTCTAGATATAACTAGATATTATTCCTCTATCAAAGTAATAGCAGGCAAAGATCTTCCATTTGTAGACTCTCTTTTTAGACTCTTGGTGGTTTCCTTTGATAAGCAGATATATTTTAGTTTGATGCTATCCCATCTATTAATCCTTGTTTTAATTTTCTGAACTTTGGGGGCCTTATAGAGGAATTTTCTACCTCTACCTATATGTTGTAATATTGGACCTATGCCCTCAAGTAATTTCAAAGTCCCTGTTATAAGTTCCACGTCTTTGATCCATCTCAAGTTGACTCTTGAGCAAGATGACAGAGGTTTAATTCCATTTTTCTAAAAATAATCAGTTTTTGCAACATCCTTTGTTGAAAACACTATCTTTTTTTCCAAAGTGTGCATTTGGCACCTTTGGAAGAAAATCAATTAGCTATTAATGTGTGGATTTATTTCTGTATCTTCTATTTGATTGGTCTATGTGTCTGGGTTTGTGCTAGTACACTTTTTTATATTAATATAGCTCTGAAGTATAATTTGAAGTCAGGAATTGTTATGCTGTTTGCCTGGTTCTTATTGCTGAGATTTGCTTTGCCTAAACTGAGTCTGTTTTTCTCCATATGAAATCTAGGACTTATTTTTATAGGTCTGTGAAGAATTATATGTTATTTTGATAGGGATTGCACTGACTGTAGATAACTTTTAGTGGAATGGCCATTTTTACAATATTTATTCTGTCTACCCAAGAGCATGTCTACCCATCTTCTAAAATCTTCTTTGATTTCCTTCTTTTTTTAATGTAAAATAAACTTTTACCTTTTTTATTTAAAAAATTTTAATTTTAATTTTAATTTTTTCTATATTTTTAAATGTTTTTATTGGTGCATTATATTCATACAACTTATTGGGGTAAAAAACTTGTGTGTACAAACATGTACTCACCGCTGATTTAACCCCTACCCAATTCCCACCCCATTCCCTCCCCGTCCCTCTCTCCCTTGCTTGGCTTAGTGATTGACTTCGATATGTTTAAGTACATTGTGTGTTTTAGAGATTTTCCTCTTTCCCCCTCCTTTCTCCTCCTTTAGGTTGTCTTGTTTGCTCCTCTATAGGATTTCCTCTTTCAAGAGTTCCTCCTATGACCCATTTCTCCCTAACTCTCACATATTAGGGAAAGCATCTGATTTCTTATTTTTTGTGACTAATCTCACTTAGCATAATGTCCTCCAGCTCCATCCATTTCCCTGAAAATGATGTAATTGAGTTTTTTTTTTTTGATGGCTGAGTAAAATTCCATTGTGTACATATCCCACAGTTTTGTGATCCATTCATCTGTTGATGGACATCTTGGCTGGTTCCATAGTTTGGCTATGGTGGATTGTGCAGCTATGAACATAGATACACATGCATTAGTTTGGTAGTTTGCTTTCTTTTCTTTTGGGTAGATACCCAACAGTGGTATTGCTGGATCAAATGGTAGGTTTGTTCCATTCTTCTGAGGATTCTCCATACTGTTTTCCAAAGTGATTGCACTAATTTGCAATCCCACCAACAATGTCTTAGAGTTCCCACTTCGGCACATCCCTGCCAGCATCTGTTGTTGTTTGTGTTTTGAATGATTGCCATTCTAGTTGGAGTTAGGTAAAATCTCAGGGTAGTTTTGATTTGCATCTCTGTGATTGCGAGTGATGTTGAGCACTTTTTCATGCATTTATTGGCCATTTGAATTTCTTCTTTTGTGAAGTGTCTATTTAGTTCATTTGCCCATTTTGTTATTGGATGCTTTGTTTTCTTAGTGTTGAGTTTCTTGAGTTCTCTGTATATTCTAGATATTAGTCCTCTATCGGAGGGGTAGGTGGCAAAAATCTTCTCCCATTCTGTTGGCTCTCGATTGAGGTTCTTGATAGTTTCCTTTGCTGAACAGAAGCTCTTCAGTTTCATGCAATCCCATGTATTGATTCTCCTTTTAATTTGTTGTGCCTTTGGGGTCTAGTTGAGGAAATGTTTTTCTGAGCCTATGTGCTGTAGTGTTGGACCTATGCCCTCTTCAAGGATCTTCAAGGTCTCTGGTTTAATTTCCAAGTCTTTGATCCATCATGAGTTGACTTTTGTACAGGGTGAAAAAGTGGGATTAATATCCAATTTTCTGCATATGGTTAACCAGTTTTGCCAACACCATTTGTTGAAGAGGCTATCTTTTTTCCAGTGTATGTTTTTGGCCCCTTTGTCAAAAATCAATTGGCTGAAAGTGTGTGGACTTGTTTCTAGGTCTTCAATTCTGCTCCATTGGTCTATATATCTGTTCTTTTGCCAGTACCATGCTGTTTTTATTACAATGACTTTGTAGTATAGTTTAAAGTCAGGTAATGTGATTCCTCCTGCGTGGTTTTTGTTGCTGAGAACTACCTTAGCTATTCTGGGATTTTTGTTATTCCAGATAAATTGAAGGACTGATTTTTCTATGTCTGTGAGGAATGATCTTGGTAGTTTAATGGGCATTGCATTAAATCTATAGATCACTTTTGGGAGGATGGCCATTTTAATGATATTTATTCTGCCAATCCATGAACATGGAAGATCTTTCCATCTTCTAAGATCTTCTTCGATTTCTTTTTTCAGTGTTTTATAATTTTCTTTGTAGAGATCTTTTACCTCCTTGGTCAAGTTTATTCCTAGGTATTTTGTTTTCTTGTGGGAGATCCGGAGTGGAAGTGTTTTCTGAATTTCATTTTCAGTGGATTTATGGTTGGAGTACAGGAAAGCTTCTGATTTTTTAAGATTTATTTTGTATCCAGATACTTCGCTAAATTTGTTGATCAGTTCTATAAGCCTTTTGGTTGAGTTTGTTGGGTTTTCTAAATATAGTATCATGTCATCTGCAAATAGTGAAAGCTTAAGTTCTTCTTTGTACTCCTTTGATTTCCTTTTCTTGCCTTATTGCTCTGGCTAGAGTCTCTAGTACTATATTGAAGAGAAGTGGTGATAGTGGACATCCTTGTCTCATTCCAGTTTTTAGGGGGAATTCTTGAAGTTTTTCCCCATTTAATATGATGTTGGCAGTGGGCTTATTATAGATTGCCTTAATAATGTTGAGATATGTTCCTTCTATTCCAATTCTCTGCAGTGTTTTTATCATAAATGGATGTTGAATTTTATCAAATGCTTTTTCAGCATCTATTGAGATGATCATGTGGTTTTTGTCTTTGATTCTGTTTATATGATGAATTACATGGATTGATTTTCGTATATTGAACCAGCCTTGCATCCCTGGGATGAACCATACCTGGTCATGGTGAATGATTTTCTTGATGTGGTTTTGAATGCATGTTGCTAGTATTTTATTTAATAATTTTGCATCCAAGTTCATCAGAGATATAGGCCTGTAGTTTTCCTTCCTTGAACTGTCTTTATTCCGCTTGAGTATTAGTGTGATGTTGGCTTCATAAAATGTATTTGGGAGAGTCCTGGTTTTTTTCTATTTCCTGAAATAGTTTGAGTAGTATTGGGATTAGCTCTTCTATAAAGGTTTTATAGAATTCACTTGGGAAACCATCTGGTCCTGGGCTTTTCTTTGATGGTAAGCTCTTTATTGCTATTTCAATCTCTTTGATTGTTATTGGTTGGTTTAAGTGTTCTATATCTTCTTGACTCAGTTTAGGAAGGTTGTATTTATCTAGGAAGTTGTAGATTTCCTCCAGATTTTCCATTTTGTTGGAGTATAGTTTTTCAAAGTAGTTTCTGATAATCCTCTGGATTTCTATGCTATCAGTAGTAATGTCTCCTTTTTCATCCCTTATCTTCATAATTTGTGTTGATTCTCTCTTTTTTTAGTTAGGTTGGCTAGTGGTTTATCAATGTTGTTAATTTTTTAAGAAACCAGCTTTTGGTTTTGTTGATTTTCGGTATTGTTTTTTTATTCTCTATTTCATTAATTTCTGCTCTAATTTTAATAATTTCCCGTCTTCTGCTGGCTTTGGGGTTCAATTGTTCCTGCTTTTCAAGGGCTTTGAGGTGTGTCATAAGGCTATTTATTTGAAGATTTTCTGTTTTTCTTATGTGAGCACTCAGTGCTATAAATTTTCCTCTTAATACTCCCTTCAAAGTGTCCCAGAGGTTTTGATATGTTGTTTCTTTATTTTCATTTGTTTCTAGAAATTTCTTGATTCCACCTCTTACATCTTCTATGACCCATTCTTCATTCAGAAATGTGGTGTTCAGTCTCCACATGTTTATGTTGTTTCTCTGGGTCTTCTTATAGTTGATTTCTAGTTTCATTCCATTATGGTCTGAAATGACACAGAAAAGTATGTAACATTTTTTTAAATTTGCTAGTGCTCTTTTTGTGTCCCAGGATGTGATCTATTTTGGAGAAGGTTCCATGAGCAGCTGAGAAAAATGTAATCTCTGCTGTAGTTGGGTGAAATATTCTATATTTGTCCAACAGGTCCATTTGGTTAATGGTGTTCTTTAGTTCTGAGACATCTTTACTGACCCTTTGTCTGGAAGATCAGTCTAGTATTGTGAGAGGTGTGTTGAAGTCTCCCAGTATTATTGTGTTGGGATTTATGTGTGACTTCATGTCACAAAGAGTTTGATTTATGAAAGTAGCTGCCCCTATGTTTGGGGCATAAATGTTGATTATTGTTATTTGCTCTTGCTGGACTATTCCTTTTACCAGTAAAATGTGACCTTCTTTGTCTCTTCTAATAAATTTGGGTTTGAAGTCTAACTTGTCTGATATCATAGTTGCTACTCCTGCTTGTCTTCGAGTACCATTAGCGTGGATTACCTTGCTCCAGCCCTTTACCTTGAGTTTGTTCCTATCTTTACTTGTAAGGTGTGTTTCTTGTAAGCAGCAGATGGATGGATTCTGGCTTTTAATCCATTTTGCCACTTTATGTCTTTTTATTGGTGAGTTGAGGCCGTTTACATTCAGTATGATTATAGAGAGATAATTTTTAATTCCCAACATGTTAAGATCTTATTTCTGTTTGAGATACTGTTTATTCTTCTTTGCTTAGTTGTCTTCTGGATGGGAATTCTTGTTTCTTTGGTTCTGGCATGTATTACCCATTTCCTCTTTGCAGTTAATCTCCTTGAGTATTTTCTCTAGCGCTGGTTTTGAATACATAAATTCCTTCAATTGCTGTTTGTCATGGAAGCTTCTTATTTCCCCATCTAATTTGATGGATAGTTTTGCTGGGTAGGAAATTTCTGGCTGGAAGTTGTTTTCTTTCAGAGTTTGGAATATGTTACTCCAAGCCCTTCTGGCTCTCATGACTTGGTTTGGGAAGTCTGGAGTGATTCTAATTGGTTTGCCTCTGAATGTCACTTGGCCTTTTGTTTTTGTTGCCTTTAAGATTCTCTCCTTGGCTTCCACATTAGTCATTTTGACAATTATGTGGCGTGGGGATCCTCTTCTCCGATCCTGTCTAAAGGGAGTTCTATAAGTTTCCTGGACCTGTGTATCGACCTCTTGCTCTATGTTTGGAAAATTTTTCTGCTATTACTTCTTTGAAGAGATTGTTGATACCTTTGGTTTCACCTTTTTTTCCCTCCTCTATTCCAATTATTCTTAGGTTAGCTCTCTTGAAATGGGCCCATATTTCTGCAATGTCAGATTCCTGCTGTCGGGTTTTTTTTTCACTGGCAGTATGGCACCACTGCCATGCCCTCAGCTGTGATGCGGCGTATTTCTTCTCTGGTTTTGAGCTCCACTCTGAGTCCCTGCCAGGTGTGCTGTGTCCCGCCCTTGGGAGCTTTAGATGTTCCCTGCACCAACAAAACTGCTAACTGTTGCCTGGCTGTTCAGTACCTGCTCACCTCGGCTCGCTGTCCACCCCTCCTCTCTGGAACCTGGTGGGTGGTTGAGTGCGTTGGTCTTCAGCCATCCGGTGAACTCGCCGCTGCTGCTGGCAGTAAGGCGCTGCTGTCGCGTCCTCAGCTGTGAGGTTGGTGTAGTTCTTCTCTGGTTTTGAGCTCCGCTGAGTCCCTGCGGGGTGTGCTGAGCCCGGCCCTTGGGAGTTTTAGATGCTCCTTGCGCCGAAGAAAATGCTGACTGCTGCCTGGCTGTTCAGCAGCGGCTCATCTCGCCTCGCTGTCCACCCCTCCTCTCTGGCGCCTGGTGCTGATTGAGTGCATTGGTCTGGAGCCGTCTGGTGAACTCGCCGCTGCCGCCAGCAGTAAGGCGCTGCTGCTGCATCCTAGGCCACGAGGCCAGCGTACCTCCTCTCTGGATTTGAGCTCCATTCTGAGTCTCCCTTCTCTCTGGAGCCTGGTGCTGCTAGGGAAGATGTAGGCCGCACCGCTCCTCGCCGCAGCTCTGGCCACTCTGGCCGCTTCGTGCCGCGGCTCCGGCTGCTCCGCACCGCGGCTCTGGCCGCTCCGCGCCGTGGCTCTGGCCTCTCCAGCTGCTCCAGCCACTCCGCGCCGTGGCTCTGGCTACTCTGCGCCATGGCTTCAGCCACTCTGGCTGCTCCGGCTGCTCCGGAAGCTCCGCGCCACAGCTCCGGCCGCTCTGCACAACGGCGAGCGCGGCACTTCGGTCTGGTTTCTTTCTGGTGTCTTGTTTTTCCAGCCCTTTTTCTCTGTCCCTTGTATTTACAGTTTTTATTTCTTTGCTGGTGGTGTTTTCTGGCTCTGAAAGGCGCTGGTTTTGTGGTAATAGAGTTTGATTGTTAGCGGGACTTGTAAGTGCAGCTTTCCTCCGTCGCCATCTTCCCGGAAGTCCTGATTTCCTTCTTTAGTGTTTTAAAATTTATATGATAGAGGTTTCTGATTCCTATGGTTAGATTTATTCATTAGTCTTTTATTATCTTTAAGATTATTGTAAATAATATTGTTTTCTATATTTCTTTTTAAGTAGATTCATGATTGGCATGTAAATAATTTTTAAAATTAATTATGTATCTCTTTACATTGCTAAATTTGTTAATCAGGTCTGGAAGAGAAATCAAGTACTGTGAGTCATGTGTTGAAATATCCCAATATGATTGTATTTGGGCCTATTTGAAACCTAATGTCTAGAAGCTTTTTCTTTAAGAAAGTGGATACACCCACATTTAAGGAATAAATGTTTACTATCTTTATATATTCTTGTTGGTTTGCTCTTTTAATTAGTAAGAAGTGGTATGCTTTAGCTCTTCTGATAAGTTTTAGCTTCAGTTCTGCTTTGTTGGATATGAGCATTGCTACCCCAGCTTGTTTTTGGTCTTCTTTTCCCATCCTTTCACCTTTAGAGTATGGATACCTTTTCCTGTAAGGTAAGTTTCTTGTAATCAGCATATAGTTAGGTACATTCTTTAGTACACATTGCCAGTCTATGAGATAATTTTTAATTCCTAACATGTTAAGATTTTATTTCTGTTTGAAATACTGTTTATTCTTCTTTGCTTAGTTGTCTGCTGGTTGGAAAATCTTGTTTCTCTGGTTCTGGTGTGCATTGCCTATTTCTTCATTGTAATTAATCTCTTTGAGTATTTTTTCTAGCGCTGGTTTTGAAGACATAAATTCCTTCAGTTTCTGTTTGTCATGGAAGCTTCTTATTTTCCCATCTAATTTGATAGATAGTTTTGAAGGGTATTAAGTAATATTTTGGCTGTAATTTGTTGTTTTTCAGAGTTTGTAATATGTTACTACTAGTCCTCTGGCTTTCATGACTTGGTTTGGGAAGTCTAGAGTGATTATAATTGGTTTGCCTCTGAAAGTCACTTGGCCTTTTGTTTCTGTTGCCTTTAAGATTCTCTTTTTGGCTTCTACATTGTTCATTTTGACAATTATGTGGCATGGGGAAACTTTTCTTCAATCCTGTCTAAAGGGAGTTCTATAGGTTTCCTGGACCTGTGTATTGACCTCTTGCTCTATGTTTGGACATTTTTCTGCTATTATTTCTTTGAAGAGATTATTGATCCTTTGGTTTTACTTTCTTTTCCCTCCTCTATTCCAATTTTTAGATTAGCTCTCTTAAAATGGGCCCATGTTTTTTCAATGTCAAATTCCTGCTGTCAGATTTTTTTCTAAGTTATAAATTATGAATTTGTTTTTGGAGAAGTCATCTTCTAGGAGTGAGATTCTATTCTCCATGTTGTCTAATTGATTGTTTATAGTTTGAGTTGATGCCTTTACTTCAATGATTGCATCCTTTATGTCTTTTAGATTCTTTCTAAATTCTTTTCGAAGGTCCTGTATTATTTTTACAGTTATTCCTGAATGATCTTCTGGAGATCTCTGAATATCTGTGTTATCATGTTCTGATATTGTGGGATTGTGGGCATTCGTTGCTCCATTATTGTTCTTC